>NW_008824473.1:4424918-4455918 GCF_000699105.1 Pygoscelis adeliae
TATATGTGTATATAGGAAAACAAAAGGGGTGGTGATTAATGAAAATGTATAGATAAAATATGAGACTTGAGCATGACGCAGATGGTATAGAATAAGGGGTGGATAGTGCCCTGGTTTCAGCAGGGATAGAGTTAATTTCCTTCCTAGTAGCTGGTACAGTGCTGTGTTTTGGATTTAGGATGGGAACAAAATTGATAAGGCACCGATGTTTTAGTTGTTGCTAGGTAGTGCTTACACTGGCCAAGGACTTTCTAGTTTTTCATGCTCTACCGACTGATGCACAGGGAGCTGGGAGGGGGCACAGCCAAACTGGCCAAAGGGACATTCCATACCATGTGACGTCATGCTCAGTACATAAACTGGGGGAAGCTGGCCGGGGGGGCCGCTGCTCGGGGACTGGCTGGGCATCGGTCGGCGGGTGGTGAGCAATTGTACTGTGCATCACTTGCTTTGTGTAGTATTACTGTTCTCATATTATTATCATTATCATTTTATTTCAATTATTAAACTGTTTTATCTCAACCCATGAGTTTTTCTCACTTGTGCGCTTCCAATTCTGTCCCCCATCCCATCGGGAGGCAGGGGAGTGAGCGAGCGGCTGCGTGGTGCTTAGTTGCCAACCGAGGTTAAACCACGACAGAGAGACTTTGTGTGAGGTATAAACCACATTTCTACCAGATGGCATGGGCAGCTGTCCTGGAGGAGAAGGGATATGTTGGGGTCCAGCTGTAACTCTTACTCTCCCAAATATCACTCTGATCCCAGAACCATGCAAGAGAGAGTTTTTGGAAAACGAAAATTCAGGTCATCTTCCTCCTTTCCTACCCATCCTCCACGGTGAAATTCAGAAGGAAGATCCAGTCAGAAACTTCAGCTACAAGGGAAGCTCCAGATGTAGCCTAAGGAGGGTTCTTTGAGCATTTGGAGAACTTCCTACCTAGGGGAGATTTGGACCTGTAATTACCATGCGCTGACTCACCTCTGTCTAAGCCACAGCTGCCTGTCCTACTGCCTTCTCCCCTTACTTTGTTTCATTATCCCCTGTTCCTTTCAATGTCCCCTTTCTCCTTATCTTTCCTTCTACTTAGTGTTTCCTCCAAAGTATCGCCCCTCTCCCTGACGCTACCACCAGCCTGAGGTCTGCTGCCACTCCAGGGGTTGTGTTTGTGGTGTCAAACCCATTCAGGAGTCTATCTATCTATCTTGCCTGTTTAGAGTAGATGCCTTCTGCAGCAAGCTGCAGCTGTGATTCTTCCAGTACTGCCTTCTAGGTTGATGTTAATGTACAGCCATTCTCTGTTGCTAATACATAAATAAACAAGGAATCAATAAACAAGAAATCAATCTTTTTTCAGTTCAGGGTCCCCTTGGGTGTCTTATTGTATGGTTAGTGCAGTTAGATGTGATGAAATAATAGAAAAGATAATTTTCCAAGCATATTTCTTAATGTGGGAGTTCACTTTCCACCGTTTCCCTTCTCTTAATAAATTTGTTGTTGCAGGTTTTTGGAATTAGTACTAAAATTTATCATTTAGTTCAGAATCTCTTACTGGTTGGGAAGAAGTAGTATATTTGAATATAGGCAAATGAACTGTAAATATTTTTTAACCATGGAAACCTTGGTTTGGTGATGACTTCACTCCTACAGAACAGGCTAGTGATCTTCTCAGTTTTCAAGGGAGGGATATATTAACCAAAAGATCCAGGCAATGCTATTGGGATTTATAGGGCTCACTGGCTGAGACCTCTCTCACACAATGCCTCTGTTGCCAAGTTACATGAGAAAAGCAGTGTAGTGCTACACTGCTAAAATAGCATAAAATTGTAGTGCCTGGTGTATTTGATACTCTCACTTTGATTCAATACCTTAGCATATTTGAGATTAGAACTAGGAATTGAAATGGGAGAAAATGGACAGTTCTGGGCACTCTACCAGACCCAAACAAATGGCACATTTTTGTTTTCCAAATAAAGGCCAGACCCCCAATTCAGCATGGGTGAAGAACATTTGGAAGAGAGGTGCTTTTATGCATCTTAGGAATCAGAGAAGCCTCAAGCCTGCTCTATTGTGAATGCCTGCAGCACTGTCCTACCCTAGGCTCAAACCTGCAGTTTTCTGAGAAGTAGGGACTTTCAGAGACCTCTGGCATTTTACAGTCTCTACCCAGACCTGGGCAAAGATGCAGAACATGGCATAAGTATTCTACTTCTGGACTATGAGATGCTTATAAGTTGAGTGCTTAATGTGGATTTGGCAATGCAGTACCTGCAAGTACCATGTATTGTATACTTTTTTGTGGGCACTTTACCGCACAAAAGTTGCTAAGCATACAGTAGGAAGAGTGGATGCACTAAAATTGTATCTAATTATGGAAAAACTTTAATTAATCTGCAGTTGCCAACAACCAAGACACTAAATATTAATTACTCCAAGGCATTTGATGTGAAAACAAAATTAGCCAAGGTCAACCAAAACCACTACTGCTCTGTAGCAAGAGGTGATGTGCATTCATTCAGGGTTCCTTTCTTCCCTTTTAAGCTCTACTCAAACTTTTCTCACCAAAATCTCTGGCATCTTTCTCTTAGTGGACCTCTGCTCAATCACATCATGCTTGTTATTCCTGCTTTCTTAATCCCTCTAAACCAGACTCTCCCCTTCTTTTATTGTTCCCCTCACTTGCTTATGTTCTCCCTCCTATTAATCTTCTGACCCAGTTGCTATCCTTCAGAAGTACTCCCTTGTTTCCATTTTCCTGTTCTGTCAGCATCTCTCTTATGGCTCTTTTATTCTTATCCTTAGTTATATATATCCTTATCCTTAGCAATATGAAATTATCATATGTCACTACTTAGTGATATTATCGTATTTCTTATTTGTATTGTGGTAAAATTGTACCAGAACTGTACTTGGTGCCTTGATCACAGGTCTTGAAACATTAATATAGGCCCTGTGCAAATATCCCAAGATGATTCCTACTCCAAGGAATGTAAAAGTGTAAGAAAAGAGACAACACTGGAAAGTAAGATGAAGGGGGAAGGAAGGAAGGAAGGAAGGAAGGAAGGAGGGAGGGAGGGAGGGAGGGAGGAAAGAGGGAAGAAAAGAAGGAACGAGAGCACAAAAACTGTAGTGTCACATTGCTTTATTCACGTATCACTATCTCTTCACATTAAAGGATTGCTAGCATCTTAAATAATGGAATCCGAGTTCCTTGATTTTCCTACATGTCTTCTTGTTTTGAGAGCCTCACAACTTCTGAAAATCCCAAACTACAGCAATCAACTTCAACATGTTACTTTCTTCCAAAATCCAGACTGACCATATTGTCCCTAGATAGCATCTGTGGCCAAATTCTTCTGCTTCCAGCATGTTAAACCTAAATGTAATGTAATTCATATAATTACTTTTAGTTACATATTCCAACCATCACCTGGGAAATAAACATAGTATCTCTCAAATCTCACGTATCCTTACTTAAAATAATTTTCTCTGTAGAAACGTGTCCATTTTCAGGGTGTGAATTGTTGCTAACATTTAAAAACTAATGAGAAAACTGCTGAAAATTATCCTGCAGCTGTGGCTGAGAAATTTGGTTTTCATACATGTGGACATGGCAGATGGGAATTCCAGAGATTTCTGAAAACAAAATTTGAGGTTTGAATGACAGATGGTTTGTGCATTAATGCAAAGAACATGGGCTAAACTGAGTGGCATGTATGCTTTTTTGATTAAATTGGAATATCAGCAGCTGTAGGGTACATTCTTGGTTTTGCTTTGGGAAAAGAGGGTTATCTTCTTCTTTTAATTAGCAGTGACAGCATGTAGAGAGCACTGAAGAGATTTGCTCTGTGCCAAAAATCTTCGTAGGGCATGCAGGGTCTGCACTTTGAGGAATTTAAACAGAAATGGATAGCATTAAGGGCAAAGTTTACTAAGGGAACAAGACTATAGGTTCATGAGATGGTGGCTCCAGCTGCAAAACCAACATGGGAAGTTCCCACCCCTTGTGTACTGCCTTTGGTCATTAATTCCTCTCCTGTGCTAACTCCTCAGTTGTAGAGTTATAACTGGTCATAGTGTTAAGCTGTCAAATAGCTCACTGAAACTACCACAAATAGCTTTTCAGAAAAGAGAAAATGTTTTTATTCTTCACTCTGATTATATCAGTGGTCTTGGGGGTGCAGAGAAGTGAATGCAGGGGACACACACCAGTTTTCCTGTCATGGCCAGCACCCTATCTGACTATAGTTATAAAAAATCCGCAAAACAACATACAGAAGTTGCTTAGGTACCTCAGAATGTGCTTTGTGCAAAGACATCCTTGGCTGGAATGACTTCTCAAAATTTAGCTCATGCCAAAACTCAGCTATCACTTAAAAAAAGGTCTTCCAGTATCTGTGGAAAACCCAGCCTGGTAGGTATGCTCTGAGCAAACCTGAGAGGTATTGTTGAGTCCAACAAGAAGTTAGAAGAAGTTAGGCCTTTTGTTGTTGTTGTTGTTGTTGTTATTTTTGGGTTTTTTTTTGGCAACCATGAAGTGGAAGACTTAGATTTATGCTCTTCAGTTTGATGGGATTCAAGATTACCTACCCTGCTTAAAGCTTTGCCCAAGCAGAAAGACTGAGTTGGAGCTACTCTTGCTTTTCAGTAAACCATTTTTAGTGGGTTGGGGAAGCTATGAGGGATCTGAGATCTCAGTGAGTGCAAGTACCACTGAGAAGATCACTCACCTTCTTGGGGAGATGGGGTCCATCTTCTGCATCTCTATGTTAAAAATGTGCAGTCAGCTCCTGGATTCTAAATAGAAACCAGTATCTGCTCCACACCTAGGTTTGTGTCCTCACTGCCTCCCCCAAACAACTGGTAGGGGCCACATTACTACTTCTGTAACAGTACATCATGCTAGGCTGAGTTGGGGAATCTGGTAACGTCCCAGGAATGAATGTCGACTATTATTTGAGATGCATACTATAAGCTACAGTAATAGAATAATTAGAATTCTGTATGTCTAATAGTTTCTTATATCTGAACTAAGCAGCTTAAATATTTCAGTTTTATAAGAGGGATTCTTTGGCAAACTTATTTGTTGGAATTCCTATGTCAGGTATTTTTTACAAAAATTTTACTTCTGCATATAGTTTTGAAAGACTTGAGAAGGCTTTTGGCTTGGCACTTTTTCCTCCACCCTACTGCTTGCAAAGATAGTTTGAAGTAGGTTTTAAAATGTAATTATTTAAATGTCATTCAATAGTGTAAGCAGTGTGCCTGGATACCTGTGGCTATGTAGTCACACAGCACACAAGGGGGGAAAAAAGAAACCATGGTAACAATGTTACTCAGAAATAACACAGATTGGAATAATCAGGTTAGGATGGAAAAGTATTGCAGAAATTATGCAATTTATAGATAAGCTAGTATACTATGTGCCAGCAGGCAGCTTCGCCCAAATCTGTGCAGATATGTGTGGCTACTATCTTTATGACTAGCAAAACCCTTTGACAAGAGGCACTAAAAAAGGAAAAGAAAAATTCTAGTATTATATTAATTACAGTAAGAATAATGTCCTCATATTTGCTTTACTTAATCCTTATAGAAAAGTTCATTTTTGGATACTTGGAAATAAATTTCAAAATTATTCTTCTGATAGACAGACAGTACAACTAGACTGGACATTTTTTCAGACATTGGCATTTTAAAGCAACATTTGAAGCCTAAACTAGTGATTTTAGAGAACTGTTTTTGGTAGAATATGTTAAGAAAGAGGTTAGTAAATGCAAGAAGACTGAATACTGTTGAGCAAACTAATACCCCGCTCCTTCAATCCGTTTAGCAAGAATGGCACTTCTAGCTGATAGGAGAGGAAATGGTACTTGGTGGTATAATAAGTTGTAAATTAGTTAAAAATACAAGAAGTAAATTAATAATGAATGTGTGATTGTCTGCATGTTTATGAATCTTTTCCTCATTTTCTTTCCTCTGTTTTTCCCGGTTCCTGTACACTCCCCAGCACCATTGTTTGGAAACATTTTAATGGGATTTTAAAGACAGAATAAAGGTCTCTGAAATACAACATTCTTCATGTGACAAATATTTTTCAAGCACAACCCTGGTAATTGTTTTCATACTGGTATGTGTGAAAGAGGGCAGTAGATACGATTCCTCTTATGCTCCTGGAGAAATGAGACAAGAGAGGTGGAGACTGCATTTTCAGAGGGGGTTATTTATGCTTTATTATTTTGAGATGCTTTTGCTTAATTTGATACTCCTTCTCACTTAACCGTGTAACACCCACAAGTCTTGTGAAGTCAGCTGGTAGCAATAAGAGCTTAACACCTTGGAAATTCTTGCCTTTGAGTATCTAACAACTATCCACGTTTAATACAATTTTTGAGTATGGGGCTGTGAGGCTTAGCATAATGCAACAGAGGGCTTCTGGTGCCTTCAGAGGACACACTTCTCCACTAACAGCTCTCCTCATTTCTTCACACCTTTGGAGTGTGGCACTCTGCCACGTAGCAGCCACTTCATCCTTCTCTTCCTCCTCCTCCTCCGCCTCCTCCTCCTCCTCCTCTTCATGTCACATTAACAGGTTCCTGACTTGGGTCGAGGGTCAACAATTTGTTTCTGTGTCAGTGATTTGCTCCATTCTGCCACAAATGTCCCTTCTTACTTAGAACAAAGGTTTTAATATAGTGAGTTCAAATTCAGGCTTGAGAAGAATAAATTTTGCTGGTTTGAGACCAAAAAAAAAGGAATTCCTAAGTAAATAGGAATTCCCAAGTAAATAGGAATTTCTCAGTTATCAGTTTCTGCCTTTATACCAAGTTTCTTTTCTTATTCTCTTTTGATATGTTAACCTTTATTTTTCAATTGTTTTCCACCAAAAACCTCCTTCCTTTTGAGAACTTGCAGTTCAGCAAACAGTAGATGAGAGGGAGTGCCTAAAACCAGCAGCAGACACCTCCCTCTTTGTTTTCAGTATAAAAACCTCTGCAAACCCAGCTTTCTGATGGTAGTGCAGCATCTGAACCACAGCACTCTTCAGCTTTTTTAAGAGTTGAAATGCTGTATAAGTAGTGAGAACAGTATATTTTTCCTTTGGCTTTGGATAATACTGGATTTACAAAGAACTTGTGCCTATGCTGCTGTCTTTACTGGAAATTCTGCCTTCATATCTACTGACTGGCTCGAGATCTGACTACTAATATGCAGGAATCAGCTGAAAGTTCCATTTGAAGCAAGCTTTTTGTCTAAAGATATCATGTTACTCCCTAGAGAGTGTTTTCTCATATGTTCTTCAAATTGCAGCTGCTCAGACAATCCTCTGACATCTAAGTCATTCAAAACAATGAATATTGTACTCATGCTATTGAGGCACAAAATGTCTTTATACTTCATCAGGAAATATTTTAAACCAAGAAACAGACAGGCAGAACATTCATAATTATAGCTGCCAATTTGTCCTCAATTCACATATTTTTTAAACAAAATACTATATTTTTTTTCTGAAAAGAAAAAGAAAATGTGCAATTTTTGAATTTGCACATTTGATATGAAGCCTGAGATAGCTGCAAAGGAAGCCAAAGTTGACTCTTCTGGAATGGGGGGTTAGGGGGTTTATGCAGTGGTTGTCACTGCTGCTGGCATTCCCCTCCTCCCGCAGACTCAAAAGTGCCATTGGCCTTACTCCGAAAGAAACACTTCTGCTGTGACAAAAGTTTTTTTAATAACTTTTGTTTTGCCACAGGAATGCGACTTCACTCTCCTTTTGAGAAACAAACTCAGTCTCTTAGGTTTGGGCAGTAGTGCTATTATCTTCACTCCTTTCTTGGTAAGGAAGAAATTGAACTTCTGATCACTATACTCACTTGGAACATAACACAAAACCAAGAACTGTTTCACTACATTAACTACTATTAATGCTCCTCCTTACCTGAAATAAGGAAAAAATGTTGGCCTTAAAGAGGCAATATTCATTTGAAGTCCACTCAACTTCAGGAAGTCAAAGTAAGTTTCAGTCCCCTTCCATTTTTGATAGCTTTGCAATTTTTAATTTCTTGTTTCTCTTCTCCTATAGTTGAAAAATGAAACTATCCCATTTCCCATAGCAACACAAAACAATGGAAAGCTGTCTATGCATACATTGGAAAACATGAAATGATAAAATTTTGTGTTTAATGACAGAGAACTCTGAATCACTAATCAGTTTCAAAAGTGTTTGGCATAAACGATGAAATAGCTCACTTCCTGTGGCACCAGGCCTAAAAATGACAAAATGGGGCAGACCCTTACACCCATGGAGAGGCCAAGGTCCCCTGCTGATACCTGCATATGCAAAACAACCCCCTACTGGAAAAGAGGACAATGGAACATCTCCATACATCTGGCTTCAATTTAAATTCAGGTTTTTTCTTGTTGTACAATTTCCTGACTGCAGTTATATTTATATTTATACTCTCTCATGCATAAATTGCATTATTCTGCTAAATGTTTAAGTAACTGTCAAAGCACTAGTTGTCTTTTATGACTCTCTATAGTAGAGAGGAGTAAAACTGCCTTTCATTTGCTTTCTGTTCATAGTTCCCAATTTTTTAGCTTTATTTTTAGATTGTCAGCTGTCTGTTCTCTAATTAGTTTTAAAGGAGCATACAGAATGCTAGTATAATTTTAGTTAGTAAACCCAAACAATATTTAGTAAACTCAAACACTTTCCTTTTGTGTCTATTTACAAATGATGTTCATGCAGGTTCAGTAGGATTAGCAGCAAAACATTTCCAAGGGAAGTTTGTAAAGATAGCATATTTGCAGTGCTAAAGGTGTTAAGCCAGGCATCTTACTGTCCGTAAGATTTATCAGCAGAATTTGTGCAGGCATCTAATATATTTCATAAAACCATGAACGGTTTGCAGCCTTCCATTTGGCTTTCCACATTCTTTGGATTTTAATTTTTTGGATGGCCTATGGAAGTAGGCTATCATGGCTGTAAAAAAGCAGTTGGCACCTAATAAAAACGAACACAAAATCTTCCAAATTGACTGTTCCTAATTACCCAGAAAGTGTGAATTAGGCTCTAATCCTTTGGGTACTTAGCTTGCACTTTACTGCACATGTGAAGGAAGGGACCCCCAGAGAGCGGGGGACAGTGGCTCAGACCCCTGGCCATGCTCTGTGCCACAAGTGGCCGCCCGCCATCACAGCTGCGGGTGCAGCAGCTTCACTTCATCCACCTTCTGCAGGCGCAGCCTTGGTTCAGGCAACCCCAGGCAGCCTCGCACACCCCGCAGGTGAATGCACCCCTGCATGTGCTGCCAAGGGGTGCCCTGGCACAGGGCATCGGCACTGCTCCCAGGAGCAACCCCCAGCTGAGCCTCGGACCAGATGTCTTCATTCACTCTTGGCACAGCCAGGAAATCCAGTTTTTTGGGAGACCCCTGGTTCTTACCTTTTCAACTTTCATCATTTTCCCAAGACTTTGAAAGAAACTGGGGGAAAAAAATTGTGACTGGCCAAATTTTGTCAAAAATAAAATGCCTCTAGTAATAAGATACACTTTGACAGTTCATATCTGTACCAGCAGTACACAGCTGGAGTATTTATCTGTTAAAGACCTGGATATAAATTCAATTCTTCACTCAGAGCACCTTTTTTAAACCAACACTGATGTGGTCACAGTAGTCTGAAGAATGATTCAACAGCTCTTAAATAGAATAAAGAGAAACCATCCATTCAATGGTGTACTCAGCTGCTAGGAAATCATTGGTAAACCCCAAGAAAATGCCCTAATTATCAGATTTGAACAGGTTTCCATTGTGTGAAGCAGTCCAGACTTACACAGGACTAACAACAGTACAAACACAGGATAGAGATCAAATGGCTGAGTACTAATTCTACAGGAAAGAATCTTGGCATGAGTCAGCTATGTCATGCTATAGGAGAAAAGGAAAAAAAAAAAAAAGATAAAATATGTGTACTGTGATACGTATACAGGAATACTTCCTGTGAGATATACAAAATAATTTTTATAACCTACAGATATAGTCAGCATTGGGAGAGCATCGGCTGGAGTCCAGTTTTGGGCACTGCATTTTAGTAAAGATGTGGACCCATGGAAAAAGCCAGAATACAACACTGATAAAGATCGGAGGACAAGAAATCACGGTCTGTG
Organism: Pygoscelis adeliae; assembly: GCF_000699105.1. Taxonomy (NCBI): domain Eukaryota; kingdom Metazoa; phylum Chordata; class Aves; order Sphenisciformes; family Spheniscidae; genus Pygoscelis; species Pygoscelis adeliae. The sequence goes on from NW_008824473.1 coordinate 4,435,082, forward strand.
AGGAAACACAGACAGAACTGGGGGCTAGAAAAGAAAAGAGCTGCGCAGAAAAAGGGCTATAAACTACTGCGATTACAAAATGGACTATCTTGTCTCCTTTTCAGTGGTGGTAGAAGAGGAAGTGAAGGGCTTTGCTGCAGCAAGAAAGCTTTGGGGTAGACTGTGGGAAAAAATCCTTTCCAGCTGTTGGGAAAGGTCACCTCACTGCTGCTGTCGTTGACAGCCCTAAGTGCCCTGGGCTTCGTGAAGGTGTCTCGGGAGGAACACAGCTACAGCCCACCCTGTCCTTCAGCTCCAGGTGGGAACGTTTGTCTTTGCATCCCTCCCAGCTGCAGGTTTCTTCATAGAAGAGAAACTGAGGTTCTTACTCATAAGTCAGGCATCACTGCACAAAAGACACACATGGTTAGTAAGCGATGATGCTTGTTTGTTTAGGAAATAACATCAGAGAGTCAGGTATAAATAATATTTTCCTATTTTTTTCATAGTTGGGAGTTCTGGGATGTGTTTCGATGCCTGGAACAGAAAGGTTCTATGAGGTTGTTACAGGCCCTGTAACTTCTTGGCCCCTTCTCATTTTTTACTGTTGGCTATTGCGCTCAAGAAGCAGACTTCAAGAGTTTGGTCCAGCAGGTTTGTTTAGTAATGAGCAAAACAGTACTGAGTTAAGAGTTCAGACAATATATCTAATAATAGGTGGTTTATGTTTTAGCTATTTCTTTTATTGGAGAAGAAAATTATTCCCTGATAACAATTTCAATTCCGTGTTACATCCATAGTTCTTGGATGTATCTACAAGGTGCATCAAGAAATATGAATGTACATGTCAAGAACAGTATGTTACCTAATATTTACAGTTAGTGGGTTGACTAATATTTACGACCATCATATAAAGTATAATTTTAACCCAGAATGATGCAAGTAATGTTATCTGTAGGATCCTAGAGATTGCTTGTCTCCATGAATCATGTCCAAAATCTCAAACAGCTGTAAGAACATTCAGAAAATGTAAAGTTGCCCCTAAGAAAGGAGTGAGCACTTGCCTATGGAAATCTTGATATGAAAATGTGTGAGTTGGAAATTTCACACACCAACTGGAAGTAGAGAGTTCTGAGTTATCGCTACATTTTGGTGTGTATGAGGGCAAAATATTTTCAAGTATTCAAACAAGTTGTAAATTACATTCCTTTTGGTTTTTGTATTTATTTTTACTGAACTTATGTACACATGGAAGTTGTTTCAAATGAATATCTGAATGTTACCTCCAATAATTTCTCAGCCCTTTGCTCAAAAAAAATTACAACAAATGTCCGTGTAATTTAAAATCATTGACAGTGAACAATTCAAAGGCAGAAATGGTCCATTTTTGAAAGACAAGTTATTTGCCAAGAATACGTTACTCGAGTTCAGTGATTTTTGTTGTTTTCTAGTTGCTGCTTTTGTCAACATCCCTGTACTTTCATGAGTGCTGGTAAGTGCAAACTAATGCCATCTTTTGAAAAGATCACATGGATGGAACATAAAAATCGGTCTTTCAAATGTCACTTAAATACATATCATTTTAATATTAAGATTTGTACCATAGCTCCTAGAGACCTGAAATGACAGATAAACCTTATTTTCTTGTTACTAGATAAATGCCTGATAAGAAACACTTTTAGTCAAAGAATCAAAAGCTTTACCACGTCAAACTTTCTATTGCTTCAACTTTTCAGATGGCAGAAATATGTTTTCTGGCATATAAAAATATTCTACTTGATACTTAGAAGTACTCCAAGTACATTAAAAAACTATAAGTGATGATATTAGCAAAGAGGAATGCTGCCAAGAAGCCTGTGCATTCTGTCTGGCTAATACACTGAATGTTAATTCACTAGCAGCGGCTGGTACTCTGCCTACTCTGATACTCTGCATGTGTATGGTAATAAAATAAAACTCGGCAGTAACTAACACATAGCAGTATATTACATGTTAGTTCCCAAATATCCCTACATGAAGAATGTCAGCCCAATCCCATGCCAAGGAAAGATAAAGTATTAGATACTGAGCTAGGAAATGCTAAATGGTTTCTTGCCATTAGTGGAGAAATATGCAGTATGAACAAAGTCCATATTAGTGAAATTAGTGGTCCTTCTAAATGTGTTCTGCAGAAGTAAAATACAAACCTTTATTAAAGTGTATGTGAGCCAACACTTTTCTTTTTCAGTACATGAAATATCTGGTTACTCTTCCCGTAATGTTTTATTCATACATGATTTCACAGTAGCTTAAATTTTCTAATACGATTCCCAAAACACATACTTGTGTCCAGATATGTGGTCTCATTTTAGAAGTGCTGAATTCCCACATATCCCACTGAGCAAACACAACTGAGTTGATGCACCAAATTGACCCGTTTATTTATGGTCATATCCAACATCCACTGAAATTAAGGAAAAAAATAATTCCCTTGTGTGCAGTAAGATGAAGGAGTTTGCTAAGTCCTTTAACTTTAGGCACCCACTCAAACAGAAGTTTGTCAAAAGAACCTTTAAAATGTCTAAACAGAATTTGGTAAAAAAATTTGGTTTTGGAGGAAAATGTTTATTTCTGATCATTGACGCTTATTTTGGAAAATGTGTTTCTAAGTGTTTTCTACCATAACGGTTGTTGAGAAAGAACAGTGGCAAAAACCTATATATTACAATATTTCTTATTCAGAATATCACACAGTGATATACTGAATATATATTCTGTGTGATATAAGAAAAAAAATTCTTATTTTTCAGTGTTCTGTCATAAGGCGAAAGAGGTGTAGCTGGAGAAAAATGAAAATACCCTTGAGTAAATGCACTATAATAATACTATTCAAACTGTTTTCATATCTCAGCCTATTAATTCAGGCAGTTTTCTCATGGCCTCTCATATAATCTGTTTATACTGTGTCTGTCTGAACAATATGTGACTAATAATGGTATTTATTTTACTTTTATAGCATACTGGGAAGCGTTCATTGCCCTCTTTTAAATAAGCATTTAGAACTTCCTGCTTCTTGTGAAAAAAAGAAGTTTTCTTTTAAATTATGTGCAAAGCTGAATGAATTTTGGGGGAAAAAAACTCACTTATTGCATAACTTGCTCCAAAGAGCAGCATTATTTGTTAAATAAAGCAAATAAAAATTTGTTAAATAAAGGAAATAAATATTTGAGTAACAAACTTTACGGAAGAAACCACACAGTGCATATCTAGTAAACAGTTTTGCCTACTAATTTATGAATGCCCATGAGCCTTGTGCTTCCCTCTGGGCCCATCCTAGATAAGTTACACAAGCTTTCCGACATGCCTGTGGCAGCCTTTACTCTTCTGCCCTTATCATACTCTGCGTAATCCTAGAACTACACCAGGGCAGCCCAGCTGAAATATTCAGGTAAAGCCCTGTCTGGCAGTGGTCAGTGAGCAGCCAGATTGCTTTCAGTGGCCTCTGTGTGACATACAAGCTTGAAAGGAGTCTAGTGCTTAATGATATTATTCCAGTGTTCAATCCACTCTACCTGTCATTTAGAAATTTAAAAAAAAAAAAGCCCACCTTTTAAATTAAGAAACTTTGAACATAGAATTTGCCTTGTAACAATACAGGTTCCTTTTTCTAGAAGTGATTGAAGAAATTTCTCAGCATGAGAGAAAGTAGAAAAAAGTATAACCCTGTGGGAGTGTTCAAGCATACATATTTCTTAAGTCTCGTTGGTGAATAATGGGAAAAGATGTCAGAAAAATATATGTGCTAGGGGATAAAAACTTTAAGTAATTCAGTCTGGCGAGCAATAGGCGTAGCTTGAATTTTAATCCTTCTCCATCTAGCACTCTCTTTCCCCCTTTTTCTGTCTTTTTTTTTTTATTTTCCCATTTAATTTATTTAATACTTTATTTATTCACATTCAAACTTAAACGAGTGATGTATTTTTTCCACAAGAGATTCTCATTCCCAGATACCACTTATTATTTATAACACTATGTGCTAGAACATAACTTTTCAGATATTCAAGGGATACACTTTTTTGCATACTGGAATGTCTTACATTTAGTCGCATTTAATACAAAATAAAATGCATATAAATATTTTGCCTTTTCCATATGCACCCTCCAAGAATGGCTTTCACAAGGAAATATCTGGATTGCAAATGGTCTCTTCAGTGCCAGAAACAACTCTGCTGTCTCTATACGACTCTACAGCCCTGTTGAACTGCAATTTTAAAGTTGCCTGGCTATTCTTTCATGTCTACAAATCACATCATTGTGTGTCCCTGTGTTAATATGTTCCCTCAGTAACTGGTTCATGTGAAATGTGTTGCTATAAAATTTGCATCCACATTTTTATTGTACCAGTGAAGAGGAAAACTCAGGCTCAATGGCATTGCAAATTTACTTCATAATTTCTTACCTCAGACACATATGAAAAGATAGGAATCTTTTTTTTGGACCAAATTAAACAAACCACAAGATTTCTCTGAAGTAATATGTACTTCCCATGAAATATTTACAAATGATCTCTGCAAGGGTAAAAAGAACAAAATCGGTCCAATTTAAAAGACTCCTGTAAACCTGGTTATAGGAGGTTGAACATAGCCTTATATGAAATTTTAATCTGCAATATTTACACCACACAAACTGAAGAAATCCAAGTCTGCAATCCCTCAAAGAAAACAGGAATTTTTTGCACGAGTTTTTTTGCACAGTCTCAGAAAGATCTGCTACTCCAGGCAGTTGAAGTAGATGTCCGGTTTCATTCATTCTCTGTTAAATGCAGAACAGTGTTCAGAAATAACATCCAGATTATATGTATATTTTTGTTGCTGATCTCTTACTCTGCCTCCAAGACACAATGGAGTTTGGCTCCAATCTAATCAGAGTTGGTTCTGCTTGAGTTGATTGATGTGCCCACACAATCAGAGCACAAAAATAGACAAAAACAACTCAAATAAAATGTTACTATCCCTAGTTTTAGGATAGTTTTCAGAGCTTTGGCACTGATATTCACTGTCAACCCTGAAGAGGGTATTTAGACATTAGGCTTTCAACAGCCGAACTCACGTTTATTGATTCAGCCAATCCTGAAGTCTACAGAAAAGCCAGGAATTCAAGGTGGTCACTTTTTATACTGTTTTAACCAGAAGACAATGTGTCAACTCTTCTTCCTTGTTTCAGAAAATGTAGTCACCTTTGTTTTTAGAGAAACCATTCATTTTGATTTGTGAATGATTTTGTTGGATAATGAAGCAGGAGAGTTATCCACTGGATGTAGATCTTATTTCATTACTTAAGTCAGGTAGTTAAAGACTGTGAGGGAAGGCCAGGCATTCAAATAATCCATATCACAATTCTTTAAAATGTGATTATAATGCCACCAAGATGTAGAAATCATTGGCAAGCTCAAGAATATTTTTCATAGAAAGTCAGTGTCCTCATTCTTCCACAAAAGGGGAAACAAAGCTACAAGATGTGATAAAGCAATCTGAGATAATTTGTAATTTTCACATGGTAGGTGGTACGGTGCCTTTGAATTGGATATGAAGGTGGAGGTTTGCTCTTTTTCATATATTTTGAAGACATGTAAGAGGACATAACACCGTGACAAAGATTCGTTCAAAAAAAGGGCTGTTCGTCCAAAATCAGGTTTTCCTTTCAATTTGTTAAGGCTAAAAATAAGAGGAGGTTTAATCACTTTCAAGGAAAATGTAACTAGACCAAAACTCAATCCTTTTGAAAATTCTTTGCTGTCAAGAAATACCTCCACAGAGATAAAAACGCAAGTCTCTCTAGTGTAGGAGACAAGCACAGAGGATGATTGCTCCACTCTTCTAGGCTCTGGAGAAACTCATATATACTGTTAGGTACCCCATTTTAAGATTAAATTCAGAGAATCTGTGGGAGAATAAATGGATCATCAGAGGACTGGGAAAAAAAAGTGTAACAAGAGAAATGGTTAGAGGATCAGCAGTTGGTCACAGAAGTCTTAGGAAGGAAATGATGGCACTCTTCAAGTATGCAAAAGGTTGCTATGAAGAAGACTGTGATGAGTTGTCCCACAAGAAGTAGAACAAAGAGTAATTGGCTTAATTTGCAGCAAAGACTCATGTTTGATATTGGGAAAGCTTTAATAACCATCAGTAGAGCTGAGTAACAGGATCCAGTGCCGGGGAGTGGAGCCCTCCTGGATCTACCTGGGCACAGGGAACAGAAACAGCCACAGGGGGAGAATCAGCACGTCTGAGAGGTGTTTTGCTTGATGCCGCTTCACAGCAGGAAGATGGACTAAATGGTCTCCTTTGTTCTGTCTCCTATATTGCTATTATTAGTGTGATTTTCTCGCTGCACTTTGTCACAGGCTTGCAGCGGAATACCACTACTGAGAAAATGTGTGCCGGAGCTTCTGCTTCACAGATGTAGCATGCAGTTTATATACTATAAAGTGCTGCTGGGTTACCAGCTCAAAAGCATATCAGCTTTGAATGGGTGTTTATCACACTTGTGTCTACAGTTTTTACAGACCCACAACCCATGACGCTCATGAAATTAATTGTGTTAGCTTACCTTAGATAGAATATACTTTTTTTCTGGAAATTAATGAACACTGAAGGAAACCACGCCATTATGCTTGGTAACCCTGTAAACACTATGTCATATTTACTATGTAATATATAGCTGGTTAATGAGTAATGTACATTTAAATAAAAGAGATGTGGGTCTCCAGCTCACAGTAACTCTTACTGAAATATCTTATTGAGGAATAAAATAAATATGCTTTTATAGAAATGACTCAAAACCCAAGAGAACCAAATAATGAATGAGATTCTTTCAACAGAAATTTTACATGGAACAGGATGTAGAACAGAGCTCTATAGTAGAGAATATAATTTTCCGTTAATTTTCCATTTGATTGTGTTGGCTGTTTTAAAAATACTATACAAAACCAATTTTGTTTCCTGTTAAATACTTTTGGACTTTTTCATACAAACAATTCAGACAATCAGATTTCCTATCTGATGATTTTGGGTCTTTGTCTCATCAAAGAGCTGGATGACTATGAAGACAAGCAAAAGGATACTCTGGTAAAATAATTTAATTCTTAAGCTTGTAAATAAAAATATGTGTGGATATAAAGCCATTGCTCACGATGATAGAGAATATCCTTGTGTCCAGTTGTTGCCTATATTGAGTACATTGTTCTCCAAAAGCAAAGAGACTGGAAGAATTAAGAAACTGTTGCACAATTTTCTGTACCTTACGTAATCATGAGTTGATGGGTCTTGGACTACGTCTTAGACTTCAGAAAAGCTAACACAGAAATCCAAAATTCAGTAAGCAGTAGATCTAAACCAAAATCAAGCTTTTACACTTAAGATAAGCCTGGGAAGTCTGAGCAAAGGGCACACTGTAGGTCAGAGATTGGTAAAGCTGTTGCATATGTCATATCAGTCACTTCTGTTCAGCTTTATACAAACAAATTGAAACTAGGAAAAAAAGAGGGTAAAGTACTCTGGATATCTAGAAATGTCATATTTAATTAAGTCACATTTTGTACTAATTTGCTGTATAATTGCCAGCTGCCCTGACTCAGGAGTTTATATTCATAGGAATCATAGGGTCATCACAGTATTTTTTACAGTCCCACTTAGCACCCAGCACAAGGCTTATGTCTCCTCAGTATCAAATGGCAATTCCTTCTCCTTTAGAGTACAAAATGGCAAATCCCTAAGTGTACATCACTTTTTAACTGGCCAAGATGAAAATACACACTTAAACATTTGTTTTGGTGAAAAATGGGAATATGTAAAAGGCAAATTTGACATTTTTTTCAGAACAGGCCAAGCAATTCTCAGACTGTTAAGGAAACTAATTCAAGCTACAATAAATATTGTACAAACTTTCATTATAAGGCAGTAATTTGACTCTGTTTTTCCTTGATGAAAGATATCTGACATTATTTTTAAAAGCTTCAGTTCTGAAATACAAGAATGTGAATTTTTGTCTTCTACAGCCACCGATCTTTTATTATAAACAGAAGGTCATATTATGGTTTCATTTTTTAAAAATAAAATATCCTGAGGTATAATCTTATAAGAGAAGCCATAAAAAATAATATTCTCAGACAGGCTGAACCTTCTTTCAAGATTCAAAGAATATTTTTAAAACTACTAAAATCATTTTGCTGTCTCCAGCATATTTGGCAATTACATTTCATAAATTTTGTACTTTTTTGTGCCACCAATTTTGTTCTCCTTTAATCTGAAACATCATTGATTCACTATTTGAAAAAGAAACTGTATGAAGAAGCTGCTTGCTTTGGAAAATACCACCAAACTCTGTCAATAAACACAAAATCTGAGAGGTTGTGGGGAGACTTGCAGGAAAGGAGGGAGAATTTCAGTAGATGGTGGGAGCTCCATAACTCTCTACTAAATTCCTCTATAAAATGGCCGTCCAGTAATGTTTGTGGAGAGAAGTCAGAACATACTGAGAAATGAGGCTATGTAAAATGGTGGCAAGGGAGGCAATAGAGATCTACCCCCAGAGAGACAAGTTTTATTGTCATTATAGTTGAATACTTGAGCTCATCAGACTGGTCAGGCCATTAAGCCTCTCAGCCTGGCAATGTCATCTCCTACATGTCCTGGTAATGCTTATAATGAAGGCTATAAGAGATCCCAATGACCTCAGGTGACTTCAAGTTTAGCGATTCAAGGCCACGGAACAAAATAAAAATGTGTTAAAGTAATCTTAACCCTAGTTTGTCCCTGAAAGCCTACAGTAATCCATAATCCAGAGGTTTATTCTGTTGGAGCTGGGGGAATGCAACATCTTCGGGACCTGGAGAGAGAAGTGAGGTTGCAGAACGGACTCTTTGCAAACCATATATGTTTCTGTCCTGGATGTGCAATTGACAAATAGATTATGATTATTAGATAGGCACTTCAGACTAAATAGCATGTGTCCTTTAGGCTAAAATATAACCTAAATTATAGCCATAGTTGGATAGGTGAAAAAAAAACCACAATAAAGCCACAAAAGTAAGGCTTTTGTGAGGCCTGAAAGATTCTACAAAGTCCTCTAAATTATTAGAATTTTCTTGGATGTATTTTTAAAACCTGTTTTTCTCTCTTCTATCCTATAATTTGAAAAATAATTGTTTATTTTTGTGACTTAATTCCATTGTGTATTTTGCCAAATGTTTCTCATTTTAAATTGACACAAAAATAGCATTACAGGCTGTGAACCGGTTGCATACAGTGTGAACTCCTTCTCGGAGAGCTGAATTTTCTAATTGTGACTGAAAGATAGATAATTCCTCTTGCAGAGCTGTTTCAAACAATTTGGAGGAGACACAGGGTGCAGGAACACGGTGGAAGACCTTTAACAACATGACGAATGACTGTTCCAACCTGTCCAAGTCTCAAGATCCAATTTGAAGTGGTTTTGGTTTTATAAATGAAGAACAGTCTCTGAATAGATTTTTGCTTGCAAGCGTATGTGTGGCTTCTTCAGAGGCAAGCTTTCCATCTTATTATAAAAAACTGATGCATTCATTTTGAAACATCCTATTTAATTTTTACATGTAAGGCAAAATAACTCCATCCTTAAATTTAGTTGGTAGATTCAAACTAGTTCAATATACTGAGATTTTCAAAAGTGATTAGTTGGTGTGGGTGTCTGGCTGTTTTCTGCGTCCATCCTCCAGTGTGTTATGCAATACCTGATTTTCAAAAACTGCTCTTTGAATGTGTCTTCGAAAATCAGATCTACTAGAGATATTTTTGAAAACTGTTAGTCACTTTTCGAAATCTTGACTTAAATCTCTAAGGTTTTGGGTTCCTGGTATATTATGATAGATGAAGATGAGTCAAGAAATTCAGTGGCTAAATTTTGAAATGGCATAAATCACAGGATGTTGCAATTTCAATAAGATGGTATGAATTATGTCTCCTGGGGGTGTGTCCCAGCATGCTCATAAATTCATCTATTATGTAAGCAGATCTAAAAAAAAAAAAACAACCAAAAAACCAAAAGTGAGACAAATAAATGCAAATCAAGAATATTGATAATCAAAATATAGTTTAACTTTTATTCAGTTGAAACACAATGGATGTGTGTTATCCTCTAAATTAAAATGTAGCTGGCCTTTTTGGAACAGAAGGTTGCGCCAGGAACACGGTATGGAACAAAGAAGTAACTGAAAAACATGTTGTAAAGAAGGAAATAAAACAATCGATAATGTAGAAAAAGGACAGCCTTCATTTTTTCTGACTACCAATAGAGTAAACATTCCACTGTAATTCAATAACTGAAGGAATTGCCATCACATTAAAAGTTTTTACATGTAGAATTAAACTCTGTTTTGTTTCGAAAACCTCACTATGTTTTGTCCAGGTTGACTATGGAAAATTACTGTTGAGGAACATCAGTGCAATTACTTGGTCACAGCAATCCTTTGAAGAACTTATTTATAAGAATAAAAGTAGAATATGCTTTAAATAGTAGTCAAAAGAAAGCCCATATCTGGTTAATGGCAAGTTAAAGTGAATTACTCTTCAAATGCTTAATGAAATGCAATGGATATTTTGAAGACTGTTCCCTGAACAATACTGTAACCTGGAAGTATTTAATGGCTGATGACCCTAATTCCAAGTGATTTTGGAAGTGGAAGAAATCTGATTCTATATCGATAGAAAAAGATTTTAAAATATTCAAGACTATTTTTTTTTTTTAAATTCTGAGCCGTGATAGTGTGAAAATGAATTTAAAAGCTTCCTACTACCCTTTTTTATGAACTTCCATTTCGCCCTTCTTGAAGAGGCTTATATTCTACTTTTGCATGTCTTCAAATCAGGTAAAATTTGAGTACAGTGTGTAGTGTTCTCATAATTGCTTCTCCATCCTGAATGCTAGATATCATCTGTGCTATTTGGACTCTGCTCCCACATCATTATTTTTCTTTATTATGTTTTTAAATTGACTCAAATGCAGTGAGTTACTTCAAAGGTTCAAGATTTATGAAAAGCACATCCTTTTCATTTGAACCCCACAGGGCACACCCTGTTTAGACAGGGCTGGTTCTCATGTAACTCATCACCATCCACCTTAAGACTCTCAACAGTTCCACTCTATAGTGAGGTCACACAATCCAAACAAAACTGGCAAGTTTTGTGATGTCATTGCTTATATCTTCAAAGTCACCATTTCATATGTTTAGCTGAAGTTAGATATTATTTATTTCTTCAGCAGATTGCCAACATACAAAAATGAGCATTTTAATACAGAGACACAGAAACAAACCCTACTGTAAAGGTCCTTTTTTTCTATTCCACTCCTTTTTTCGGGACTTTCCTCAGTAATACAGTCACTAGCTCCCCCTGAAAAAGTTTTCTCTCTGTGATGACTAAATAGGAAATCAAGGATGACCTGGATATTCACATGTTTTTCATAATCTGGGAATAGGCTGTTCAGAGCTGAACAGGATGTGTCTCATTTTGAATGCTGGTTCATAACCCCTGACTAACAGAGAACATGCATGGTTCCAACATGGTTCCAAATAGTTCCAACATTTGCATGAATTACTGTCATCCTTTTCTAGGGCATTGTGTAATCCAGCTGGGATGATGAGGCTTGTCCAGAGCATGATCTAAGGGCCATCAATATGACAATTAAGGTTTGGATTTTTCATCTGAACCTTGAAAATGGTTGGACTCCATCTCAAGATACTGAAAAATATAAAGAAAGGCCAACATCTGATGAAACAGCTGCTCACTTGAAATTTCATCTCCTCTTACCTAAACTAATCCTCTCTGCTCTCCAGTCATCACTCCCTCTTTCACGGCCCACGCTCCCAGAGTGAAACTCTTTCCTTAGGGAGTTGTAGCCTCCTGGTACCTTTGGTGAGGGGCATCTACCAGCACATTCTTTCCTTCATGGGAGATTTTCCGGAGGGCAGGAGACTGCTGACACTCACACAGACACCAGGCAGAAACAAAATGTAATGTTATCTATGACTGAAACACAGCAAATGGAGCACCTGAGTACTAATACAGAGGTATATCAGTGTGTATGACAGCAAATGTTTTTGCATACGTTTTCTTCACCATTAATTAAAGGTGAAGAGGTAAAGTCAAAGTGAGGTTCTGGGGTCTTAAGTCCATGATCACTTTTACTTTTCTCTCACTCTTTGTTTCTAGGATGGCTAGGACCTGGGAGGACTCAGAAAGTCTAGTTTTACCTATTTGCTGCATTTTTGAGGGAGGGAGCTAACAGTGATCTCAAAATGTACGTCTACACTACAAAAGTGTGAGAAACAGTTAGGACAGGCTTCCTCCTCAAGGGTGGAAGTTAAGTTCAGAGCATTTGAAATCATAGTGAGTAGTAAGGCTACGTTGATATGTGGTTAGCTCCTGCAGCTGCTGGATACACCTGGATAAAACGATTTGATTCAGGAGAGAATAGAAATGTCAGCAGAAAGGAAAGCCAGTGTCAAGTACAGGAGCAGATTGACCTTTCCAAAGAAAAGAGACCAAAGTAAAGGACATGATCACACATCGGATACTTCAGCTGAGGGTAATTTGAATTTGTTTCCTAGAATGATCTGTAGATCCCACAGACTCCTTTCAGAAGAGAGCAGGGAGTTGACCGTGAGGGGTACACAGTACATGCTCTTGCAGAGTGGGAAAGGGAGAGAAGGGAAGACAGACAGTGACAGAAGAGACTATTCCTCCAAACAGAGCACTCTCTCTTTTGAAGTTTGGTTGCATTCTGTTCAAACAGTTATACAAGAAGAGCTTTCACCGCAGCAGAAAAATAATGTTACTGGTAGCACACGTCCAAAATCCGATACATTGGTCCTTTTGATCTGTAGAAATGTCAAGAAGTTCAGGACTATAATTTCTGAGGTCACAGAATGCTGAAGGAAACTTTGATACTCAAAATATCCAGAAATTACATTTCTGTCTCTTTAGCTACCTTGTCAGGCTGTGCCTGGGTCAATATTTACCTGGATCAATGTTTACTAAGCTTGGGTCAATATTTACTGGCATTTTTAGTAGAGGAACTCCATTGCTATGGTAAAGAACAGTTTACTACAGGTGATTGAAAGAAATTTTTAGGCATAGTGTAGAAAGGAGAGGAAAGACAGGCAGTAGTATATTAGAGAATGTGGAGGATGCCACACTAGGGAGCTAGTAAAGCCCAGGCATGAGATATAAAGATAGAGCAGGTGGAGAGGGCCCCTGAGAGGCAGCCAAACAGAGGATCTGGTTTCCTCCCTTCCTGGTGGGGATTGGCACTTACCTAGCTGGTTCATGAGGACTTTGAGGCAGATTTGCCTGCCCCTCTTCCTTACCACAACAACCACAACAACACTAACCAGTCTTTGATCGTCAAAGCTGGGATCTATTAGAAGTCAGCCCAAGAAAAATGCCTTTTTCTGTAGTGGAAAATTAGAATGAGGACGAACCTGAATCTCTGGGCCACCATGTTCCTGCAGGACAGATCCTGTCCTCCTGCTTTGGTTTTATTCCAGTAACATTCTGGATTGCAATAAATGCTACCCTTTTTTTCCCAGGCTCCCTAAAAAAAGCCTTTCTTTTCACCCCCAGGGGTAGGTAATGTTGGCTCCCCATTCTCTTGAGGAGCCTGCAACCTGTGCTGGCAGTGCTGGATGCCTGCTGGACGTGCCTCTCTCCCAGCCCTGCCCCGTGCTCCAGGAGCTCTTCCCCCGGGGTATGTTTGCTCCTTCCAGGGCAGCTGCTCATCTCCTTCCTGCAGAGACTTCCACTGGACCCAGGCAGGTCAGTCAACAGCACGCAGGCAGGCAGGCTTCCTGTCTTCTCTCCCACCACTGCCCTTTGAAAGGTCCACAAAATAAGCTGTGGGCAAATGAAGCAGATGCTATCCATCAAAATTTAATAAAAAGACTGTTACATAAATAAAATTAACATGCAGTTGCCTGTAACTTTCTGGGAATCAGTCTTTGGAGCAACACGTAGCCCTATAAGTTTGTTAAATTGCAGTAATAAAATCATATAGAAACCAAGATTGTTCTAATCATGATTTTTTTGTATTGACTAAGCCATAGTCAAAGTAGGTCAGACTGGGAAGGAGAGCTTATCGATGCTAGGCCTTGTGTATGGTCATGGGCCTTAAAATTACACAATGACTTAATATTGTTGGTTTATTTTTTTAAAGTTGTTTATCTTCTGAGTGACGTAGCAGGGGGCAAAGAGTGGGGTTAAAGGAATACTTGTATCAGAAAGGATCCCACATTCCCATAAAAGCACACAAATGACTTAAAACAGTTAATAGGGTACTGCACCAATATTCAACGTTGTAAGTTCTCTCCCATTCAGTTGCTCAGTCCTCCACATACTCCACTTTGCATTTCAGGAGGGCTTGGATGCCTAACACATACCCCTTCCACCTCTGAGTATCGACAGGCAGCATAAGTGTTTTCATAATTCCTAAAGGTGGTAACATCTCTTCCCCTCTGAGCTTCTTGGGATGGACTTTATTACAGAAGAAGTAGGAAAATTCTCCCTCTATGAGCAGCAGTTCCTCTGCAGGCAGACTGGGAGCCCCCAGCCCACCTGGGAGGCACCCTGTGCTCCACCTGTTCCCACCTTGATCTTCATGTTTTTGTTTGACTCTCCCTAATGCCTAAGACCAAAAAGAAGAAGAGGTGGCTGTACATCCCCTCCTGTGCCTCCAAAGAGATGACTAAGCTATTAAATTATAACACCTTTCAACCCCATAACAGATATCAGAACAAATGTGTTACGATTTTATTGGGAAAGGATATGAATGGGTTTTGTAAAGCAAACTGACAACAAGTTTACCCTGACCTGTTCCTCATCAAAATCTTGCTTTGAAATGTTTTTAAACACCAGATGCAGCTGGTGACCAAGGTTCAAATAACTGACATTACTAAGATGCAGCCAAGATTTCAGCAAGCCTCATGGCGACACTTCTAGACAAAGATAAGGCTTTGTTGTAAGCATGAAAGCTTGGAACACCACTAATCATATGTGGAAAAATGTCACAACAAAAATCATTAGCAGTCTTGAATCCAGTGGAGAGGCAGGGGAAAGAAGTTAGCTCAAGGACTAGGGGTGAATAAATGATCCTTAACTTTTAGAGTGAACTATATAAAGAAGCTGTAATGTAAGATGTCTGATTACACCTTTGTGCTACGCTGACCAAAACTAAGCAGTCAATTATTCTACCATGTTTTCTTCTACCAAAGGAGAACAATTATAAGAGCTGTTTCAATGGCTCTTCTTGAAATTAAATGAAGAGAATAGCTAAAATTTCAAAGGTTTATTGTGTTTCTAAAAATGCAGACTTCTTTTAAGCATCATTTCACATTTTACAGGCTTTAATTTCGGATTTGCACCTGGTCTTAGCCTAGGGGCAGAAATAAAAGGATACAAGTCAAAACACAGAGACACAAGCCTCCAGTATTTAGATAGGACAGCTAAGAGCACAGGGAAGCTACACATGTTCACAATGTGTTTGGATTACTAAATAAATAGTAATTATTGTATTTGCTCTCCCTTCAGTTTGCTAGACTTTTAAAATTGCGCAGGAATAGAGAAACTGCATTTTAGATTCCATTGATATTTGCATCAAAACAGAAATTACTAAAATACAATATAAATCTGAACAATGAGTCAGATACATTTTTCCTTTCATGCTAAAAAATCTTCACTGTCTCTTAAAAAAACAAAAAACAAAAAACAAAAAACCCAAAACCCACCCCCAAAAAACAGTTAAAGCTGATTTCCGCTCTGCTTTGCTGTCCTGGTGAGAAAGCAGTAAAAAAAAGCAAGGTTTATATAAAGCAGTTCTAACCACAAATGTTAGAATCATTCTTCTAATGAAAACATGATTTTCATATATATCAAAAACATGCTGTAGTTTGAAGAAATACATAAAAACTTTATTATTAGACAGGAATAGTATATTACAGTATATACTACTTGGTTTGACAATGTTTATAGCATAAGCAAAGGCAGGTTGATATCTGTTTAGTTTTACCTAAAGCTACCCCTTTTTTCTGATATTAATCTCCACTTTGACTAACTCCAAGATTAATTTTATATCATTTCCTTGAATTACAAATACTATAAACAAGAGGAACAGCCAAACATTTTTCTCAGTAATGAGTCAGAAAAAAAACATAGTTAAAACCAAGAAAACTTTCCTAAATATATGTTGTAGGGACATAAATAAAATAAGTAAGATGAATTACAGCTAAACATCTGTCTTATAGTGTACAAGTAGTTTGGGATTCTAAACAGCTGAAAAAGAAACAAAGCAAATGAAAAAGAAAAAGGAGGAAAAGAAAGCAAAAGAGCTGATAAAGTTTCTGGCTACAATACAGGAGACATATCATTACCATATGATCTAATGTGGGTGTCAGCCTGGATTCTGTTCATTGAGAGAAACCTTATTTTTTAACTGTGCTATGGAATAGAAGCAGGAGGGTTTTCCACCAAGTGACAGTCACTGAGCTGAACTTACCCCCTCCTCCTTTCCACACCTGCAAAGCCTTTTGCCTGGGTTGAATATTTAGTTTAATTACATCTCAGCTTTGAGAGCTCCTGTTGCAAATCCTGGATTAAAAGGTACGGTTTTCAGTAATTCTCCTGAACTATGCTGCACTAATAAAACTTCAGGCAAGTCTACGGCAAGAACTAGTTGCATTTTAAGAGAAGCAAGGAAAAAATCCTACTAAATGTTTAGCAATGTTAAGTTTTGTATCCAGCACTTTTGTTTCTTGGGAGCATAAGAATGCATTCTGAAGGACTGTGCAGATTTCCTACTGTTTATTTGACTGTTCTGTCTCTTGTTTTGATTTGTATAAGCACTGCTATAGTCCTTTCTTTTTCCTTACTGTAAACTTTTGCAGCAGTATATTCTCTGTTTGCAATCCAGTGTTTAGAATTGGTGATGTAATGAGTGTAAAAAATGCATGAGTTCTTACATTTCTGTTTTAAACTGCAGTCTGTGATTTCTTTTTCAATCGGATTTCTTCATATATATTCCAAATATTAATGAATATAATTTCAATTTCAGAGAAAGAAAAAGTAGTAGTTACTTAAACGGACTCAGTGTATGTCTTTGTAATGTTAGAAAGCGCTCTGTTACAGTGTACAAACAACGGACTCATATTTAAAGAAGGTTCCTATGAATGAAATAGTAGAAAAGAAAACTCCTGGAGTTGAAACTCTTGTTAACAGAGTTTTAATCTCTTTAAAACTTACAACTCCTATGTTTACATATCTAGACTTTATTACACAAAATAGGTAAAACACATAATGTAGGGGATTTTTTTTGAAACTGCACATATTGTTTAACTTGTCTTTTGTGGCATTTTGAGAGATTTCTGACAGTAGGTGAACTAATATTTAAAACTTAATATTAAGGTAAACTGACAAGAAGACCACCAATACAGTGGTGACGTGAACTGATGAAGCATATTTCCAGTGGTATTTTAAACTGAAATGTGGCCAAGTCTATGGTATAGTTTCCTCTGTTTGTGGAAAAGTCTTCCTCATTGTAAACACATAATTAAAGCAAATTTAAACAGTTATGTCCTGCAGACATAAATATTGTGTCACAGACCTTTTAAGAATTCAGAATTTTTCCCCCCTCTAATTTTTTTGCAAGTGAAATGTAAACATTTCTTACTCGTACAGTTTTGTATATATTTTTTTCTCTAACAGTTTATGTTCATTTACACATGCAAACAATAGGAACAGATATGTGTGCCTGCAGTACAAATACAGATGTATGAATAAAGATATGCAGACACATATCTATTCCAATTTCCTGATTAATATGTAGCTTGTGTCTGCTATTTTCTCTGCTGTGTCCTCGGATTAGATCCTTGATATCCTTTGTTGTCCTACAGTTTTCCTTTATACACAGATCTTACTGATTTTATTATAGTTTTGACAAAACAAGGACCAAAGGAAAAGGCCTACTACAGGGTTTAACTAAGATAAGTGAAGTCATCAATATTAATGTGAACAAGAAGTAAAGTGTGAAGACACTTCCAAAGTGTCTTTGCATTGTTTTGGGTTTTTCTGAGGGGTAGTAATTTAACTCCAGGATAAGATCCTGATTGTGCATTCTTGGGATGGACGGTGCTTCAGCACTGTGACCCTGAGGGGGAATACAAGCAGTTTTAAATACTTTAAAATACTTTAAAAATATACAAATACATAAAAAAGAGCTGGGGAAGCTCTTTAAAAAGTACTGACTGCTAGTGCCATGCCAGTGTTGGTGTGCAGCATTCCCAATGTTTATTGATGTTAATGTACATTCTGAAAAATGATTTGTACTGGGATAATGTTTTATTGATCATTTTCACAAGGCAGCTTATTATGATAAATGGTGATGATTTAGCAAATTTGTCTTCCCATTTCAGACTATTAATAAATTGCATTGTTACTTTACAATAATTCGTACATAATAATGATTATTTCAAAAATCTTCTCTTAGATTAAACTGTGGTAAGAACTCACCACCATGTATTAACACCACTTTGCTGTGACATCCTTACTTGTCCGTGTGTACTCTGCATGCATCATGGGGGTGTTGCTGGGGAAAGGACACAGCCCCAATGCTGGGGGTGGGGGGCGCAGGGCAGGAGGGAACGCGGGAGGATGGCCCACATGGGGACACAGCCTGCCCCTGCTGCATGGCATGAATTTGCACAGCACTGAGCTGGGCTGACAGGACATGCTAAAATGCTCTGACCCTCTAGTTGACATTGGGGTCTGTGAAACTCCTCAGTGCATGCAGTGGGTAATATGTCTGCTCCAGGAATAGAAAATACTTTCAGGTCCAACTCAGAAACCAACCATGTCTCTTAAAGAGGCAACAGAAACAGTGTTTTACTCCATGTGAAGTCACTTTGAAGTCTTTGGGATACCTGTCTTCCTGTTAGGTAGATGACAGAAATATAAGATATGATTTTAAAACACTAGCATATTTTATAAGGTAATCTTATCGTCCTCTCAAGACTGAGCCCTAAAGGTTTCTGCAGGATTGCATTATTGGCACCTGTAGGTAGAAATTCATAAAGGGAACTGAACCCAGGCACAATATGGACTGTATCTAATTCCACACCTGTGTTTTTTATCTATTTAGCTTTTTTTATACTGACCACTCTTGTTAGAGTACCTGGATGTGGTATTCTAGAAAGAGAGGCCTCAGTATACCACTCTCACCTAACATCAGCTGCTTATGTTAGTCATCTACCTGGTAGGTTCTGTATGTCAATGTAGAGAGGGAGGCAGTCCTCCTCCTCTGCCTCTCCCCCAGTTTTTTTATCTTTCTATTAGTCAATATGGAGCTGAGGAACGTTATACCACTCCCCTAACTGTTAGATAACATCTGCTAGAAAAAAATTAATCCCAGGTAGCACCCATACAAGGCATTTCGGAAGTTATTGACCTGAAGAAGCAAGTGGACATTTTTGCTTTCATTACAAAGAGCAACATCTGCATTCAGGACTATGCCATCCATTTTAAGAAAAGGCTCCTAAATAAATGACAAATTTGCCTTTCTGTCAGTTGGTAATTTGAAGGCAGGTTTCTTCATATGTTTTTGTGAGTTGTTTTTAGACCCATGAAGGTTTGTAAAAAATAAGCTTCCTTATATAAAATAAATAGTAAAAGAAAATAATTTTCAGAAACTTAGCTAATCTATACAGCCTTGATACAAAACCTGCAAACAGCTGTTTTGTAATTTCTCTTTAGCAACACAGGTAGCACAATGTACAGTGTGTTGAAATGCATTTAGGCCTAGGTCCTGAGAACACGTATTTAAGCGGTTTTCCTTGTTAGTATAGAATCATAGAATCATAGAATAGTTTGGGTTGGAAGAAACCTCTAAAGGTCATCTAGTCCAACCCCCCTGTCATGGGCAGGGACATCTTCCACTAGATCAGGTTGCTCAGAGCCCCCTCCAACCTGACCTTGAATGTTTCCAGGGAGGGGGCATCCACCACCTCTCTGGGCAACCAGTTCCAGTGCTTCACCACCCTCAGCGTAAAAAATTTCTTTGTATTTCTATGTATGGCAATATATATTTGTGTAAAGTTGCTCCTGAGCATGAAAGTCTGCAGAATGAGGCCCTGAAGTCCCATTAGAAAGTGTGCTGACAATACTACAAGCATCAATTCAAATGCTTATGCAGTGCAAAGCAGAGGATTTTCAGGCTGCATTGTTTATATCATAAAATCCCCTAGCCAAAAATTTGGAAAGAAAGCCAAGAATATCCAATATAACACAACATTATATTCCATTTTATTGTGCTGTTTAATCTGGGAAAGAAGTATAGCTCATTTAAACGACTTAAGATCTTCCCCACTCTCTCCACCCCATCACTGGATCCTACTCTTTCTCAGTCAGTTTTACTAGGCTATAATTTAAAACACACAGCAAGCTGGCACTTTAAAAAAAATGTTTCTCAAGACATCAAATACTGCATTACAGTGAGTTTGGGAACCTCAGGTTCGTCCCCAGGGGACAAACTCATTGCTATGAAACAAATACTAATGAAATCAAATAGACTGTTACGTTGGCAGAAAACAGACACATGGAAAATGTGGCTTATTGTTTTGACTGTTTTGCATAACAAAGTTGACAGCGCTGCCTGTTCCTAATAAATATTACTCTAAATATGCAAACAGATGTGTTTCCAGTTGCCTTTAAACTGCTCTGTAAAAAAAAAAGCCTATTGACAAGCAGTTACCAGACTCCTATCACATAACTGTCCTATTTTCACAATTCGGGTTTCATTTATTG
>NW_008824473.1:4455981-4459244 GCF_000699105.1 Pygoscelis adeliae
TGCAGCTATGGGAAACTTACTTTTGTTGTAAATCTCCTGCTTTGATCCCTAGGTTCTGCCCGGAGTCGATGAACTAAGCCATGAGGCTGGCTCTTCTCTTCGTCCTACTGCTGCCAGCATGCTTGGCCAAGCCATTCCACCAGCAGGGCCTCTTTGACTTTATGCTGGAGGATGAAGGGTCGGCTGATATGCCTCCAACGGACGATCCCGTCATATCTGGATTTGGACCAGTGTGCCCCTTCCGCTGCCAGTGCCATCTTCGTGTGGTGCAGTGCTCTGACCTAGGTAAGCCCAAGAGTATCTCCGCAGGGTATATACTTACATTCTAGCCACGGGTTTGCAGCTGAGATGGTGAGGCTGCTACGCACTACCAGTCCGTAACTGGGTTTTTGTCAAAGAAATATGCTACAGCTACTGTTAACTAGAATGTACTATGTGAAGTAGGCCATAAAGCCCTGACAAAATGGATATTTGTTGTGACCACGAAGAATGTTTGATTTTTTTAATGTATGTTTTGGGTATGTACATTTCATCTGTTCTTTGAAAGACCACAGATTTCTTGCAGAGAAAATAACTTTTCGAGGCTATTCCTTCAAATGCATATTAAATAAATTCAGTGAGGTCAGATGTGGGGATGGAAACATTTTAAAAGGTTTTAAATTGCATGGTCCAAGCTCCAACACCCTTAATCATACTGTCTAGTACCTCAACATAGAAATCATCCCATTTCTGTTGGAATACATGAGCATGGAATAACCAACCCCGAATCATATATACTGGAACCAGCTCTTTGGAGGAAAGAGCTTGGAAACTCTCCAAAATAATGAACACATTTTGGAGCTCCTTATTAAATGTCTTTCTTAGACACTGTTCAAGCTGAAACCATGAGAACCTTTCTCACAGACTCCCCTTACTCCCTCACGTACAAGGGCTTGTCTGCACAGTCAGACCAGCAGGATGTGAAGCCATGCTTGCCACCACTGTGTTTGACTTTCCCATGCAGAAATCTCAAGTAATGAAGTTGACTTCAGTGAGACTGCTCTTGGTTTAAGCCAGTATTATTCAGTCTAAGTCAGTGTGCAGTGCAGAAAATCTATTAAAGTTGGTTTTGCTCACAATAAAATTGGGCAGTTTATCCAGTGGACAGATAAATAACTTCTCTTATGATTTTATAGAGCTTATTTTTTTTTTTTAAAGTCTTCTCTCAGCTGTTTAAATGTATAGCTGGTTGTTTCTATTTTCCTATATTATAGCATTGGCTTTTGATAATTACTGTAAATCATGGCACAAGTCCACCAATTAGGACCTGGGTCTCATTGTGTTGGGTGTCGTATAATTACAGAAGGGAGGGGGAAACATTAGTTACATCCCTAGAAACTTCTGTGAATTTATTAAAACAAGCCACATAATTAGACAACAGATATGTTTGGCAAAGACCCAGTGAACAATGCAAGCCAAGTTGCACAAATGAGCACGGACTAATCTAGCCATGCATTCATAGAGCTTTCATAGTACTGTCCCTGTTGAAAGATATTTTCTTTTTTTACCATTTAGGTGCCAGATAGTAGCAAACATGGGGTGGGGAGTAGGGAGGAGATTGCCCCACATGCCGTGAAGCTCTTAGGTTTTATTGTTGTTACATTGGCTAATGTTGATGGAATTTAAGTTATTTTGAGAACTTGTACCCAGTCTGTTTCAATTCTGCAGAACGTAAGGAGCTTTCACTTGGTAAAAAAGTAAAGATATTCATGCTGGGAACCTTTGTTGCTGTACTTGCTCCCATGTTTGTTCAGTTCTCCTTCACACACACATGGTTTCCAAAGGGTTGCACTACAGTCCACTGCCTACAGATGCTTCTGGGTTAATAGAGTCTCATGCTGACAAGGAGACTCAGAAATACAGCAATTAAGGCCCCGGGTCTGTGTTTCCCAGATAATTTTGAGAGGGGTGATAAGAGAGATATATGTTAAGCTTGGTTTAAACCCACATGCTGCAGATACTGCAATGAAAAGATTGTGCTTTTGAAGCAGCTGGGCTGATAACATCCAGCCTCTGGGCACAAGGGAAGAGAGATCTCCCTGGGCTTAAAATATGCAGCCCTGAAAAATAAATAATATTTCCCTGGCAGAGCTCAAGGTATTAAGAATCATTCAGAATTCCCCAGCCTTGGCATTAAGTTTCATCCATCCTTGTCACATGTGGCTACGACAGCCCCTGATGGGTTGTGGCCCAAGTGGGAGGCTCACCAGGGTGCAGGTCTGATGGCCGCCCCTGTGAACAGGGACAGGACAGCTGTGTGTGCTGCCTGCTCACAGGCAAATCTGCCCTCTGCTCTCCTCTCTTCCAGCCTTGAATCCCTTTCTGTGTGACTCAGACAAGGTCAGATTTACCTACTGACTTGAGGAAAGCCAGGAACTGGCCCCAAGAGCTCAAAATTTTGTTGCAAACGGTGGAGGTCCTGCCAGGATGACCTAGCAGCTCCTGGGCTGTGGGATGAAGGGTGCTTGGGGCATGGCGGTCAGGAAGACAATGTGCACATGGGAGCCATGAAATCAGCAGTGACAGTTCCATCTCCCTGCTAACCATCACTCCTGGCCCGCATCTCCCTTCAGCTCCAGGCATTTCCAACCCAACCAAATTAGCTACCTCCCTCCCCCAGAATTATCAAATTTAGTCATCTAGTCACATGGGCACTAATTGAAGAAAAACTGCAGGCAATAACAAGACTCCTCCCAGGGATATATTAAGAACTTACTAAATTAAGTCCCGCAAAGGAAAGTTGAAATCTGGATCAGGATCCTTTCTTCCACTCACTCTCTGGCTCTTTGCAGCCATGAGCCCCTGGGTGCAGAGGGTATGTCAGAACAAGGCAGCTGGAGGACCCTAATGTGAGCTGCTTATGGAAAGGTCTCCTCTTCCTCAGCATGCTTCTTTTTGTGCCCAAAGGGGCATTTGCTATTTGTAAACTCTTGCTTCATAAGGAAAAAACCAACTATCTGACACAGAGTTATGTGAATAAATCACAGGAGAACTATCACATCCAGGGTCGAGAGATCAGGTTTGCCCCTTGTCTCATGAGCACTGGATGGGAATAAAAAAAAATAAAAATCCAAATTCAATAAAAACAGTGAAAAAAATGCCCAGTGGTCCAATTACACTCTTGTCAGCTGAATTTTTACATTCCTGTACTTTCAAGCTTCAGTCACATCTTCCTAAGCACATACCTCCGAATTAATTTATTTTGCCTCCAAGCCAAGAGCTGA
>NW_008824473.1:4459272-4497553 GCF_000699105.1 Pygoscelis adeliae
AGGAATGAGAATGCCATCTTCTCACACCCCGAAGAAGAATTCTCTCTGAGCTGCACTTACTGACAGATCAAGAGCAGAGCCCCATGTACCTACCTTATATGAGATGTATTACCTTTGTGCAACGGGCTCAAGGAAGTCCACTGCGGTATCTTTATAAAAGTGCTGCCTTTTCTGAATCTGCCTCCTATTGCTAAAAGGGAGCCACAGGTTCACTTTTTAATCGTGCCTCAGTATAATGCATTATTATGCTATAGCCAGACTTTCCATAGAAATCACAAACATCTTCCTTATTAGCACACATTACAGGTGGGGAGTAGCTGATACAGCTGGTCAGAGGCAGCTTTTCATGTTTTAAGATAATAAATACAAGGAAGATGTGCAGTCAGTTGGCCAGGAAAACATGCCTCGTAAAAGCTCTAGCAAAGATAAACCGTTCCATTTAAAGTCTCATCCTCCCAAAGGGAGTCTCAAGAAAAGGTTCCTCTCAGAGCGCCCTGGTAGGCAGGAGAACGCATGTGTGATTACTCAGCCCTGCAGTGGACGCAGAATGCTCCATAAGCACATTCAGAGGTGGTGGTCAGAGCTTTATTTCACCTTCAGATAAGTCTGGCAGCCCCTTACGAAGTGAGCAGTGTCTGTGTTCTGCAAGATGCAATGAGATCACCTTCCTTGGAGACTTCACAGGATGTAGGGGGGTCCCTCTAGCCCTCTTGCTGTGAGCATCCATGAAGGTTTTGTGGTCTCCAAAAGGTGTGCGGGAGATGGATGTCAGTAATCAAAGTTCAAGCAGTATTACAACTTAAATTGGAATTTTACTCACAGCTCAGAAATGCAGAGTTTCTCCAGCTGTAAGGTAAAGCTCAGCATGGGTGTTGCAGTGTGTGTTTGAAAAGCACTTTGAGATCAGTGGGTGAAAAGCTTACAGATATGTAAAGCATTATTCCAGGGATCTGGTAACATGAGGCAGTTTATCTGAACATGTACAGTGTCTAAACTGTATTAACTGATGGCTCTTCAACACCTGAACCATGGTAACATGACAACAGCTAATTTATTTGTTGACAAAAGGTTATTTATCTCATTGTAGAAAATCTTCCAGAAACATCTGAACACCCATTTTCTGATCATGACTCCATTTGGGAACCTCATCTCTCATTATAAAGGAAATTATCTCCTTTGGGATATACCTTGATTTGAACTTCTGTTGTCAACATAAATCTCTTTAAAGAAAAATAATACGTACCTCATAGGTAATCAGTCTCAGTCATTTTATGAGTTCAAGAAAACAGATAGGATTACTTACTATTGTGTACACAACTTTAGAATCCCTGCGATTATTTGAGTGTTTACCAACCTTTCAAAAACATAATTTTTAAACTAAATGTTTAGCTAAAAATCTTACAGGTTTCTAAAGATGTAATAAGAGAAAACATGGATCCTTAAATGTCCAGACATTAATAAATATAATTTTTAAATAAAAAAGTTTTTGCTAATTTACATTGTAATTGCTGAGCCTTTAGGACAAGTTATTCCATGTTTTATTTATTTTTTCCTTCTAACAATAAGGACTAGAGACTTATTCCTTTTATGTTTAATAGAAGCTGAGACTCTCATGAAATCCCCTGACTTCATGGAACTGGACCATTTAACAAAAATATTATCAATAAAAATGGAACCATGAAATCTGGGAAAGTGTATTGTCACTTATACTGAGAGTAGCCTCTGCATCACAATACCATGGCCTTAAAACTGAAGACTAAATGCTTTTTTGGACACCATTCTTCAGCCAAACATAACTATGCTGTCATCAAACACAGGGCATTGGGCTTTCCACATGCTAACTTGGGTGAATAGTGATACTCTAACATGTTGGAGATGAGACTGGAGGATCTATATGAAGTATTACAGGTATTATCTGTAATATAGGAGTGATCTCAGGTGATGTCAGCTATCATAAGAGTCATCTGGGCTCCTTTCACAGCCATGGGGAGAGTTAGGCAGCCACCCCACAGGGCAGTTCATCCTGTCTAAGGTGGATGTCAGTGACAGAAAGGATACATCACTCTCAGAGAATTAAACTGCCAACACAGGGCCTCGATGACCACTTGAGGCTATACAACTTACTTTCAGATTAATGAAGTTATGTGTGATAAAATTAAAGCATGGAAAAAATAAACTCGGGTTACCAGCATTATTTTGTAATAAATTTGCCATGGGTTATCAAAATTTTTGTATATATTCTGCTTAGATACAATTTTTGGGATGCCTTGGAAGTTAGAGAAAGCATGAATTAAAGCCC
This sequence comes from Pygoscelis adeliae, assembly GCF_000699105.1. NCBI lineage: Eukaryota > Metazoa > Chordata > Aves > Sphenisciformes > Spheniscidae > Pygoscelis > Pygoscelis adeliae. Next base: position 4,461,572 of record NW_008824473.1, read on the forward strand.
TGTACTCAGTACATCCTGAAAAATTATTAAGTCAAGAACACAATAATTAGAAAACAATCTTGAAAAATTGTAAAGAAAAAAAAATATTGGCCTGGATATAGACTGCTTTATATTAAGAAAAAGTCATTAGCTTTTGCCAGTGTAACAGTAAAAGACAGGCCTTGTTGCATCGCAACCTGAATTGCTGATGTTTCTGTTCCAGTTGATACACATGATTCTAGGCGAAAATTAATCCACTCTAAACACATCCTTTCTTTATTAGCTGCTTACTCCAAGGTAACAGTTACCAACTCCGTGTGTTTTCTTTTTTTTTTCTTAGATTTGTTTCCTTGCTTCAGAGTAGGAAATGCCATTTAAGAAAGCCTAGTGGCAGGAATGGAAAACCTGACTGCCAAGTCCAAGTGATACAAGAAGTGACTGTTTTCTGGCTTGCACTGTGACAAGGCTTCATTTCTAAAATTTCCCAATGCACAAATAAATAGCTAATAGATAGCTAGCAAAATGTGAGTCAATTATTATAAGTCATAGCAGGTGATTACAGTGCTTAAAACATACTAAATAATCACTGCTGACACCTACTAGTGTTATGGACATCTACAGTATGTGTATTATTATGTTCTTAACACCTTTATAGGGTATATTCCTTGGCAAGACATATAACTATTTAAAAGCTACCTGTGTTTTCACAACATAAAGCTTGTGCTATTCAACGGCGAAAGGTTCCCAGCCAAGTCTTAGGAAGAGCAAAAGAGTCCAAAGGTCCAATGTTCACTGAGAACCCACTGCCAACAGGGAGGAGACCTAGGAATTTGGGTCCTATGTGAAGCCACCAATGATAACAGCAAGGAACTGCCAATACTAGCCTTCAGCTACTCAGGAAAACTCTGCTCGCAGAGTCCAGTTACCATCGTATGTAGAAAAGATTGTAGTTCTAAGCAGATTTTCAAAACACCTCTCTCTAACCCAGATTTGAGAGTGTCCCCTCCTTATCAGTCTTGGATTCACTGGTCTGTATTTTGCTTTACCCATGTCCAGGATCTGTCATGTGATTAAAAGGAAGTGGGCCAAATGAAGATAATCAGGTTACAGAAAAAAAGAGTATTTTTCTGACTATACTTTTATCTTTTCCTAAAGTTCAAATCTAAGAATATATTCTTCAAAATACATTGCATTTTTTTTAAACTTATTTCTCCTGCTTTACATGCCTGCCCTGACAAACAATATTGACAAATGCTGGAATTCTGGGTCTCTTTGGTTGTATTCTATTTAAGGGCTCATTCACACAGAGCATTATTGCCCTTTACACTATGAAAGCAAAGTAGATAGATGGAGTAGAACTTGCTTATTGGCTTCTCTGCAAGGAAAGAGGTGGAAACAATGAACACAGACACAAAGGGACCTTAAGACCAAGGACCATGCCTGCATGGGTTTTTTTGGGGGGGGGGGGGGGTTGAGTTGCAGTTTTCAACTTATGGGACCAATTATGAGACTTGAAAAGCTTTGTACAAATGACTCTGTTGTTAGCAGGGTTACATTTGCTGTATAGGCAACTCTACTGCAGACTTCTTAGGAGTCAATAGGGAATGAAAAAGGTGAAAAGCAATATTTAAAGAATTTGTGTGCTCTCTGCATGCATGTTTTTAAGTGAGAGGGCACCTCAGAGAGCATCCCATACCAGCTTTGTGTTTGTTTCCTGGGATCTATTTGGAGTGCTTTGAGTTGCTACAAAAATCTGTTAAGGAGAGGATGCTTGGAGTAGTAATTTCAATAAGAAAAGGAATGCAATCAGTACTCATATTTTAAAAAGCAGTGAAAACAAGAAATCTTTTCTGCCCACCTAATTTCATGGCAGCTTTAGGGATTTAATGGCAAAACAACAAATGGACAGATTATTTATAGAAATGCTACAGCATTTAAAACATGTGCATGTGTAAATGGGACTATAGTCTGGTTCTGTAATACATCATCTGCACAATAGAAATGTGCAATAGGTCATACCAGAACCAGTTTCTGCCTGCACCTCCTGCACCACCTAAAATGTGAAAGCCTAGGATGACCTCAGTTTCTATGCTGGAGTGCATGTTTTCCCTTCTACTGCTCCAGTGTGGGCCTCAGGAACTAAACAGGCTCTCAATGAATTCATATTTTAGGGTGACATGGAAGAAGAGTGTTTGTAGTGGTGCAATAACCAAACTCTTTGCTGAATATCTCTACCTAAGGGGTGTAGGAGCAAAGGCATAAGTGCGTTAGCCAAAGAGGGCTAAAAAGCTATGTTATCATTCAGCTCTGATGCCATTTCTTTCCATAAGTTCAATTAGGTCTTCAGCTTTCATTTCCACACCTTCAAATTGGGAAGATTGTACTGATCCTTTACCAATGGGAAGTAAGAATGGGAAAGGAAAGGCGAACAGTGCTAATAAAATTTGTATAGTAGCAGCAGTCCAGAAAAGAAAAAGAAAAGAAGGGATAATATGAACATGAAAGGGAAAATCTTGCTTTTTCAAGGGAAGCTATAACAGAAATGATTAAAAAAGGAGATGTATAGAAAGTTTCAGATTCAGGAAAGGAAAAAGGAAGAAGGAACTTAAGAATTGAATTAAAATCTTATTGTTTTCAGGGTTAGGGGGCAAAATTTATTTTCTTTTCTTTATTCTTTAACTCTGTGGTGGAGAGTTTACATCCTCTGGGCTGGAGATGACTGTTACAGTGATAGCTGACCTGGGGAAGGTCTATCACTAAATTACTAACAAAATAAATAAGTCACAAAGCAAACATATCTAAGAGTTGCAAGGATACATACAACATCATCTAGTAGAAAGAGGGAACTAACACATCTGCAGACTCCCAGATTCAATCAGGAAATTGTCTCCCAACACTTATTTAATTGTTATTCACTATGTCCAGACACAGTCACAACAGCTCCTTCCATTGTTTGCTTGCATGAAAGTAGGTTGAAAACAATCCTACAACATTTATGAAAAATGGCCGTGTTATGTTCAGAAGTACCCGAAATAACGAGGAACATATCTCTGCCCTCAGGTCATAATAAAACTAGGGCTGTGCTATGACCATGTGGTCAGAACAGGAAGGGCTAAGTTTACTTGAAACCAGAGAAGATCCCCCCCAAATGACTCTTTATGGCTACTACATTATGTTAGTGTTAATTCTGGTAAATCCCAAAGTAAAGATTGAGGGAGCTATCCTTAAATTGTCATCTGTTGCCTGCTGCTTAAACTGTGAACAGGCAAACATCAAATTATATTACTCCAAAAGATCATTCAAAATGTAATTTATTAGATAATACTCACTTTTCTGAGTCACTGAAATGCTCTCTTCTGACTACTGTAAAATACTCGTAAGAAACAAATATTTTACCTTAATGCATGAGTACTCAAAGGTAGTACATCTGTATTGCATCCACTTTGACTAAAGCCATTATGCACATGGTGCTGGCAGATTGCATGAATCACACAGGACAGTTGCTGTTCTCTGATGGGATGTTTTATGTCTGTTACCATGACAGTGGGAAGTGTAAAGCTGGCAATTCCAGGAGTTAAAAAAACTCATAAGGTTAGATTTTTTTTTTTTTAACTTAATGTCTTAATCCCTGAAGTCTCATGATTATTTCAGAATATTTTTCTGCCTTTCTAAAATACTTCAGTGCTTCTTGATAAGACATATAACTTCCAGACCTTTGAAATTAAAACTCAGTTAGAAAGAACACAGAAATAGAAGTTGTTTGATTTTTAGTTTCAAGAATATATCATTACTCTTAGGTATTAGCTTTCGGAGCCAGGAGGCTAAATCTATCTGTACCAAAAACCTGACTAGCACTGAAAAATAATTCATAACATCTGTAGCTTGCAATATCCGTTATACTTTGAAATATGTGTTCACTACACAGAGTGGGTGGAAATGGAAAAGAACAGTTAAAGCAATGCATTCTTTTTTAAATCTTTGTGAGGCCCTTTATAATTATTAGTATTATCATAATGGAGAACTATGCATTTGATCATAATGTGTGAATTTGTTTCTATTTTTCCATGTTCCTCACTCTGTTCTGGGAAACAATGTTGTAAATGTTTGGAAAAAAACAGCGTAGTAACATATCAGTAGGTCTACCTCTGTGAGAGGCCACCTCAGCAGGGGATGGAGTTCATTTTCTTGTTCTTTCCTATGGGAAGGGTCAGAGGTATACAAAAATAATAATCTGTGATAAAAATAAGTCCAAAATGGATCTTAATGGAAGATGAGTCTTATAGATTAAAGAGCAGAAAAAAAGTCTGAAAAATGGTTGTGAATCACCTTTAAGAAGATGTATTTTGAGGGTCTCATGCATTCCAATGGACACTGCTCTTTTATATCTCTTAGAAAAAAATTATTACTGCTGACTTCATAGCAAGTGAGGGGAAGGTGGAGAACAAACTTTTACTTTAAAAGTGGGAGAGAGAAGGAGGCTGCGGATACTTCTCTGTAGAGAAAGACAATTGTGTCCTATTTTATGTATGGTGGGATGCAAATAATGAAATTACTCCTATTTGCAAATCCCACACAACAGAGAACAAATTTCCAGTAAATACTGAAGCACGTAGCCAGTGAACTTTTCTAAGTCAAAGTATTCAAAGCTGTGTTAAGCTCCTTGCCATCCTTCCAGAAAGCAGTCCTTGAGTCCTGTTATTTTCCGTGACTAAGTATCCTGACCCCGTAAGCTTGCTGTTTGCCTCATTCGCCCCAGAGTCCACGCAGGCCATTACTGAGAGCATTCACCCCCCGGGAGGGTTGCTGCCCCTCAGTGGGATGCGGCAGAGCTGGGTTTGGAGCAGGGGAGAGCACACAACAGCGTGCGCAGGCAGCGCAGGCAGCTGCTGGAGAGGCTGCCTCCCCCGGGAGAGCAGCCGCTGATGATCACGGTTGGGAATTACATGTAACTCAGCCCAAATTCCTCAGCTGGCAGCAGCTGTTTGTGGAAACTGAAGGAGTCTTGAAAAGAGCCCCATTTTATGGCCCCTGTGATAATAATTGTGAGTGTTGCAATGTAATAACACATGCATCTGAGCTACAGCATTCAGATGTCTCTCTGCCTTTTGGCCCCTTCTCTCCAGCTGGGGAAGGGAAGGTTTATTCAGAGGAATAAGCCACATCCCTGCTTGTTGTAAAATGGATAGGTGGAGGGAAAAAAAACACCCAAATACCCCAAACAAACAAACAAAAAAATCAAACCACAAGCTTTGTTGCATTGTTAGAGTTGTTTATAATTGGCACTGTTCATATATTCGTTATTTTGACTATGTGGTCTCAGTGTTGCAAGTATGCAATTCTCAGGGAAGTGTCCTCATCTCTGGGCTACAGACTCAGACTTCCATTTGCTTAGTCTCCCTTGCTGGCCCCATAAATCTTGCATTCCTTTTCTGCATAGTCGTATGGCTTCAGCAGAATCGTGGCTCCATGCCAAGTTGCAGACTAACTTGTGGCTCTCATTTCTGAGAAACTGGAGCAGTAGACTGAAACCCCTTCATAGCAAAAAGGGTTCAAAAGCCACCCTTCTCCTTTTGTGGGTTAAACAATTCCACGGCTGCTTGATCACGGCTCCTGTAGCTGAGCAGGTTATTCCCTCAACTGCAAAAGTAATAAAGCCTGTCTTGTATACCAAAACCCCTAAAGTCCCTTAGTCCTCACAGTATTCCCAAATCCTTGCTATATCTCCTACACCTGTTTGACTGGCTAAATGGCAGCATGTGCTAGTTGGGCTGGTGCAGTGCTACACAGGAGATGGCTAACCACTGATTGCTGCTGTCTCAGGGGCTGGATAACAGCTGAATTATACCAGCCTTGGTTCTTCTCTGCCTAATTTCTGGTCTCATAAAATCTCCAGACCCATCAGCCTTCTGATCTCTCCAGGAGGTGAGGCAATCACAGCTAAACAGCCAGACACTGTAATTTGCTTAAGAAATTATGAGAAAAAACTACACTCCACATAGATAGGATCCCACAGAGACAAGCCTGATTTCTGTTAAGTTACTTTCTTCTCCACCCTCCCACTAAGGAGGGATTCCTGGTCCTGTTAACCTCTCCCCACCAAACATTTTCTAGATGACTGTAGATGAGCCTTTCAGTGTTTCCGAAAGTGAGTATGGGCCCTTGTTGTCTGCAGGAAAGAAATCCAATGATGATCCAGCTCTGCTGGATTTTGATGAATACATTTTGATTGTTTGTTATTCCAAAAACCTGTGCTGTTAGCAACTAGTGTAAGAAAAAGTTAGGAAAACTTCTGCCAGGGATAATAAAAGTTCAGCTGATCCTGACTAACAGAAGGAAATGTTTCAAGCTTACTTACACACTTTTTTTTTTTCCATTTTGTGGTTTCTTGGCATATTCTGTTCTTTATGTGTTTTCATATGCATGCATTTTTGCACACAAACATGTACACTGGTGGGAACAGTTGAGTGCTACGGGTTGATAATGTAGAACAGAAGAAAATTGCTACTTATAGAAATCTGCAGAGAATAATACAGATCTGACCTGTGCTGCAGGAACTGATGGCTGTTCAGCTTCTATAAGGAAGTCATGATTTCTCCCAAAGAAGTATTTTAGTGCAAATCGAAATGGTCTTTATGACTAAGGATACATGAACTTGTTTATTAAATCCCTTATATTTCCAGAATCTTTAGGCTCTTAATTTCAGTGTAAACAAGGATTTTGGAAGGGTGGAGCTATACCATTTCTACTTATTTGTGAATAAGTAGAATTTTTTAAAAAGTATTTACCAATTTAAATAATAACTGACTTAGTTCTATTCAACCAAAATAAATAAAGACATATGTATTTTCAATTTAACACACAGTGGGAAAGGCAGAAGAATCTAAATCTTTAATCAGTTATAAGTTAATCTTAGGAACCAGAGGCCTGAAATATTTCCAGGGAACTGAATACCGAACTGTGTAGCACTGATTATTCACATAAAAAGTCAGACTGCTATGAGAGATTTTCATATGGCTTTTTAAGAAGCAAGATTTAATGTATAAAAAACCACAGCCAAGAGCTGGAATACTTGTGTAAACTGTTATTAAAATGATTGAGAGGTGACTCAATTGACATTTTCCAACATCAGTTCCCCTTTCGGTAGGTATTACATAAATTTCACTGGAAGGCATTTGTAGGTGGACATGCAGTCATACTGTACAACATGGCTTCAGAAGTATATGGGCATCGCTTGAGTTTCTCAGAAATGAGTAGTAAGGACAGCCCACAGTTCCCCTCTAAACTTCTTGGTCTCCCAGACAGAGGAATCAAAAAATCCTCCTGGGAAATGGTAGTTTTATCCCAGGAGCCAAAAGCCATTTCAGCTTCTAGTGGGATTACAATTTTCTCTTTTCTGTTCAAATTCTGTCATGCTGTCATGTTAGTTCAGGCTCCCCCATTCATCTGAACTGGCTGTCTATTGACCTGTCCTGACCAGAAAGTTTTGAAGGTTTGCTCTCCAGGCAGGGAATCTCCAGCACAGGGTCTAGTTTATACTACACCAGTGCTCCTCCTACATGTATCTACCTGGAGATACATCTACCTATATAGAGACCTGGACCTGCAAGCTGAAGTACAGTTCTTGAAGCCAACGTAGATGTGACAAGTGGTGAAACACTTGGATCCAGTCCACACCTCAAACACAGTTTAGTCCTGAATTGTTTAGCTGCTGATTTTACAAGGCAGTGTCCAGATCCATCCATTTATAAACTCTTCCTCCACTGGAGAGCTCCAGTTGATGTAGCTTTCAGCTGGAGGATGTACTAAACTGCTTAATGAGAATGCAATGTCTCTCCAGCACCTGGGGTGCATCCTGTACTGCTCTATGCTTTCCTCTTCAAAACTCAGACAAGTCAAGGGGAAAAAAAAAAAAAAATCTATAGCTGTTTTCTGAAACATTTTTAAAAACTGCTTCAGGAAATGCATAATAGAATATACATGAGATAGGTAATAAAACAAGTTTAACACTTTAAGGGATGGCATTTATATTCTTTGCAAGCAAAGCTAACTATTGTATTGTACATCTTTCTAATTTCTAGTACAAAATAGGAAGCTTTTATAAATCATTTTTCACAAATGGATATCTGATTATTAAATTAGTTTTATCATTGTAATATGAAACATTTAAAGTTTAACTTCATTGCTCTGAGAAATTATCAGTTCTACCTTATTCAGGGATAACACTTGAGCTTTTAGAAGCTGACGTGAAGCTTGAAATGTACAGTTGGAAATTTATTTTGAAGTTTAGTGTCTGGCAAATTATCCCTTCAGTGGCAATCCAAGTGTTCTTACAAAGTATGTTCCAAGGGCATCACATAAAGGACAGCTGTATAACTCTCATGTGCCCTAGTTTCTGCCATAAGCACTTATTTACAGATAACAGTCTACTAATATAAACGTACTGACAACCAGAACATAGTAATATTACTTTGAATACAAATAATTAAACTGGTTTTTTTGTATTTATATGTGAAAAATGCTATAAAAGTTGCTAGACTGTAAGAACTTCTTATAACAAAGTTATGACCTTAAAAAGTAGTGCTTTTTGGAAAAGAATTTTTAGTTGCTGACATTCCTGTCCACTGAAGACAGAAACTGTCCAAAGACAACCAACATACAAATTATACGGTATCACATTTTTATATATTTGGAACTCTAGTCCTACACTTCTGAAAGTAATGAGGGTTTTGCAACTACCTTTAGTAAAAATGAAGTCCACGCCTGAATGAGGAAAGGTTATTTTAGTAATATGAAGAATCTTAATCTGTATCATATATTCATGCACTGAATATCAGTAAGGTAAATAGGATGAGAAGTGAGCTTTGACTCTTGTCATTTTATGTACAGTAGAAGCTTTTACTAATTCATCCCAGGCTGGATGATTGTGCTTTTTAAAAATTCTGGATGCTGGTGTGATTAAAACTCAGCCAGGTTAATCTATATTGTACTCAGTTTTAATAAATATCAGATCCAAATATTTTAATAATTTTTTAGCTAATGTTAGAGAACTTATGAGTGGGAAAATAAATTTGAAAGAGTAGTTAGGATGTTTTTTTAAATTCAGAAATCAAACTTTTGTAATGGTAGGACAACAGAATATGTTCTATACAGACTAATATAAATTCAAAAGTAAGATTAAAAGAAGCAAACACTTTTCAAAAGTTTAGGTCTCCTGCACCCATATATAGATAACTAAAAAAGCAATCTTGTTTCCTGAATTTGCTAGGCACCGAACAGCAGTAACAGACACCTGTGGGATCTGTGAGATGCTCAACACTTTGGAAGATTCAGACCAGACACCTAAAGATGAACTGGAGGCCTCATCTGCATGCAGATATTTTTAAGAATATGGCCAAATCTATAATGAATTCTTAGTGCATCACTAATTGTAGCAAAGCTCCGGTACACATCACTGTGGCCTCTCTAGAGTTTATGGTGAAGTTTTATAGTAGTAACTATAGAATAGTGCTCTTTATGTAGGTTAAAAGGATTATATAGTACCAAACATATACTTCTTTTCATGGTTTGCCATAATCCTTCCAAATACGAGCCAACCATTTTTTTTACTCTACATACATATATATATATATATTCCGAAAAGGATTGAAAGAGAAGGGGTTTTGCTTAACATTGGATTTTGACAGAGAAACCTACATTCCAGGTGTGAAAACACTTACATTTGTGATGAATGTTAAACATCACAGAATCACAGAATTATTGAGTTTGGAGGTCACCTCTTGAGATTGTCTAGTCCACCCCCCCCTGCTAAAGCAAGGTCAGCTAGATCAGGTTGCTTAGGGCTGTGTCCAGTCAACTTTTGAATATCTCCAAGGATGGAGACACCACAACCTTGTGGGCAAAGCATATCTTGTCTCTGGGCTTGAGATTAAAATATATAGGTTTAAGAAGATAATATATATAGGTATACATCTTTCATCTGAGAACAATATCATGCAGTCTACCATCACACTGGGGAGACACTGGCGATACTTGCAGAGAGATCTTTCCCAGGAGAGTTCAAATATAGCTTCAGAAACATTTGTTAAAAACTTTACTGGTAAAAAGACTGTTCTATCCAGAGAAGTCCACTTCTGTTAGATGTCCATATAGAGACTTTATTAGTGTCTATAAATTTTTCCTACCAACCATTCATTTAGCGTTTCACATTCTGTTAAAGAAAAAAAACAAAACAAAACAAAACTAGTTAGGAAAGAACATTTTAATTTTGTGGTAAATCAGAATGACTATAAAAGATTTGCTCTATTCCAAGTCACAGTATGAAAGAAAAGCTGGGTAAAGCAAGTGTTATTTAACACTAAATAATTTCATTTCCATGACTTCATCGGACTTACATATCAGCTATTCAGAAAATAGTCCCAAAGAGAGTCTTTAATTTAAACTGTCTGATGTTCTTTTGGCAGTTGTAGTGAAACCAAGAGATTTGTTCTCCAGAAAACTTGGACATAGTTTCAGATGAAAGAAAAGGGGGGAGGTGGATTGGTTTTTTTTAAGGTGGACTTTACTGCAAGTTATTCAGTTACTGTCAAACAAACAGTATTTTTTCTGGAAATGATTATAATTAACTATCGTACTTCTTTCAAAAAAGCCTACTACCTTTTAAATAGCAGGAAATGTTCTCTGTGCACAAAAGCTAACACACAGTGAAATTAATAAATACCATACCTCTTTCTGAAAGCAATTTTTTTTCACACAATTCAGTGGAATTAAATGTGTTAGAAATAATTTTCCCAAACTCAATCCTTTGCTTCAAGCTATAACTCAGATATATTCTCAGAAAATGGCATAATGGAAATGTGACTAAATAAATTTTGATTTGACATAGCAAAATAAAGCTCCCTTTGACTGGCTGGAGACAGAAATACTTTCAGATAAGTCTTCATAAGCTTCTTCAGGAAATGAGTTCTAGAAATGGTGTTTACTGAAAGGTAAATGCTGCTAAGAAAAGTACTGACTCCTATTTAAAGTTTCTTTCAAAGTCAACTGTTTATTCTTTTCACTGTCCCCAGGTCTGGAAAAAGTGCCAAAAGACCTTCCTCCCGACACAACTCTGCTGGACTTACAGAACAACAAAATCACTGAAATTAAAGAAGGAGATTTCAAGAACTTGAAGAATCTTCATGTAAGTATATAAATGAACCAGCATTTGCCAAAAAAAAAGGGGGGAGAAAATGTGGTTTTGGCCTGGTACTCAGGTTTTTAAGGAAAACTGATGAAATACTCTGTGATCTTCCTCCACCAGCCCAGCCTATTTATTTCCTTTCCCATTCCTCTCCTGCAAACTCTTTTCTCATACCACAGAAGTTTCTCATCTCTTTTCAGCTATTCATACCTGTCTCCTGTCCATTCAGTCTCCTGATCTCCATCATAACTTCTCTCACCTATTTATGTTTTCAGTCCCTTTGGCACAGTTACTTGGTTATTTCTATTTAAAAAGCAGATCCACCTCAACCCTGCCACCTCACTCGTTACGGTATTCCTTCCCCTCCCACCTCTGAGCTCACAAGAGATTTGTATATACCATGTTTGTCAGCAGTTTTGCTGTACTAATTTTAGTTCAAGTATCTTTTCAAATCAATCTTCTGCCCGCTGCACTACAATGAAATCATGTTATTGGAATAACTTTCTCCTAGCAAAACTCCATCCTCATGCTCCTTTGCCTGCCAGTCTCTTCCAACGCTGCTGTCTGTTTTCCTCTTTGCTGAAATATTTTCCTTCCCTGGTTTCTGTGACTGCCTTTTTTTTCTGGTTCACCTCTTCTTTTCCAAGTTTCCATCAGACAACTACCTTCCTCTGTTTCAAAATTTTTGTTTCTCTGTCTGAGGTCCTCCTCCTTTATTTCTATGCTTTTAATCAACATCTTAAAATTCATACCTCATAGTCTTGCCTCAATTTTGTTGAAAAATGTCTTTCTTTCTAGATCAGAAAAAGGCTATTACTTCTCTGCCTTTGAAAGTAATACCCCAACTCAGGCATATTTATGAAAATACTATTTTTCTAGCCTTTCATCAACTCAATTTATTCTGTGTATTATTCTTTTTGATCCTTTTTGATATAAACTACTTGGCTTTGCTTTCCTGGCTCTTCACAGCCTCTTTCCATTCTATTGTTTTCATTCACAACTAAGAAGCCAACTCCCACTTTTTATCCATTCATGATGCCAATGCCATCACCCAAACAAGCACTGTTTCAAACAAGAATCTGCATTCAGCCACTCATACTTGGAAAAAAAAATCCTATAAATATTTATCTCCTTAATTACTTCCAAATTCCCTCTTAAATTTTTCTTTTAATGCAACATCAAGAAGAAAAGTTTTTAAAAAATTTCTAGGAATAGGCACAATACCAGCCTGTCCATAGTGGAGGGAGCTGCATGAGTAAATCATGATGAGGTTTATGTCATCTAATTTTAGCATAGGTGTCTATACTTGAGCTAGTTACACAGATAACCTCTACAGTCAACAAAAAGAAGTAGGTGCTTCTACATCACATTTCATCTGACTTGGTTTTACAATGAGATGACTTGTGCCCCAGAATTTTTTTTCAATTCCTCTGCTTGGCTACTGAACAGATTTTACACCCTTATTCCTGTGCACTCATTTTGGTTTTCTTCCACCTTGGAGAGAAGTCCTGCGTTTTCTGTGAAGATCATCTGCAAGGCGCTAAAAAAGAGAAAAGTCTTGTCAGTGAAATTAATCTTTTCACTGACACTGCATGAAATGAGTCAGAGCATGGTATTGCAGATGAAAAGCACTGCCCCCAGTGACTTCTGCCTACTTGGCACTCAGCTCAGGTCTCTGTTTTACATCCCACTGTGAGTTAAGCTTTTGTGAACTATGTCATATCATTGAGGTTGACTCTATGGATTTTTTTTTCTTTCTTTTATTACAGCAGATATAATTTAATAGTGAATTAAATAGGTAACTCTTCAGGGAAAAGATTATTTGTTTGTCTTAATCCCAAAAGTACCCAGTACATGCTTAGGAACCAGTGGAATTCATACAGAAGAGTGACAACAGTAACGTAAGTTTTAACAAATAACCTTCAAAACTATGCAGCTTTCCTGGATTTACTCAAGAACAAAAAACGGTCCTCTCATCTCCTCCCCAAAGTAACAATTTAGTCATGCAGTACATATATGTAACTATATAACCATCTTTACTCTCAGCAGGCATCGTTCTTCTTCTTGTGTAATATCTGGGAATGATTCCCATTCCCCACCTTGCAATTAAATATTCTTCAGAGTTATAGTGAAAGGGGAATATTGGTTTTAGATTAATATAACTCAAAAGCTTTGCTGTAGACAAAGCTCCATTGTCACTTTTGTTTTAAGGAGATATATGTGTGTGTGATATATATATATGTGTATATATCTCTCTCATGTATACGCTTTTTAATCATATTCCCTGATAAACATGGCTTGTGTTAGCGTTACACTTGACAGTGTGATGTTCAAAAGTTTCTAGACTTCTTAGACTTTACTAAACCTTCTTATACTCTACTAAAACAGGAAGATTTACATAAATTATCAGTATTATTGTTCCAAAATCTAAAATTACCAACAACTGCAGTTAACGTCTTTCATGAAGTGATCGCTTAAGGGAACAATTCATTAAATCCCAATTTTCATAGATCTTGAAAAAAATGAGCAGTATATTCAGTTTATTCCTTTTCAATATTCCTTTTAAATTCCTTCCTAGTTCCTATAGACATCACCAACCATAAGTGTAATGGATTTAGAAGAGATTTTCATGAACGAGTTGCGTTGAACCTAGAGTTCAACTTGTACTAAAAACCGGGTGAAGTAAGGCAAAAAGAAAGGATCTACTTATAACTTGCCCATGGCTTCTCTTTCAGCAAAAATGTAACTGCTTATGCTCTGAGTGCACAATACACGGAAATAGAAATGAAAGAGAAATTAGTACCTACAAAAATATTCTTTGTATCAGAAAATTTTCCTGAGTAGGTAAAAAAACAGTTAAAATTTGCAGCTGTGGAAATATGGCAATTAAAAAAGGATGCAACTAAGGGAATATTTATCTGCAAATAGTAGATGCCTGCCAGAAAACACCAGAGTCAACAGATTTGGTGCACTTGATATTTTTATAGTGTTAAATTTATCCAGGAAAAAGTGGCTAAACTATTGATGTTGTACTATAAAAACTCAGTGAGACTTCACACTATTTAAAAATGAAAGATAAGATATATTTTTTACCAGAGGACTTGGGAGAATAGGGAAAAAATTGAAGACAGTCTTTTTTTTAGGGCCGAGGACTGAGTTTTGCAGTTTCAGAAAACTGTCTGATACTATGTAAAAATACTTGCTTATGATTTAGACCTGTGGCAAAACAATCAGAGAGGTGCTATTGGAAAAGCCAGGAAAAAAAACTTCTATGAAACTGTCAGAATTTTCCAGGCAGACTGACACTTCTGGATAGAGTACAGTACTTTGACCCCATGGACACAATAAAGAATCCAAAATACTACATAAGTAAGCCCTCATGCAGAGTGAAGGAGGAGTCCGCAAAAACAGCACATGGAGTTGCACGCTGTGTGGCAAAGCCAAAGCAAACCAGCATAACGCCTGGCACTTGGAAAAAGAGGTAAAAGAAACTACTGTGTATTAGATCACTGTAAGAACAACACAAACAACAGAATAGTGACTGCATGCCTTTCCAACAGGAATTTTTCAATGGCACAGTGTTAGTACAGGAAAAGAAGACGAATGCGCTATTGGTCTGAAATCAAATGGAACATTGCTTAATTTAAGCTGGCAGAACTATGCAAAGCCATGGTTGTGCATACAACAGTGCTAAAACCAGTTGTACTTATACCGAAAGCAAAGACCTGCATGAAAGAGATAAAAGATTTAAACTTGGGACTGAAGGTTATGACCACATCCACACTAAGGTGTTATTGACACTAAATATATGGGCAAATAAACTGAAACACTCTTTGCAGTAATATCAAGTGGAAAAACAAAGTATTGCATTAGAAAATTTTCGTGCACTTTTTTTTTTTTAATCAAAAGAAGGTTCCCTATGGAAGGACAAGAGCCCAGATTAACTGAAGAAAAGTCTAAGAACATCTTCCAGGGATACAGAAAAGCTCTTAACAGGTCAAAAAATATTAATGAAAGAACACAGTCTTCTGATGACTCACTACAGCTTCAGTTCCTTTTTCCCAGGCATAATTAAAAGAGAAGTTAAGGAAACTTAATGCTCTGCAAATCACAGAATGAAGAATCAGTAACCACCGGCATGCTGTAAAAAAACAAAGACAGATATCTCTGTCCAGTTTATATCTCTGAACTCAATTTCCACTATCATCAAAGGCAGACATTCTTAACAGGACTGAGAGATACCTTTTTTTTATTTTTTTTTGCACTTGGTGCAGCTGTAGGTTTCTAAAAAATATTCTGAGGAAAAAAGAAAAGTTAATCTTTCTGAATCGCAGCACTGCCTTAGAGAGTTGTCATGTCCTCAGACACTCCTTTGCATTGTGCTTAACACACAATCAGATTTTCCACTGAAACAAGCATGCAACACACCACATGCATGCAAAACATTTTTAATGTGCCGAGGGTAAAGATCTTTTCATGTGAGGAAAACAACAGAAGAAAATACTTTGAGATCCTTAAAAGTCTGGAGAGAGTCAGTGTTATTAAGCTAATGAAAAAAAGGAAATTTTATAGAATACAACAATAAAATAAACAAGTACATTGTAATAAAATGAATGACCAAAATGCTTGCCTCAGTAGACAAGGACAGGGTTGAAAGATTCTCTAGAACTCCAAAGCATTAAGATTATTTTTTCTTAGAGCAGGAAAATGTAAAGCCAGCTGCTCTGTGGTCATCTGTGCAAGTCATGTTACACAAGGCTTATCAGTGAGAGCTCAAACACCATGCAGACTAGATCTGCAGCAGGCTCCTTGGCTTTGCGAGATTATTCAACAAGGTACTGTGGATGTGATCAAACTGCTTTCCACAGTCTTCTTTTGTTTATACTGACAGGCCGTTGCTCCAATGCCTTGCCATCTCCTCCCCTCACAGTTCATTCATCTCTTCCCTATTGTTTCTATGTCATCCCTTTTTCCTTGCCTTTCTTAGCTACGTCCGCTAGATCCTAGGCTTGGTAGGGTTACTACCAAACCCTACCAAAGAATTTAAGTAACAACAAAGAATAATTGTGCCATCATGTTTTTTTATACCTTTATCCTTTTCTTGCCTTAACTAGATCATGGGCCCTTCAGGAGACATACCATCTGGAATTCTGTTCAGAGACCTCCTTGGATTCAGGGGCTCTTGCTTCCTTCAAGTTTACCAATGTTTATGATTTTTTTAAATTAATTTTAAAACAAATACTTATTTTGTAAAATTCTGCCTCCTGGTATAACACAATCAGAGAAGAAAGTCAAGTTCTGTTTTATATTTTTTGTGTTCTTTGTTGTTTGTTTTGGTTTTTTTTTCCCTAAGTGTACATCTACTTCTAATAATTTGGCAGAAAAACTTGAATATATGTCCAGGTTATGAGTATGTAGTTTTTTAGTAACAACTAAAAACATAAGGCAAACAAAAAGGATGAAATTGATTATTATTTTTATTTGGATGCCTGACTCCTGAGCTTACAATTCTTAAGGCATTACTGTTCCTAGCAGAACTGTAATAAAAACCAGGTAATAATGTAATACATAACCCAGGAAATTAAAGAAATTCCATCGGGTCAGTGGATTAACTTTTCAGTTTAAACCCCGAAGGACGCATGCATCATTAAAGATTAGATGTTAGGTAAGAGTACCATCCCCAGCTGGCAAAACAGATGTATCACCATGTATTATGGCTGATAACAATTTGCTGATCATTTTACAGTTCACTTCTGATTTTGGCAAGGTTCTTGCTTCAAATTATTCTAAATTAAGAAGAACAGAAACAGGGATGAAAACCCCTCAGAACAATCCCCTGAGATTCTCACATAATGAAATTACACCAAAAAAATACAATCCCCTGCTCCCCACCCCCAGACAGGGCAAAAATTCTAAGTTTTGGTAACCCCAACAAGAACAACCCTATGCTAGCTCCTACATGATTGCCACACGCTCCCTCTGCAGTTTGTCAGGGTGTATTTTGACAAAAGCCTGCCAACAAGTGTTCCAAAATTTTCCTGAATTGTGAATCCTCCTTTTTGTTTTGGGAATAAATATTTGAGGTAGAAACCAGGCCAGAGGGAGCTAAATGGCCAGACTCCCACTGACTTCAACGGAGCCAGCATCTATTCCTGTCATACAGTGATTTTTTTTTTTTTTTTCTGACTACACTAATACCAGAGGTGTTTCAGTAAAAAGTGAGCCATTTTTGGAGCAAAGCTTGGATTTTTTTTTCCTCTCTGAGAACCACTTAAACTGCTGGTCATGATAAGATGGTCCGTAGGTATTACCACAGTGCAATATTATAATAGGGTCGATGTTTACCATGCAATGTTTACACTCTATATATGACAAGGGAAAAAGGCTTTATCTCAGGAAAATGAAGATGGAAGCTAATTTTTCTCTTATCCATAGCAAATTGCTATGAACCCTCTAAGCCTGAGTAAGGGATGTCTTTAATAATTGATGTATTTCTGTCTCTTTTTTTTCTCTTTCTTTCTTTCCTCCTTTCTTACCTATGGCTAAATATCTTTGCACCCATACCAGGTCATGCTGAAAGCTGTACATTCGGGTGCTCAGCCTTTTGTATTGTGAATTGGTGATATGCTTCAACTCTTTTTTTTTTTTTTTGGTGGGGGGAGTACATTTATTTTAAAAGAAATATCTTTTTCCCCCCACTAAAAATGGAAGTGTGGAAGAAGATAGATTTTTGAATAAAAGTATCAATTCCTGTGGCTCTGTTCTAGGCTGTCGGATTTCTGCCAAATCATTTCATACAAGCATCATCACAAGTACTATCTGTGGCCAAGGGGCTCCAGCACTTTCAGCACTTTCAGGCTGACCCTCATTTTTCCCTCCGAGTACTTCTTGCCCTGTACAAAATTTTTATATGTCCTTTAACAAGATGAATATAATGCCCTGTCATGCCATCTGGGCTTTATTCAGGATAGCTAGTCCATGTGGCATGTTTTTGCCTAATGTCCCTTCCTCAGTAGCACTGCCTGCAGATGTTTTCCCTAGGTTTTTCTGCTCTAGTTCCTGTTTTCGCTGACCTCTATATTCCCCTGAGTTTTTAATTTTATGTTATTTTGTTTTGTTTTAACTTTTGTTACATGCAAACCATACGGGGCACATTCTGAGGAAAGTAAACAGCATTGCTCCAAGGCTAATAACTTAGTTCTTTAAGTCTTGCATATAATAGAGTTATTGTGAAGTGGGAAAGGAACTCAGGAGTGGCTCTCCAGGTGCTACGCTGGTGTGTTATCCTCATCATTTGCTGTTGCTCTGGGAGACAGTAAAACTTCTCTTGCAAATTCTGATAGATGGGTTTATTTTTTCTTCTTTACAGCTGCACAACAGTGTGGAAAAATAATGCAGGTTTAAAATACTGGGAGCAGGGACTTGCAGTGCGGGGTGTAAGTGGGAAATGCTATTCTGGTACAAAAAAGTTGAAAACCACAGGCTTGTGATACCTTCCCACCTTATACCACCATAGATACGTTCCCACTGTGAAATCAGTATTTTTAAACATACCTTTGATAGATACCATCATTTCTAAGTGAGAGACTTTCTGAATGTTTGAATAAAACGGTTCTGTGTGTTTCCCCAAGATAACATGGTCATATTACTCCATATTCAGGAGAAAGCATTGGCAAAGCAGAACAGATTAATCCTAGATACCTGCATAACTTCTGGCTTTGGTCAGGACTATCAGTTCTGCTCTGAAGAGCTGTAATATCCTCTTAACATCAACTACTCAGAGAATATTTTCATGTGTGTAGCTGAATGTATACCTATCTATTTCCAGCAACAAATATTTCACATCAGATCATCAGCTGTGATAATCATGGCCCAAACATTTTTTATCTAAAAGGCAACAAAGTTAAAACAAATCAAATAAAAAAGAAAAAAAGATAAGGCAGACTTTTAGCTGAAATAAATGACCAAGCAGTAGAAAGCAAGATACAGGATAAAAATTTCAAGTGCTTATAAGATGAGTCTAAACTCATTGAATGTTGACTTAGAGATCTATGGAAAAGAAATCCATGGAAAATTAAGGGAAAAAAAAAGAATGTAATTAGCAGTAACACATTCAGTTATTCAGTTATTATGATAAAAACTGAGACTCATCTGCATAATTCAAGCTGTACCCCTCATAATAACTGGATTGTTTCCCGTGTCCTAATATTGTGCAGGTAGCTGTATTACACTACAGGCAGAATCTACATCTGTATCACAATTCTGGCAATGATGACTCAGGAAACCACACCCCATGTGTACCCCATGTGTTCTCATGGCAGTTCTTACAGCTTAGGCTCAAATAAAAGAGAGTTGGGGCCATGGCTCTCACTGACCAATATATTTATTTTGGGAGAGGCTTATTGTTAAGGAAATGCTCTGCTGAACTGTGAGTGACCTTTTCTACCTCCTCTTGCAAATGTGTTATTGTTAGCTAGCATACAAAATTAAAACCAGATACACTCAGCTTTATGTGTACTCAGTGAAACCATGTACAGAGCACACTGCTTGCTTTGCTCAGGATGATCTGCAAGAGGAGTCCATTAGGGAAAAAACACACATCAAATACCATTTTAAACTATCTTCTCACCTCTATTTCAGTTTTCATGATGGAGAGGTGCTGTCACAGATGCTGATACACTTCTTGGCACTCTTTTAATACTTAACTGATTGTGGAAAGAGTTGAATGCTCCAAGAAACAGATTAAAATGTAATTCTGAAAATATTAAAAGTGTATTAAAATGCACTGAATGTTAACTATAGTATATGCAATATAAAAAATTGTGGTTTAGCAGCAACTGTTGTCTTCTGTTTCTGAAAACAGCATAATGGAGTTAGTGATCCAAGATGCTCTATAGCTCTTCTCTAGTAATAAATATAAGTAGATATTATATCTATATTTATACAGCTCATTCTACCTAATTCACTGCACAAACATGCAGCACTGTAAGTCTGATAAGTAGATAGCAAACAGATGGAATGATAAGATTCATTCTGATATGTATCATATCTGAAATCTTTTCCATTAGCTGCATTACTGTTCTGACAGTAATGGGACTTTCTTCTCCCTTTTTATGTCATGGTTGGTTAATCAATAAAATTGAGAAGTAATGTAAAATTTCAGAGGCATACAGAGACCACCTATTACAGGTAACAGAGCTTTCATAGAGGCCTTTCTCCCCGACTGTATAGAGAGCTAATTTGCTTAGAGTTACCCTGAGTCTAGATATCACAATTGTTGTGAGAACTAGATTAGGCACCTACGTAGTAGGCAGAATGAATATGGCCCATGACGCCTAACTGCAGGACTTAAGAGTGTGGTGCTTCAAATTGCTGCCTTTCCATACCAAGTTACGCTTACCAAAAAATAGCTTATATCTCTGCAAAAATGAGGTTATTATCAGACAGATATCTAATAAGTGCAGTCTATAAGACTAACAAGAAAGAGGTGATGATATACATATTTTTATTAAGCTGGGCTGTGCCTTCACTGTATTGAGTAATAGAATTTTCTGTTTAGGAAAAACTGGTTAGGTTGGTTGTGTGATGATGGGTAAGGTATAAAAGTATCCTCAGAATAAACAGAATCAGAAAGAAACCCAAATAAAACTGATAATGTTAGTTTTATGTGAATGCTTTGTTCTTCACAGCTTTCAAATGGAAGGGTTGTACTTATTCTTGGGTATAAATTATGGATGTTAACAGAAGCTGCATATACCTCAGCAATGAAATAACACTTGTATTTGTTATGCAAGCCTTGTTTATCTTTCACTGATTCAGAAGGTCTTAATCTGTTTGTTTTAGTACTGCATTGCATTTTCTTCAGCTCATTAGATTGTCTTTTGGTCAAAAGACATCAAAAGACACTAGAAAAGAATAATCATTTTTAAATGTTTCATTCCTAAAATAATTTCCCTAGTGATCATCTGAGATCTCCTTCATTATTACTCCACAGGCATTGATCCTTGTTAACAACAAAATCAGCAAAATAAGCCCGTTAGCTTTTGCTCCTCTGAAGAAACTGGAAAGACTTTACCTGTCCAAGAACAACCTGAAGGAACTCCCAGAAAATATGCCGAAGTCTCTTCAGGAGATACGGGCTCATGAGAATGAGATCTCCAAGTTGAGGAAAGCTGTCTTTAACGGACTGAATCAAGTGATTGTCTTAGGTACGAGCATGAGAAATTATAACAAAATCAACTCAATGTTTTTTCAAGATGTTGTTTTTAGTTCAATCAGTGATTTTATGTAGAAAGCCAAGAAATGCTCCAATAAATTGTACTTCCAAGTTAGCTTTGACTTGAAGGATATAGGTACCTGCACTGCAGCACAGCTCACGACCATGTTTTGTTGGCAGAACTAGGCACCAATCCAATCAAGAGTTCAGGCATTGAAAATGGAGCTTTTCAGGGGATGAAGAGGCTCTCCTACATCCGTATCGCGGATACCAACATTACTACCATCCCAAAAGGTAAGAAATTCAATTAATATTTCAGAGATTTGCATAGATATAATATAATGACTTCTAGTCAGCTGGAAAAAAAATGATTATGGAAGACTTTTGTGTCAGTCCTTAGAGTATCCATTACTTGACTACTTCATTTTTTGGTCAGTTGACTTTTATTCATTTGGAAAATTTTGTTTTTCTATTATGAGAAGCTCCACAAGAGGTGCACTGTCAAAAGTAAGCCATTTTATGTTATTTTGCTTTTCTTGTCTCATAGCTGAAATATAAAGTGGAAGAATGTTTTCACCCCCCAACCCTGGTTGGTGAGCCTGATCAACATTACACAGATGTAAATTCATGTAGAATTAACTGAAGTTCTACAAACATAAAATCAGCCCTCCACAAGTCTGTGGGTTTGAAATAAAAAATACTATTTCTATACAAAACAGAAATATTTGCTATTTTTAAAAATACTTCATTGCAAATTACTACAAAATAAGAGCAATTTCAATATAACCTATTAAAAGAAAAGAAAACAAAACAAACCAGAATGGTTCCAATCCAGAGGAAATTATATTCAATTTATTCATATGTCAGCCAGCAGATTGTTTTGAAATAGCTGAAAACTTTTTGAAAGTTAATACTAGTTGTTATTTCTTTCTTCCCACATTTCCTGTTTTGGATATTCCTCTGAGGGACCTCAGATAGTTAAAATATTTTGTTCCAATTTTTTTTTCCTGATAAACAGAATTTGCAAACAAGTATGTGCCCTACCTAAAATAACATTAAAATTATTTTTGCTTCATCTTTATAATCTCATTTTCTGCTGCTGTTATTTTTTAAATATCTAGGTGCCAAATGTTTGTAGATTTATGTATAAGGATAGTCTGGCTAAAATGAAAGCTCTTTCTCCTACACTATCATATATGTTCCATTTACATAATCATGAAAGCAAGAATTCATATCTGAGAATAATTTAGTTTAGCTATTTTTTTAAGAATTAACTGTTCTATAATGACATTAGGAGCTTGGTCTTATTTCATGCCAAATAAATTGTTACTAGTTGTTTTCAGTTTCCCTGATTGTGAAAGTTCCTTTCTCATTCAGTGAATTGTCCTTGGCTGTGTCTAGTAAAAATCTTTTTGTTACTGTAAAAAAGCCTCAGTATGACACAAGTCCTTTAAAAAAAGATAATAATACGGTTTTATCAAAAGTAATTTGATGGTGTTCTCTCTCTCAGGCCTTCCCCCATCCCTTACTGAACTTCACCTTGATGGCAACAAAATTAGCAAAATTGATGCTGAAGGTCTGTCTGGACTCACCAACTTGGCGAAGTAAGAATTCATTTCTTCTTTTTACATAAAATATTAGTTGAAATTGTAACCACCACACACAATAAAAAAACATCATTCTGGGCTTCATGAGCGTTATCATCATTGAAGCAGTAGATAATTTAGCAGGAAAAGCTTCTAAGGACTTGTGTACTGACTTAAGAGAACAAAACACTTTTTTTTTTTCCTAACAACTCTTTCTAACTGTTTTCGTTTATGAGTGATGTATGCCCAGGACAACTGTTTGTTTGATTAAAAAAAAAAAAAAAAAAAAAGATAAAGAGAGCAATTAGATTTTTTAATTATGTCATGCTTCTTTCATTGTATTTCCATCTTTGGTTTATGCATTTTTCTTGGGACACTGCATTGCTCATGCAATTTGCCCTGGAAACAGAGGAAAAAAGCACATGGGAACCAAAACTGCTTGCAACAGTGTTTCCTTTGTTTCTCAAGAAAGGCAAGTCTGCAATGAGTCCAGGAACATGACAAAAAAATAATCATACAATATAAATGAAAAAGTGTCATTTTTTCGGAGTGATTGTATCTTGCTAATCTGTGAATACATTGTTGAATAAGTTTCTCTAACTGTAGGAAAATGTAAGGAGAATTCCCAAAGAGCAGTTATAGACATACATAATTATTTGTGAATTACTTCACATTAGATAACATGCTAAAATAGTAAAATGGGCCTTTACTACAAGGTATTTTAATACTATGATACTTGAAAACTTTTGTATGACAATAGAAGTGTAATTGACCTAAAAGACCGTTAATCAGATTACTGGATCTAATTCCTGGATCTTCATCTTAATCATTCAGCTTGTCATAATGAAGGCAGAAAACAGAAATCAAAGAAAGATTACTGAGCAACAGGAGTTAAGTTTACTGCCGTTTATAGTAGCTTGGTCAGCAATTTATTGCAATGAAGTGTATAGTAACCACACATACCCCAAGTCTGGCAATTCCAAATGATAAAGCTTAGAACAACTTTCTAGAGCTTGTAAAATAAGACATTTCAACTCATGTTTGATGTTCATATTTGATCACAGATTCATCCCTGTTCAAAAACAGTCTGCTCCTGGATTTTAATGAAAAAATAAAAATACCGTAATTATGGGTTAGGGGACTATGAATCAGTTATTGTTTATGATAGAGGCTTAGTATAAAATGTAACATCCTCCAGAGAAATTATAAAGACAACTTCCAAAACCAAAACAAGATCATAACTACTCAGGTAAAGAGTAATTTACTTTACTGGAAGAGGGAGGTGTGGGGTCTGTCAGCTGTCCTGCAGACGACAGAGTTTTTCTGCTTTTTCACATTCACGCTTGGAAAACACTACAGGCAGCATCACATGGACAATATTGTTGGAAGTCCTTCTTAAGACAAAGTTTTATGCAGCAAGTGCTGATGGACTACTAAAAATATCTAACCTTGGGCTGCTTCCACTGAGGCTGTACTGTACGGAGAAACAAGATACTCTGTTGATCGTGGTGTGGAAATGTGGAGCTGCTCAGAGCAGGCACCAAGTTTTGAACTGCCCTCTGGCCTGTGCTTAAGCAGGCAACCTAAGCATAGTCAGAAATCCTCTCTTGCAAAGTTGAAAAGTGAGGCAGAATACAGATTGGTGAAAAAAGGAACACATTGGACATAACAGAGCAGACAGATGAAGAAAGAAGAGAGCTATGGGAGAGCTCCAGGACAGCATATGGGATAAATCTAAGGGGCAGCACGCCCCTTATGCCACGGAAACAAGCTACTGAAAAAACAGCTTTTATTTACACATGTAAGTCTTCATGAACATCAGTACGGATGGAGTCTGACCACTCTTCTCCTGGATCATGTCAACTCATGCTCAACATTCTAATAGCTGCCCTAAAGCACAGTTAGGCTTTGAGAAACAGGTCATTTTTCTGACTGTGTTATGGTGTTTTGAACTGTAAATTGTTCCATGCAAAAGCTCAGTGTAGATCTACTGCTCATTCTCTTTTGAATTCTTGAGTTCTAGCAGATTGCCAATATTTGTCCTTTTTGTTTGTTTGTTTTCCTTGTAAAATTACTCTTAAGTCTTTCAAAAGTCTTCATATAGTGCTTCAGTGGAAAAAAAAATCTCATGAATGTAAACCAAGCAAAGAGTTTGCTGGTTACATGCAAGAATGAGCTCCACAGGAGGATATACACATTACACAACTGATGTTACTAATGTCTATATCCTATTAAAGTTTACTGAAAAGATCTAGGTCCATACAGTGGATGTTGCATCAAGCCCAGAATAACCATGATGTTGAGCAGCATGAAGTTTGTTAAAAAAAAGTGGAAATGAGCCAGCAGGGATGTTGGAGACAAAAGAAGGTGAAAAAATATTTGAGAATTTCTTAAATTTTTAGATATGTTTTTGATGTTGCTCTTCAATGATGTAGAACACTGTGACTAGATCAGCTAAAACACTGGGAAAATGTTACCTATTCAGTAATATAAAAGGAAGTCATATGTCAATATATTAAGCAAGAGTGATTTTTCAAATTCTTCCCTTTTTTTTCCCATGGGAAAAAGAAGAGAGATGGAGACCATATTCTTTCCTAACATTCTTAATCACCCTGTATTTTACACACTAATATTGACTTTTCATTTGTAAACATAGCCCCGAGTGACTGAGAGTTTGTTTGTAACACATTAGGATGAGATGTAATTATATATATTTTCACTGCTTGTGGGAGTTAGATCCACTTTTCAACAGACTGCTTCAATTTTACTCTTTCCTTAAGAGTTTCCCTGCATGAGCTAATGCAGGGTTGGATCTTGTCCATCCCTATGGTGTGTAACGGGGTTACTTTTGCTTCAACAGACCAATATGAAAGTCAGACCTGCTTTTTTTCATGCTGGTCTCCCTAGGTGTGACACATCTGCGTGTAGACCTGCATATCTAGCGAGCATATATTAGTAGCGAGCATATATATGTGTCAACCAAGAATTTATAGCCTTCTGCCAAAATTTTTTTTTTTCCCAATCCTTTTAAAGACATTCACTGTGAGCACCCATCACTGAAGTTATTCTGTAAATCTTCAGACCAAATTGCTCTGTAGGATCAAATGCCCCAAGCTTTCCTAAATCTTGATGTAGTCTACTCAAAAGGAATTTTGTTCAAATAACTTTTAAATGAAAATTCTTCCTGACCAAATTCTAGCAAAGATATGGGATACTGTGAACTGATTTCTGAGTGAAATAAATCCCAGTTGATGTCAGTGGGAGATCTCATTGAGCTCTCCTTTGTCATTTAATAGTTTGACAACATTGCAATGTTTAAATGAGCATGATATGACTATTTGTATTACATATAATACTAGTTAACAACATCTTTCTTTGACAGTTTATATTTAAAAGGAAAATTATAAAATGCACTTCCATTCTTGGACAGCATTATTTCTGGAAACATCTCTGCCATAAAGATCAAACAAGAATTTTTAGTTCTGTGATTTTATACTAGGTCCAGATTCTGACTTTTGAAGCTGGCACAAGCCACAAAGAATTACAGGTAGTAGATTACTGTGAATAAGACTTAAAGTACTCATCCATAGCAAATTATTTTATCACAAGGATTCTGATTACCTACATCAAATTCTTTAACTGATTCAGTTATTAATAAATCTCAGAGCATTTTTTTCCCTCAAAAATTAAAAGAGATTGCTTAAAGAAAAAAGATAAAGCAAACTAGATGAACTAGGTTTAGCTTTTATAGAAATAATTTTCTCAAAGGACAACACTCCTGATGATGACAACTCCTGCAGAATTACCACTGAATCCCTTACTGCAACAAAGAGCATTATAACTTATGAGAGTCTCCTGAAAAAATTCTGTAGTTTGGTAATTGCAAACCAAAATAGTATTAACACAGAAATACACAGATAGGACCAGATTTTCCAAATTGGACATAAATTGTGCTAGTAAACCCAGAATGTGGATCTATAAAGCAGGAAGGATGATTTTGTGATGAAAGCTCTGGTCTGGAACCTAGGAGAAATGTGTACGTCCCACTTCTGTGTCCTGCTGGACAGATCATTATGCATGACTCAGCTCCTGTTTCCAGTCTGTAACATGGCTCTAACTACATAAGTATCTTAGAAGGATGTGGTGAAGATTTAAACTTAACAGTTCTGGTCACCCTGGGTTAGGTAGTTTGACAAAGAAAGTTACAGCCAGTGCTCCTAAAGTCATGAAAGAAACTCTTATTCAGCTTTTAAAGAGAGACTGGTGCCTATGGAGGTGCACAGTATATATTTACAGTGGGATTAGTCGTATAGCTTATGAAAGTATGCAGTACCATGGGCACAAGTTGGATGATATCATGGTAATTATGATAGTTCACATCAGATGTCAAACATTTAAATATGTTTAACTGAATTAGTTCTCCGTGGTGAGTCTGTACCTCACACATAATTCTGAAAATTAGTCTGGTCTGTTCTACTACAGTAGTGTAGAGAAGTAATCAACCCAAGAAAGATGGTTATGTGGGCAAGTTTAACATATTTGTTTGTTTGTTTGTTTTTCAGATTGGGTCTCAGCTTCAACAGTATTTCTTCAGTTGAAAATGGTTCTCTTAACAATGTACCTCATTTGAGAGAGCTCCATTTGAACAACAATGAACTTGTCAGAGTACCTAGTGGGCTGGGTGAACACAAATATATCCAGGTAAAGTTTATCATACTGCCTCAGAGAGCAATAGTTGAAAGATTCCAAATGGTATTTGTGTGTTTACTTGGTCTTGAACAGAAACATATACAGTATTTGTGCAAAAGGTAACTTGATGCAAGTTTCGTAAACTGTTGAACAGGCCTGGAAAAGTTGCATACAACAGGAAGACTCTTATTCTGATTTTTGTGTGGATGTGGCTATGGAGGTGTATAGACCTGGAGGTGTGAATTCATTATCTCCGTGTATCTGAGGGGACTCAATAAATATGGGATTATTTGTGTACTTCGATTTCCTCTTTATTCAAAAAATGCTTTCAAAAAACATTTCTTTTGTTGAATTTTTTTCAATTCTACTCAGTGACATTTTGCAACCTTTCCCAAGAACCTTCCGTTTGGTATCTCACAAAGCTGTGCCTTCAGAAGGGCAAAGAGATGCAATATGCATTTCACATCAGCAGTATTTTTGAGGTCTGTGTGGCTGGATAGCTAGAAATATGGCCTCTTGGAACCAATTAAAATCTGTCTTCACTTGGACTGAGATTTTATGGGAAAGCAAGCTCCCAAAGAATGAAGACTCCTAAATGTAAATCACCACTTGCATGTAGCTTGGGAAAATTAATCAGAAATGATGACTCTGGAGCAAAGTGATATTCATCAGCTATTTTAAATCATCATTAGTGATTACTTTGGCTCTGGGTCCTGTACAGTTTGCACTCATGAGAGGGAAAGCATTAGAGCTGGAGAGAAACCAATTAGCACCAAATATATTCTTTACATACAGCATATGCTTCTGAACCACAGCACTATATTAATAATTCCACATCTTTGACTCCTGTTTTGGTTACAGTATGATCAAATGATAGTAATGTTATTAGATTGCCTTGCACAGTTTCTGCTCTTTCTGTAGAAATTATTTCTAATTGGGTATACTCTAGGTATTTCAAAAGGTAAGCAGAATCAAGCATTTGTTTGGAAAAAAGGATATATTGTTACTCTGTATAACATTGCACAATACATACCAAGAATTTGACATCAAATCATTCATCCTATTTGCCACGGTAGCTCTATGTCTCACTTCTATACTTCTATACTTTTCAGGTGGTCTATCTTCATAACAACAAAATTGCTTCGGTTGGTATCAACGACTTTTGCCCTCTTGGCTACAACACCAAAAAGGCTAGCTATTCCGGTGTGAGTCTCTTCAGCAACCCCGTGCAGTACTGGGAAATCCAGCCTTCTGCTTTTCGGTGTATCCATGAACGTTCTGCAGTACAGATTGGAAATTACAAATAGATGTCTAAATATGGGGTTTGGTTGTGTTTCAGCTAAAGTACCTGTTGTAATAGGCCTGTTCAAAAAATTGTTGCTAACAATTAATGCCAAATACCAGAAACTTCGCTTTAAAGTGGAGATGATCCATTGATGTGGAATAAATGAATCATTACAGATGTACAAGATCAAGCATAACATCAAAAAGAATTGCCAACTGTGCTTTAAACCGACTTATTTCAGCCTTCTTTTCCAGCATGCTTTCTGTGGTATTTTTCAGTTTGCTGAATGCTACAGGTTTTCAGATTCCACTGTATATGAGATTCGGAGTAAATATTTGTCAAGCTATGATATAAAAAAAAAAAAAATAGCGATTGAGGTTATTTTTATAGCCACACACACAAAAAAAAAAAATAGTAGAGGGAAAAAAGACTCTCAAATCATCTTGAGACTTGAGAAGGTGAGAGTTACCTCCTTTAAATTTATTTCAAGCCCTGGAGGTTTAAAAATATCCACTATAACACTAAGCAAATTCTGAATGTATCTATTTAGCAGAGGCAAATAAAGTTGTTGCTAATATCATTATTTTGGGAAAATAAAATAAATTCATATTGTATACATAGTTCTTTAAAGTTTGCCATTCTTCTAGAGCAATGCTATTCAGGATTAGCCTAACATAATCCTATTGAACAAAATAATGAGTAGTCTGCAGTAAAAAGACCTGTAACCTATGTCTGGAGCTCAATGACTAAATTTCTCTAGGGCAAATCCATCTCACCTTAGTCAAAAGAGCAGTTATAATGACTTCAGTGAGACTGCCTTGCAGAGTATGGTATTAAGGTTTAGTCATTGGTATCAGTCCATGTATATATCTAAACCAAAAATACTAGCAGTTCACTGTTCACTTGTTCTGCATTGTACATTTGTCAGCATCCTTTACTGTTTTTGTTTTTTAAACAATGTTTTTAATTGTCAAGTAGAGATATGCAGGCTCCCCATCTGATGAATTTGTGAAATTTAGATTATAAGAAAAATCATAAGTATAGCAAAATATGAAGTGAAGTAACAGCAAGGCCTAGCTGGACATTGCTGGGACATCATTCGTAGAAGTATCTTCTTAGAGTGATTTGAAGCCCTCTGCAAACTGGGATTCTTCAACCCGTACCAGTGGGTAGCAAGCACATCAAAGGTAGGCTGCACATTTCTACTGTCAATCTACAAAGCTAAACATATACTCAATAAAAATGTCACCTTAAAAGAATCTTCTGCAGCCTCTTAATACTCCAAGGTCAATCTCTCTAATTTGTAAAACTTATATGTCATTTATATTAAAGAATAATGTAATACAGGCAAACTCCAAAGTGTTTGTCTTTATTTTCTGTTTTGATAGCATAACATAGTGTGTCAGAACTTTAATTACGATTAAGTCTTGAAAATTGAACATCTTTGGCACAGTAATAGCTAAAGTAAGAGCAAGCTGTGTGAAATTCTCTTGCCTCAAGAAACTTTTTCATGCCTAACAATCATAGGTATTTTTTCTAGAAAATGAATATATTCTTTTCATAGCTGTCATTGATTCAGGTAGTAAATAATTGGAAATTATTATGAATCACTAAAGCCATTACACAGAAAAAGCGTGTTTGCATTCTTGTTAGCTATCTTCTTCATATAGTAGCCAATGACTTCCCCCATTTGCATCTGTTTTTTCTTCTGGGTTTCACATTTTCTGAGCGTTATATTTAAATAAAACTAACAGTACATTATATCCTTCTGTCACTGGAGGGAAAACCCTCCAGAAACCTTCCTTTTGGTTCTTGGTTGGATATCTGCTATTATTCAGAGAGAGACTTCATGCAGAAAGCTAAGCACTGGCATTTCAATAGAGAACAAAGTCATTGTCTTAGCTTGAACGACTCCACAGGGTTTGTATGTACACAGTTCAAATTAACAGTTACAGATACAACTTACAGGAAGAGATTTATACAATAAATAATAACAATTACTTATTACATAAAACTTCGTATAAGCATATACACAAACTTCCCATTTCTCCCTCCATGGCTTTAAAATCTCTCCATACTAAGTCTTTTCTTTCAAATCAGAAGCAACTTTAAGTCTAGAAGAAAACATCTGAGCCTGCTCCTCCTCTGTAATACCCATGGTATGTCCCACACGAAGCTTGCTGCCCTCTGTGCTAAAGCACAAGCTATTCCTCATAAAATACATTCCCTGCTAACATCCAAGGGCTGCAAAGGTAACAGGACTTTCCTGATTCCCAGTCCTGCACACTAAAACAGAATAAGCGAATCCTATAACATGAGACCTCAGCAAGTTCATGACAAATTCAAAAGGTAAACACAGTGATGGTTTTCCATAGATTGTGCAACCATACCTACAATGTCTGACTGATGGGACCCTATCCACACACAGCATCTGCAAAGACTTCAAAGCAGCCAGAAGCCCAATACTTTTAAAACTGCTTTTCATATAAATACAGAACAGATGGCTCTTCCACTTAAAAACAAAACAAAACAAAAAAAAGAAAAGAAAGAAAAGAAAAGAAAAGAAAGAAAGAAAGAAAGAAAGAAAGAAAGAAAGAAAGAAAGAAAGGAACAAACCCAAACAAACTATAAACAGTTGGGGGGAAAGAAAGAAGAGAGCTAATGTAGAACACCTTTAGGCCCAACAGTGCGTCTCCGATCCCTCCATAAAGTATGAAGATGGTAAACAGTCACAACTGTAGGACTCAAACACATAACGGAATAAAACCCTTGTTTCCTGGTGCAGCCTAAGGCATCTTATCCCTTCCTGCATCCCTGGGCCACGGAGAGGTCACTGCAGGCATGGGTGCGGCCACCTCTCGGGTGTGAGAATAGACCGTCCTAGGGAGCCTGAAACAAAACATATCCTAATAATTGGAAAATTCAAGCTGGTGGAAACAAGAGATATGAGAATAAAAAGGTGTAGTGACAGATCCTTGGCTGCAAGAATGATGGAAGAATTTAACTGACATACAGAGGCTCCTTATTTCTTCCACAGAATATAAAATTATAAAAAATCCAAACTAAAATGATAGCACTTGCTTGCCTTTGCTTTTAAAACCAAGTTTCTAATAATATTTTTAAAATTCTATCTTTTTGTGATAAAGGAGACAGAATAATAAAATTAGAGACAACAATATGTTTTCTGCAATCTTAAATTAATAATGCTTATGATTCACCACACTACTTAGGAACATGCCTGAGTAAATGTTTGAACTTCCCTTTTTATTATTTTAAGAGCTTTTCAGAATTATGGCCAATATTTTCTGTTACTTTTTGATATCTAAATGTATCCATTTTCCCTTAGTCATGAATCTTATTAAAGTGTTAATTAAAAACCTTATAAGAGGTTTTTAATTAAAGAAAATAGTCCCTTCTGTTTTCTACTGAATTGACTAAGTAAGTTGGAAATGAAAATGATTTCTTGAAGAAGCGATGCTTCTTTAAGTTTTTACTGCAGTTTCATGGCAATACGGTAAACTTATTCTTTTGCTTTTGTAGTATCCTTCGCACTTCTTTTTTCCTTTTTTTTTTAATTCATTATATCCCTCAGGTTTAGGCTTTCCAAAAGTACATACACATTTTTGGTTAGCAAAACCATATATTGCTAAAGAATGTTATTTTTCAAAACTTGACTACAAATCAAGTAACCCCTTCATATACACTTGTCTTTTAAGGCTAGAAGGGCGCTGGCTGGTTTCTCCTAAAGTGCACCAGGTTATGGACAGTCATCATATACTTGATTGCTGAGGTATAAATGACATCAAATCTAATTTCATTTCCAGGAAAGGATCAGGTCTTAAATCCCTGGCATCAACGTGTTGCTCTGATTTCCAGGCCTATAGATTTTTTTCAGTTCCTTCCACAAACTGCTTCTCAAATCCTCTAAACACAATGTCTGGCAACAGCTCTTTGGCCCATAACCTGTTTTTTTGACCTACTAGTGAACCACTCTGATGTAATATCTTTCTGCTTATGTTTGTTACATTTTTAAACAGATAGTATTATCTACCTCGCAGTCATACATACAAATTAGCAGAAAGCTGAGAAATTACTTTTGTTTGATGCAAGCATTAATTTCATGCATCTACAATATCATATGCAAAATAACCAGAAAAGATTACAAAAGACTTTCTGATCCCACCACTACTCTGAAGTGCCATCTAGTGTCACTGAGGGACAGTAACAAAGTTACTGTTCACTGTGAAAACCAGGAGGAAAGATGTTTATGAGGCTTTATGAAAAGAAGCTACACAAATTCACATACTCACTCTGCTGTTTCACTTTTTTTTTTTTAAGTCAGTGTGTATAGCTGTGAAATCAATAGCCTTTTTGTACATCCACAGTCAAATATTCTTGCTTTGCACATGGATGTGTTTTTGCTCATCCTCTCTGAATGTACTCGTTGCTCTGAAGTCAGTTTTGATACAGGGACTGGCCTACATCTCTGTAATTTTTTTTCAAAAGAGGTGGCCTTATTTTCCATGGTCATTACCAAGCTATTGTTAGGCAGTTGGGGTTTTTTCCATTCCAAATTTTAAACCCAAAGGGGTTTAGTCTGTGATAATTTAGTTGGAAATATAGTTTATTCAATAAAAAGAAAAAGAAATTAAGGAGCATGTTAGTAACAAGTTTACACAGCACTGAAGGGGAAACATGGGCTGTGAGATGTTCAATATTAAGTGCATCATCTTCAAACTGAAATAGTGGAACTAAAAATACTTGATAAATTTTAGCATAAAACATTACCCTACAGTGCTCCAGCAGCTGCAGCTGCAATAGGACAAAGTATCTGTGCATCTCCTGAAAAGGCACAAAAACTGTTTTAGTGTTTGTATTAAACTCAACACAAACACTCAAACAGCTAGACTCATCAATGGATACATTTAAAGTGACATAAATCAGCCTTTGGTCTCCTGCCCTGCTTCCTGCTCTGGAAGTTCGGGGCTGTTAGTGTACCATAAGTGCCTGAGGATCAGTCTAGATGCAGGTACTACAAAGGGCTGCTTACCCTGCCTGTTAAACTCCACACTTTCCTTTCTGAGATACAAAGATGTGGTTTCTTCAAAACTGCTTTGTCAGGCTGTTCTCTTACTCAGTGTGTACATTATGCTGCTTGAAAGCTTTGGAGATTACCTCTATGTGGGTGTCTTAAGTCAGCAGACCAGAAGAATGTTAATGCTCTGTTACTGCCTGCTTAAACTGGGACTTAAATCTGTGGCAGAAAGAATGGACAAAACTATGAAAAATGGTATTGTTTTAATCCTATATATACATGCGCACACATTTTTGTAGATTATAACATAATATTAAAAAAAAAAAGAAATAAAGGGAACTAATAATAAAATCAGAGAATCTGCAGTGTGATGAGAAGTAGTGATGGTCATGTTTCTGAATCCACATGTATGGCTGCAGCAAGCAACACAGTGAAGAAGTTTTTGGAAAATAACAAACATGGTAGGCCTTGCATCTGCAAACATTTACCCACATGAATAGTTCCAATGTTTTCAGTCAGAGGAACTGGAAGTTACAGATGGGTACTTAATTTTGAAGGGAAATTAAACAAAAGATACCACCCACTGTCTAAATACAAAAGGCAGTTTTTAAACAAACAAACAACGAACTGCCTAAATGACCTCCATCCAGAAAAGTTTCATCCAAAGAATTGTGCCAGGTACTGTCTTTGGCTCACACCCAGATGGAGAGAAGACAAATACTTGCAAATTATGATTTCTGGTGATAAATGGCATGATATTTTGCCTATATGCACAAATATTAATTGGTAGTTTTTGTTGCTCCTGACATTTGGCAGAATGGACAGTAGAATATGTACTGCTTTGTTCTGTATAAATGGTTACTATTTACAGAATTTTCTAGTTTCGTATCTAACATGAAATGAAGCAAAATTCCAGGTTTTTTTTTCCTAGCTCTTTATGTTACTGACTCAACAGCACTGAGGTATATAATTTATGATAAATCATACTTACACCTTTTATTCATTTTCAACTAATATATTAAACTACATATCATATTTGAATGAAAAAGCCTTAAGGATTTTGCTACTATTTTTGCAAACTTCAGGTTTGGACAAGTTACATTATTGCTTCCAGATGAAGACTTTAATTGAGATGAATTAGGCTAGTGCTTCTCCACACAGTAACTTTTTGAAAGTGTTCAAATCCCAATATAAAGGCATGGAAAATAGGGACCATGTGTCTGCTACTAAATGCATGTTAGAAAGCCCTTTCAACAGGAAAACTCAGAACCAATTAAGCTAATCATGTAGTATTCTGCTGATGAATCCTTTCATGTTTTAATTTCAAGGTATTGAATCTTTGCAGGAATAAAAAGATTATAAAGAATAAACCAAATTTCTTTGATGCAGAAGAAATGCATCAAAGATGCATTCAAAGAATGCAGAAAAAAAAAGTAATTTCAAAATGCATAAAATAATCTTGACATGAAAGACAGAATCATTCTAAATATTGCTTGGCTACGTTAGAAACTCTAGACAACTGAAATGCTTCAAAAGGCTTATTCAATTCTGAGAATAATCCTTTAGAGGTTTGTCCATACACATCATTCTAATGTGGAAGGAGAAAGTGGATATGTTGCAATGAAGTCTTGAAACAAAGCACTGTCTTTGAAGTGTTGGCTAACGGAGAACGATTGAGAGATCCTAAACCTCAGGCGATTTAATATTTCATCATGCCATCACCAAAATTAAACAAAGAGATTAACCTTTTGGGTCTTTTTTTTTCCTCTTCTATCCCTTACTGCTCATTTCCAACACCAAGTTCCTTAAAGACATACCAACCATTTTTGACATATAGTAGGAGCCACTGCATGTGTAGGTTACGGGGAGATAAAGAAGATTGTGTGAATTTCTGTTCAACAGATGCAGATAATTGGATTGTTATGGAAAAAGTTAAGTAGTTAGGCTCCTTACTGCTCTCAAAGGTCTAAATTACTGTGAAATGGTAATATTTCCTTTGAACTTCCTTGTAAA
>NW_008824473.1:4497575-4553531 GCF_000699105.1 Pygoscelis adeliae
GATTGTTGTTGTCCCTACATCTTAGGCAGCGGGAATGTGCTCACACTATGGAAAAATACAACTACACAATGATTTTAGATAATTCTGCAGAGCTGAAAAAGAAACAAGCAGGGATAGGAATTGGAGAAGACATGTCCCATTTACAGCTCTGCCCTAAAAGAGGAGGAAGCCGAGGATACCTCTGACCCGCTTCCACCCTCCCTCACAGTTCAAGTGAGAGAAGAGTTAAAAGAGCTTTCTAGCCACTTGGCTACCTCACGGACAGCTTCTGGGCTGGCATGAGAGCATGTGTAGTAGTACATGAACATATGTGAACCTCATGAAGGTCAAGGCAATCCCAGTATCAGTACAGACTGGGTGATGAATGGATTGAGATCAACCCTGCAGAGAAGGACTTTGGTATACAGGTGAATGAGAAATTGGGTATGAGCTGGCAATGTGCACTTGCAACCCAGAAGGCCAATCACATCCTGGGCTGCATAAAAAGAAGTGGTCAGCAGGTCAAGGGGAGTGATTCTCCCCCTCTACTCGACTCTCGTGAGACACCCGCCTGGAGTTATGCATCCAGTTCTGGGGTCCCCAGCACACAAAAGACATGGACCTGTTAGAGCAGGTCCAGAGGAGAGCCACGAGAATGGTCAGAGGGCTGGGACACTTCTATGAAGAAAGGCTGAGAGAATTGGGGTTGTTCAGCCTGGAGAAGAGAAGGCTTCGGGCAGACCTTATTGCAGCCTTTCAATATATAAAGGAGGCTTATAAGAAAGGTGGAAAGAGACTTTTTACTAGGGCCTGTAGTGACAGGACAAAGGGCAACGGTTTTAAACTGAAAGAGGGTAGATTTAGGTTGGATATAAGGAAGACGTTCTTTACGTTAAGGGTGGTGAGACACTGGAACAGATTACCCACAGAAGCTGTGGATGCCCCATCATTGGAAGTGTTCAAAATCAGGTTGGACAGGGCCTTGAGCAACCTGATCTAGTGAAAGATGTCCCTGCACATGGCAGAGGGATTGGACTAGCTGATCTTTAAAGGTCCCTTCCAACCCAAAACATTCTGTGATTCCATACGCAGTACCAGGGTCCTGAGTACACCAGGAGGCTCTTGCTGCCATGACCATACTCTTCCAGAGCCTCTGCTTAAGCAGACATCTACCACTCATTGTCCCAGGAGCTACATTTAAGCTCAGGTCCTTGTCCTTTCCCTGAGCTTATTGTTCAGGTTCAGCAAGACAGGGCAACTGTGCAAGGGAAGGCAAGCTGGGAGCCAGCGGTTACACAAGGCAGGGCAGCAACCTCATGAGCAAGGTGCACAGTCCCACAGCACCTAATGAAGAAGAGCAGAGCTGGTTTGGTGACTGTAACCAGGACTGGCCAAGCATCCAATGACAGATGTCCACTGAGGAGGCAGGTCCAAGGTCAAGCTCAGCTATCAAGTCAATAAGATAATGCCAGGTACAAAACCAGGCACAGCATACCCACAACACAGCTAGGGCTGGAGGTTCAGCTTAAATACAGCTGCTGAGCCAATGGGTGGAGGCAGCATGGCTGGAGAATGTGGATGAGGCTGGCCAGGGCAATCAGAGCCTGCTGGTGTGCTCAGGGCCGAGAACGTGGTGTGTTGTC
This sequence comes from Pygoscelis adeliae, assembly GCF_000699105.1. Taxonomy (NCBI): domain Eukaryota; kingdom Metazoa; phylum Chordata; class Aves; order Sphenisciformes; family Spheniscidae; genus Pygoscelis; species Pygoscelis adeliae. The sequence goes on from NW_008824473.1 coordinate 4,499,198, forward strand.
ACATACAGAGCTTGCAGAAGTCCCCAGTCACTCCAATGGCCTTGTTTGCAAGCTTGAAATGCAGGAAATAAATTAGTTCTTCCCTGAGGACACTCTTGGCTCCAAGCTTAACAGGCAGTTCAGACATAGACAAGATGACCTTTACTAGGCCGAGGGGCACATAGGTATAGAATAAAATGTTCAACATCACCTGAGTGAATTAGGAGCTCAAACACTGTTTTCCAAGACCTTGGAAGGCACATTTCTGAAAATGTTTTGACATGTGAATATGTGATGAGTCATTAGTGGTGACTTTCAGGAGAAGGATATCATGCTCATTGGTAAAGCAAACACCTTCTTCCCTTCACTGTGCTTTGAATCAAAATGTCGTGGGCTATCACCTGCACATCTATTCCCCACTTGCTTGAAAGAATGACCTTCATGTGGGTTCCCTAGAAAAGTCACCAGTCTGAGAAAACGCAAACCTCTGATGGGTCTGGACGTAGGGGACACGAGGATGCAGGCTCACACGTACTCAGAACCAGCCTTGCTCATTCACCAACATTTGCATGCCTCAAAAAACCCTTTTACTAAGTCCCAGAAAGGGGGAAGAGTAAACCTCAGTAGGATAGGAGAAAAGCAGGAAAGCCTCACCAAAACTCTTTTACAGAAGGTGTGGGTCTTTCCAATGTGATTGCCCTATTTATATTGTTTTCTGACACCAGGTACTCTCAGGATTATTCAGTTATTTTTGTGCTAAACGTTCCATAATAAATGCAAAGATTTAATGGCTAAAACACAGTGTAAACCCCTTCCATTAATGAGCAAAATTATTACAAATGTGTGATGCTCAGCTCTGGAAACAGGAAGGTCTCATTCTGCTTTCATGAGATTGGAATAAGAGCAATGGATTTTGCTATACCGCAACTGGCTAGCTATATTATCGAAGTTATCTATGGGATAGGAACATGACCTAAATTATAGTCTTGCTTACTGGTACTGCTGTAGCTAAGTTTGTGTCAGCAGTTCTATGCGAAAACAGCTTTTCCACTTAAAAATTATTACTGTGCTAAAGCTTGGAATCAGGTCTTATTTCTGGAACATATTTGTTTCTCTTCTGAAAATTAAAAATAATCCATGTATCTTGTTCAAAACTTCAGCGTAAAGCAAGAGTGACATATGCACACACACACGCATGCAAACACAAATTTTGAGAAAATGGTGAAAACAATGAAATTATAATTTGATAAAATTCAAATTGTGGATCAGCTAATGTCAGCAGACCTCAGGACCTGAATGTCTGCTTTCTTATTGATGGCCCAGGCTATATTCCAGAATCTAAAGCTGCCATTTTCTAGCTCGGGATCAACTAGCATGAATTAGCCCCATCTCTGCTGTAAGGCTATCTTACCCCACGAAACAGGGTGGCTTCATTTAAACTCCCTGTTGAGGATGGTAAGTCCCAAACCATGGCTAGGAATTGTTCAGTTCGGGCTAGAATCATGGAAAAGCCCCTTCTAATAAACAAATACTATAAAAAATTACTTGCCAGTGCCAGAGGCACTACGTGATTTACTAGCGTAGGTAGAGCCTAAAGGGTAAGTCATCCATTTGCATATATACAACAATTTTAAGTGTGGTGACATGAATATTTTTCATTGATCTCCCCAAATATTGACAATGTTGTTACCTGCTTGTTATCTGAATGCTTTCCAATTTTTTTTTCTCAGTCAGTTGTAATGCTTTCTTCAGCCCTTCCTGGTGAAATTTATCTCTGTCTTTTTATATCTTTGAACAGCTGATAACATAGAGTTCTGTTCTCTCTCTCTGACTGAGAGTTTGGAGGAGTTATATAATTTGATTGCAATGTTTTACTTTCCATACCTACAGTCCAAAAGAAATTGCAACCCAGCATTTGAAGAGAGAATGAAAGAAATTCCCTCTAGGTTAGCTTCATATCGCTATTCCAAAAAGGTGCAGCATCTTTGAAAATGTTATTCTATTTTGTAGCAAACATATCTATATAAGCAAAAGTAATTTTAAATATTAAGAAAACATGAAAAAGACAACTGGGAGCTCAAGGGATAGAAGTTGATTCCAGTTTTTTGTCCAAATCACTTTGCCATTTAGCAAACAGACATACATGTGTATAAATATAAGATACATAATTATCCAAATACAATTGCTAAGTGCTTACTGAAGTCCAAAGAATACAAAGAGGTGAAGAAAAAAGAGTCAGGCTAAGTATGCAGAGGTCTAAAGCCTATGAGAGGTGAACAATCAACACAGGATGAGGGAAATGTTGGTACAGCTTATCCCTTCTTCGGTTGGATGGAGAGCAAATTAGACCCTAGGCACTCTTGTGTCAATTCAAAATAAGCCTATGAACACTTGTGATGCAAAATCTTTTAAATTGTTTCTGCCCTTTCCAATGTCTACAACTTATACAATTATATATGAAAACTATTGAAAAGCTTTGTTTGACTAAAATAAAAGAAAACTCTTCGGTGAGGACTCAGGTGATGATCTAATTGAAGAAGAGGACTGTCTTCTAAATTTTTATTTGACCTTTCAAAAAATTCCCTATTTTGGCTTTTTTATTACTATGTTTTTTAGAGGTGGTAAGAAAATGGAAAATACCTGTGGTGGAATAGATCATGACTGTCTCCAGGCTTATACATCTCAGTTTGCTTGGCTCTATTTCTGTGACATGTCTTTGCAGACATTGTGCTGAATACTCAGCTAAGAGAAGTCTACAGAGAAAATTGTTGGAGAAAATGCTGTTCAGATAGTTTACACAAAGTGAGGATATTATCTTACTTAGGAGACTGGCTATCTACCAGACTCGAGCTCAAAGGGCACAATACAGGTACCAAAACATAAGTGTCTAATGTCATTCTAGACTGCTTAAATGTGCCTGGCCTCCTGCCACTACTTCAGGACAGGACAGGTCTCCTCAAGATCCTGAGTCGTAGCAGCCAGCCCCACTGTCCAGGCCATGTCAGACAGCAGTAGATGCCTTTGCATCACCAGCTGACTGAAGCCCGTTGACAACAGGCAGTTGCCTAAAAGCAGATGCTTTGTTATTAGGCACTGTGGAGTACTGTGCTTTGTCATCAGCTGCCACTTGAAAAGGGGACAGGTCTTTAAGTCCTTTCTCTTAGCCTATACAGATGAGTTGGATACTTTAGAGCATCTCAAATGATACTAGATGCCTACATGTAGGTAACAATACTCTTATGGTGTCTGTGTTAGAGAGTTGAAACACTCCTTAGGCTCCATAACTCTATTTACTAGATCCCTATTGACCATAGAATCATAGAATCATAGAATCATTAAGGTTGGAAGAGACCTTTAAGATCATCGAGTCCAACCGTCAACCCAACACCACCATGCCCACTAAACCATGTCCCTAAGCACCTCATCTACCCGTCTTTTAAATACCTCCAGGGATGGTGACTCCACCACTTCCCTGGGCAGCCTGTTCCAATGTTTAACCATGAGGAGTGCTTGGACTCCTAGCACACATGTAGACACCTATGTTTGCTGTCTCTCAGGATCAAAGTGTGAGATACAGCGTCTGAGACCATTTATAAAAAAGGTGGTCTGCATCTCACAGAGAAGTGGAGGTAATCTTAATGAGATATACGATGGAATAACTTATGAAATAAATAGCTTTTCTAACGGGAAATTTTATTTTGTGAGATGTTGCTAGCAGTGCCATGCAGCCTATAATAATGTATTAATAGAGTTTCTCACCACTGCACAATTCCTAAGACAAAAGGTATTGCATACAACATGAGGTAAACCCACTCTGGACCTCCTTACAATGAATAAAGACAAGTTAATCACTGCATTGGAATCTGGTGGTTGCCAAAGCTGACCATTTAATACGGTCAAAAGCATATTTCCAGCCAGTACTTCAGAGGAGCTCAATGTCCCCAAACAGGAAAAGGATGAGGAAATTTGTTTGGGAGGAAAAAATCAGAAGAAAAATAAGAATAACTATACTTAAAAAGAATTCCAGAGATTATCCTCAAATACCTTTTCCCCCCTGATTTTACAACCAAAAAAGGACAATTTAAGCCATAACCTTGCTTGTTTCAGTAGAAAAGTGAAATGGAATTAGAAGTGAAAAAAAAATTAAAAGTATGAGACATGAAGAATGAGGAAATATAAAGTTTATATAGTAGTGTCTCTGTACTTATTAGTAATAAGGCAAAAATAAAACTGAGTTGCACTGAAGATATCAGTGACAGATTCACAGCATGGCTGAAGATAGTTGGAAGAAGCTGAAGTTTATGATGAGGAAAATAAATTCTAGTAATGTTACAGAACCATAACTAAACAGACACAAGACAATGGGTAGAAATTAAATATGTAAAAAAAGTCATTAAACACTGTTTCTCTGCATTTGGAGAGGAGTAGACTGATGCACTTTCATCAGACTGATGTACTTTTATCATATGAGGACTATCATGTTCTTTTTAAAGGGAAAAAACTAGATAATATTTGTTAGTGAGAAATACTTTATAATTGGGTTTTCATAATAATTTGTACTTGGTAACTTGGTGGGTAACAGAGTCTTCTTCAGTAGCAGTGGATTTTTCCAAGGTGTTTCATTTAAAAAAATACAATGAGCGGTACTTTAAAAAACTGTACTTTAAATGGCTCCCAAACTGTCTCATCTTCACAGCAAAGACAACTTATCACCAAGTGGATATGTTCCAGTAGAGGGTCGCATCAACTGGCAGAAGGCCAAATGCTATGTGCTGGTTATCTGGACATCATATTCAAAGCTAAGGGGTATGTGGCTGCACACCAGACTGCTGCTTTCTACATAAAATCATAGAATCATAGAATATCTTGAGTTGGAAGGGACCCATAAGGATCATCGAGTACAACTCCCTGCTCCTTGCAGGACTACCTAAAACTAAACCATATAACACTATAATGCTGCATTACTTTAGGCAAAGGGTTGCAGTTATAGGAACTCACTGGGAGACAGTGTCTCGTGGAGAAGAATAATGATGCAGTAAACCAGCCTTGCAGGAGGCAGCAGTTCCCACTCCCACTGAAGTCTCGTAGAGCAGACTGTCCCAGCAGCTGCTGCCCACTGCAGCTGCATGCCCAGACAGAAGCAGCCAACTCCCCAGGACCTCACCATACGCCCTGCAAGCTGGAAGCTACTGTTCCTGTACCAGCTGGCAACCCTGTTAAGTTCATAAGCTTAAAGTTTTCTGGTGTTTGTACTTCAAGGAGGAAACAGAAGAAGACTAATGTACTGAGTGGGGATGCCTTGGACCTGTGCTAATTGAGCAGACCCTCCTTCCTACCAGCCTGGGAACCAGCCCTCTACTTCTGGATGCTTCCTGCAAGGACACATTAGCAGACACAAGGATGAAAAGTCTGATAAATAAGCCTTACTCAACTGTCAATCTAAATTATGTCAGCTGCTACCCCAAGATGCAACCCTCTGTACACAGACAGGAAAGTGCTGAGTGCCTGTCATAACCTGCCAGATCCTGAAACCAGCCTAGAAAAGTCCCAAACTTTTCATGTCTTAGATCATGGTTATATGTTGTCTGGAGCATAAGCAGGCAACGGCATTTTGTTGAACTCAGTACAGCAGTAAGGATGAAGTTTAATGGTTTGTGTTATACAACAGTTCGGGGTAGATGATGCAACATCCCTTCTGACCTTAAAGAGTAGTGATCTGAAAGCAGACAGGCTTTGCTAATGCTTGGATTAGGGGAAGATGTTTAACACCCAACGATTTTCAAAGGAGGTCTACGTTGATACAGCATTAGTATATACAAACAATAAGCAGTGAGCTAGCCAAGTTTGCCAGGTCCACCTTTTTCTTTTCCTATAAATTATCTGTACTGTTTGAAATACAGAGCTGCTACCAAAATTTTTACCTGTAACCACAACTTTCTTACAAATTCAACAACTCCTTGAGACTCTCTTACACTCTTTACATTAGGAATCATTTGAATTGGTTCATGTTCCAGGGCCACCTGACTTTCTTTCATACATAGATCAGCACATTTTAGATGCTATAATACAAAGTACAGTATATATATATATGGATCTGTTTTAAAAACAGCATCTTGCCTTCATCTGTGCAGTTCTTATCATAAAAGAGGTTTGATCAACCTTTGAATCAAATCAAAGGAATTTTGCCATTGACAATTTGAATCAAATTAAGTGCAGTCTAGTACAAAAACAGTCTGAAAAGCAATGGAGAGGAGGCTAACAGTACTAGAATATAGACACTGTCAAGTTTGAAGCAAAACAGTGAGCAATTTTTCAGAACAACAAAAACAAAGATTCATGCTCAACTAAAATATCTGTTGCGGTCTGCTAATAGCTTGTACCACTGTTACCATTTTTGTAAATTTCCAAAGCTATAATTTCCTTTTTAGGAGAAAGGAAAAAAAGGATTTGGGTCACCACAAATTTTGTAATGCTTATAGTATGTGCTCTAACACTTTCCATTTAACATGTAAGTGCAGTGTAGAGTCTGAACAAATAAAATTTCAATTTGGAGGAATGGAAGTTTTCAGATGAAAAAATAATAAGCACCTACTGCCTTCAGAATCTGGAACTGAATTGTTTTTAGTGGAACTCATTTGATATGAGTCAGCCTTAAGTAATATTTTAAAAATGCTGCAGGACTTCACAGAAATATTTAACTAATTATTACTGGAGATTTGAGTCAATATCACATTTTTGTTTATTGAATATATATATGCTAACAGGCTGTATATTCACTATTTAGAGATATGGAAAACACCATGCATAAACACTACACTACCTCTTTATAATTAAATGGCTTGCTGTATGGTGCCCATGGAACTGCCTTTTCCTTTAATGGAGATTTCTTTACCTTCTGCTGCAGGTAGACAATTAAAATGAACTAGCCTTCATTTCATCTTGAGAGTAATATTTAATTTAAATTATGAGTGATCAGTGCAAAAAATCACTACTCATTTTATGTGACAATGTGAAAAGTTCCACAAGCACCTTTTCTGGGGGTATATGCTCCTATGACCCAGATATCCTACTCTTAATTTTGGGCACCTAAATCTCTTGGTTCTTAGGGTACGCATCTGTGTACCAGATGTGTACATAGGTTTAAGACTAAAAGGAAGAAGTTGGTTTAGATAATATCTATTAGGTTTTAGTAACTTGAGACTTTTTTTAGGAAAACGGGGATTAAAAGCAAACAGACTGGGAGGCATTTCCATTTATGCAGAAGTGCTTAGAAGTTATAACGAAGATAGTTTTACAGGAGAGGAAAGACAGAAAGGATATCACTGATGAGTGAAGAGAGAAAATAATGAGACTGTAACTCAACAATAGTTGAAGGCTAGGTCTCACCCACTGCAAAGTGATATACTTGCAGTGAGTTCTGCTTTCAGATTCTTTCACTACAACCCATGAGACTTCTTGGCCACCTCCAGCCATGAAAATATGAATTAACAAGAAAGGAGCTTTGCATCAAATAAAAGGAATATTTCTGTTCATGTATCACAAGCCGAAGAAAACTAGATGAGAATAGGTTTTGATCACATTTCCCAAAAAAGAATAATTTTGGAGAAAACAAACTGAGATGGCTTAATTAGGAGCACAGTTGCTGTAAAGGTGAAATATCAATATGTCCTGACATTATCAGGTATGAAACATATTCACAATCAGTTTTCAACTTAGATGTCGTAGGTGAATTTACACATTATTTTGTGTATTCCTTGAAAATTAGCTAGACTATGTTCACATGCCATTTAATGACTTCTGAGAGCTACCAAAAAACCCCCAACAAACCGAAATAGGGCCAGAAAGAAGAAATCACCCACCCACTTTCCCACCCTTTGCTGCAGAAGAAGCCATACCTCCATTTGCTGGGCTCTGGTCCCTACCTGCTCTCCCAAACAGAGGTTTATGAGGTGAGTGCTTCATGAGTCAGAACAGTAAGGTTAGGAAAGCATATAAAATGATGCTGAAGGGACAGTATTAAATAACAGAGTGGAGAGATGGCAAAAATCTTATTAAAGAAAAGGGAAAATCTATTGTTTTATATCTTATCCTTGGAAGGCATGTGATTCTTCATCTTGACTGTGCAATTTATATCGCTAATTTAAAACAGTCAGCAAGACAGGAACTATATGAATGAAAAAGTCTCAGCTGAACTTTATGTGACCCAAGCTTTTACAATATGTTAATTGCAAAATATCACGTTTGTTTAATAAGAATTTTCTACAAGTTATAAAGATATGCATGCTTTGTATTTCTGTTAATAGAATGAGAAAAAGGATGTATACTGGACCTACAGAAATCAATGTAATAAACAACTGGTGCATAAATATAACTGTGCCAAAAACATTTTAAGACTGCACTATACTGTATTTGCAGCCAATGTACAATTCTATACTGCAAATATAAAACTACGTCTATTACTGAAAGATCAAAAAATATATTAATTTATTCTAATATTGAGCTTGTCCTTCAAAACAAATCCTTAATCATAGAAAACACAACTAGTGCCTTTCCCGTGAATTTTAAAATTCTCTTTACAAGCATTATGCTCCTTTGCTCAGCTTGCTGCACCTTCTTCCACAGAGCAAACCTCAGTATTGCCTTAAAGGGCATTTCTTTCTGTGTTAAAAATCTTTTCTTTATTCCAATTGATCTTTTGCTGAATGCTCCTGCTTGTTGACCCATTTGCAGCTGAGGCTACAGTTTAGGTTTTCCTTGGTCAGCTGAGACTAATGAAGTAATTTTCAGACAATTGTCATACCGCGCATGAGAAACTCCGTCTGGTCTCCGTTTGTCCACATGCAGAACAACAGCTTTGTCCACTTCTACACTTCCAGTTCTGATACCGTGCATATTTCTTCACCTACTTAGGTTAATTCACTATCGTAATCCCACTGCTTCACATTCACTTATTTGCATCATTCAAATAGTAATGTAGTTATGGTCTGTCATCAGCATGTTTCCTAACGTGTAAATGGTTCTCCCACAGCAGGTGTGATCTCAGAACATCAAAAGAGTAACTTTCACTCCCTATGGGCTGCACTGGCACTTGGCACTCTGTCTTGAGCAAATTTGTTTGCTAATTGCTTTATTGCAGAAGCACAGAGGTCTGTCATTGTTTGGCGTCTTTCCTGTTCTCGGTGAAGGGGACTGAATTATGCCAGGCCTTTCCCTGCTCCCAGTAACCTGCGTTGGCATGGAGGCCCAGGTGCATCAGCAGCAGATTTTGGGGGAAGCCCACATCCAGACTCCTCTTCTTCAGGAAGTTGCTAGGGTTCTCCAGTGCAGCCACATCCTGTACCATGACTTTTCATAAATATAGCTAGTTGGTAACAGGCAAAAAAACTTGATCTGTACCCACAACAATTACAGTCAAATACAATTAAAGCCACAAGACACTTTAAAATAGCTTGTGCATGCTTTTTGTATGTACATTTCACATTTGTCCCCATCCAGCTTTATAAGAAAGAGCTTGCACCCCATAAAAAGGGAAGACATCCACCATTTAGAGATAAGGGAAGGTTCTTGTAGAAACATTAAGACCCACTTTAAACAGTTACTGTCTTAATGCATTATTTTTTGGCATTGCCTGGTGAAAATAACATCTCATCCAAGCCTTAAGATGCATTCTTGAACTACATCCATGGAATAAGAAACAGACAACGTAAAGCTGAGTAGTTCCAGATTCTGAAAAGCAGGAGAAAGCTGTAAGTGCAAAAATGAACAAATGTATAAAGTGAGTTTACAGTAACTGCTGAAAAACCATTCCTGGGATGTGTTTTTATTAAACAAACATGCACTCAATCACCAAAGTAAATCTCCAGACCAAGTAAATTCCAATGCTTTGCAGAAGAAACTTTGAACTCGGTATTTAATGTTGTGGAAAAGGTTATAATTCAAAGATAATCCTGCATCTTTGGTTCTGATCCTCAAGCTAAAACTTTTATTAAGGATATTTTACTGTGGACATAAGATAGTTAAAGAAAAAGGCAGAAATGAATGAGTCACTTGGCTGAAGAAGCACAGCAGCATTGAGGTCTGAGCACTATTTGTTAGCTCATGTCTAGCAGTATAAAATAAGTTGGAAAACAAAAGTCTGTTTGTAATCTGTTTTATAATCCAAAATGTTTTCCCTCTAAAATACAAAAATTCCTTGTATAAGGCTATGGTTAGTGGTCTAAACTTTCTCAGGTTTGTGAAACACTGATCATTCTCTCATCCCACAGGAATAACAGATGGGTTGTCCTTGTACAAAATATGGTATCCACCTGCACTTCATTAGAGAGCTGCATTTTTGTACATGCCACACCACAAGATCACCATGATGACATAGCAGCTTCAGAGAACAGCGTGACTAGGGCTTTTTTTTTTTTTCTCTTGTAACACAGAGGATCTGGCAGACTTTTACCTCCTGACACTGTTTACAGCATATATTGGTCGATACAGTCCCTTATTGCATCTGCTCTGGGAATTAAGGAAAGCAGCTTCAAAGCAGTAAGGTAAGTGCTGCTGCATGTTTTAACTGTAATGTTCAGCTATTTAAATGTAGCTGTAATGGGAACATGAAAACATGTCAGGATAAGTTTGCCAGTTTGTAAATTGAACACAAATCAACAGTTGCTTAGTGGATTCGCTTTCTCAGTTTCCTTAAAACAACCTCACATATTTTGTGCATCAGTGTTGCACCTTTTTACAGTTTTGTCCTACTTCAAAAGAAGAGTTGATGTACAGTACAAAGAAATTTGTAAGACTACTCACTGCTTACTTATTCATTCATAATCTATCAGTAAGAGCTCCACAGATTTCATTTGTTAAATCATTTTGCTTCATTTTAAAAAAGACAAGGTATCCTGATATTTAAATAATTAATCAAGAAATTTTTAGTTAATTTTAAAGCACATTTTAAATATACTATTAAAACTTCTTAAAATTAAATCTTTTGCAAAATGTGTAAGATGTTATGCTGCAGAATTAAGGTATATTTAGTTTAAGGCTGATTGAATAATAAACATACTTATTTTGTTTCACAACAACTTTAGAATTAAGGTAGTATAGACTAGCTCCAAAGTAGTTTGAGTAGTTTGTCTACTCTACTGTAGTAAGCATTTTTCCAAAATTGTGGATTTGCTATTTAGTATGTTTTGGCAAGTTGCCTGAGGAACTTCACAAATATTTTCACAGGTATTTTACAACATAACTGGTTAGAACAAACGCAGGCAATTAGTTCAAGCATGCTTATGTTATAACATAAACATCTAAGAATGTATTCTGATTTTATCTTTTGGATTCATATAGTTCAGTGCAACAAACAAGAATGTGTACACGATGTATTTACCTTTTACACTTCTGACACAGAAATATTTAGATACATGAACGATAAATCCATGAATAAAACAAGTTAACTACACTACATATGTGCTTTACTGTGCTATTTTATGTCACACACATGCTTATATGCCCTTGCACTACAGAATTGTCACCTACATTTTAAAATGTTGTTGATAAAATAATTCAAAACACTTGCTATCTAATTTTTTAAATTATTTCCATGGTTCTGCACAGTAGTTAAACATTGTATACTATTCAAAATAACTGTCAGCCTATGATATCAATAATAAAATTAAGCATTACAAATATTATTTGAAACTAGAACAATAGAATTTGAATTTAAAATAGGATGTTTATGCTACTTTATCAGTAAGACTATAAAATGATGCAGATGTGTAAAAATGTCACTGTAAGGCCAAAGAGTGTAGTCCAAGAAGTTCATTACACTTTGTCTTATACTTTGAATACAGAAGCAGTTAGTCCCCCATCCTTAATGCTTAGTACCTAGATAGGACCAGATTTTGAGCTGAATTGTGTCACTGTAGTGTCTTTGCTTTCAGAGGAGCTGTACTTATTTATACCAGCAGGGGACTGAATGTTGAGTTTGCATGTTCTCATGCAGTAATGAAGAACAGACAAAGGAAATTACACTGATAACTCATATTACAATGATTGCTCTATTCTATGGTTTGGAATTAGATTAAATGTGATGGGACCAACATCACGGAAAAGATATGCAATCGTCCTCCTTATGCAGGGAACAGCAGCTTAACATCTAGCAGAGGGACTTTGTGGGTGATTGGAGATAACATGAGAACATTTTTTTAAAAATCTTCATGCTGTACTGCATGAGACCAATAGGCCCTGCCTAGAGGTAATTTAGTTGAGATTATTAGCTGACTAGAATGTGATGTGGCTTTTATCAAGCCAATAAAAGCAAGGAAACTTAGAATTAGGGAAGGGAAGACTTTCTAGCTATGGCCCTGCATTTTAACACTAGGTACTCTGTAACACTAAACAATGCCAATAACAAGACTAACTTACTCTGCTGGAAGATTGCCCAGGTCCAAGATCAATGTTTTGTGGTCTGTTTACAGGCTTCATATACTTTCTGAAATTACTTGAGAACAAGAATGTTCTAAAGATTTTCTTAATTGTCTCACTCCCTGAACAGTAGTTGAGTACACTGAGCCTTGTCTTTTACTGGTGAAAATCAAAGTAAGCTTACTGACTTCACTTTTCCAACACATCTATCTAGGCAGTAAGAAATAAAAGCAAGATACTAATCTTCACAGATTAGCATCTTGTGAAGTATCTGGTGAGAAAGGTATGCCCTTAAAAATTCAGGTGAGACCACTCATATTGGATCACAACAAAACATCCCCAAGGACGCTGAACATCCTTTTGTGATATATGAACTGGAAGACCAACGATGTGAAGCCAGTGTTTTATTGTTCTATTGGTTTAGAATGGTCTTACAATGTAATCAACACAGTTATTATTATATATAGAATTTGCAAGAACATTTGCACTATCTGAAATTTAGTTATTTCAGATCAACTGTAGATACATATTAGATAGAGTATACTCATGCACACATATGCAGTGCTGGTTGTTTGACATGTCCAAGATAATATGCTATATATTTCTATTAGTTTGTTCTTTAGATGAATATGAAACTTAGTGGATCATGCTTTACTGGACATGATCCATGAGAAGAAGATATTTCAAGCTACAGGCATCTTAACAACACACTATACAGAAGATCATTACCCTCAGTTTGTAACTTCCCTGGCTCTTTCAAACTTAAGTCAAATTGCCACATGTTATTTATATGTGAGACAATTTGGTATATTATAGAATCATAAAATCATAGAATAGTTTGGGTTGGAAGGGACCTTTAAAGGTAATCTAGTCCACCCCCCCTGCCGTGGGCAGGGACATCTTCAACTAGATCAGGTTGTTCAGAGCCCCGTCCAACCTGACCTTGAATGTTTCCAGGGATGGGGCAATATTAGGAAAGCTTGATAGAATTTAAATGGCAGAAGTGCCTCTGAACATGGCCTTCAGCAAAACTGAAAACTCTTCTGTGCCAAGTTTAGAAAACTTGGACTTTATTATCATTCTTGTGACTTAATGAATGAATGCAGGAAGGTATAAAGAATGTTTTACTTACAACAGCAGAATGGCCTGCAATTTTGCTTTAAAAAGGCAGGTTATAACAAGACAGGAACTGTAAGTTTATAATATTAACAACACAATACTAACAAATTAATACATTTTTTCTTAATTAATAGCTTTAAACAGGAAGCCTAAATTAATTAGTTTTTAATTATAATATTTATGTGGAAAAGTTTCAAATATTGCTGAAAGAGAGAAAAAACTAAAGTTATAACATTTTATTGCCTTTCACCATACAGGGACAAGACACATTGCAAAGATGACTTTAAACTCCCTACCCGTCTTTCTGTTGTTGATTAGTGGCATTTTTTGCCAATATGACTATGGTCCCGCAGATGATTACGGTTATGATCCTTTTGGGCCATCCTCAGCAGTCTGTGCCCCAGAATGTAATTGTCCTTTAAGCTACCCTACTGCCATGTATTGTGACAATCTTAAACTGAAAACCATTCCGATTGTACCAAGTGGAATAAAATATCTTTATCTTCGAAACAATATGATTGAGGGCATTGAAGAGAACACGTTTGATAATGTAACAGACCTACAGTGGCTGATCCTAGATCATAACCATTTGGAAAATTCAAAAATTAAGGGAAGAGTCTTCTCTAAACTAAAGCATCTGAAGAAACTTCACATTAACTACAACAATTTGACTGAAGCTGTTGGACCACTCCCCAAAACTCTGGACGACCTGCAATTAAGTCACAACAAGATCACAAAAGTCAATCCTGGTGCACTTGAGGGGCTGGTGAATCTGACTGTCATTCACCTCCAGAACAACCAGCTGAAAGCAGATTCTATTTCTGGGGCTTTCAAAGGCCTGAATTCACTTTTGTATCTTGACTTAAGCTTCAATCGACTTACAAAGCTACCAACAGGACTGCCTCACTCCTTACTCATGTTGTATTTTGATAATAACCAGATCTCCAATGTTCCCGATGAGTACTTCCAAGGTTTTAAAGCCCTGCAATATTTACGTTTATCCCACAATAAATTAACAGATTCTGGAATACCAGGCAATGTCTTCAATATCACATCACTGGTTGAGTTGGATCTCTCCTTCAATCAGCTGAAGAGCATTCCAATTGTCAGTGAGAACCTCGAAAACTTCTACCTCCAAGTCAACAAAATTAACAGTGAGTTAAACTTGCATATTTTCAATATTATTAACCACAGTCAATGCAAATATCTGAAAGGGTAAATTAACCAGTCTGAAGAAATGGTAGTGGTTAGACTGTTAGCACATTGACATTTCTCTGACTGTTGTCCACATTAATGTTAAAAGACAGACATTTATCTGATAGCTACTCAAATTAACCTTAAAGACAGAAATGTCTGTTTTTTCTACTAATGTGGGTATTATTGGCCAAATTCTCATCTCATATAAGTTGGAGTAACTCCATAGAAGCCAATGGAGTTGACTTATACAGTTGAGGAAAAAAACAGTGGGAAAAGTTTAATCAGTGTGGAAGACGTTCAGAATTCCTGTCAGCAAAAAGAGACAGCTATCAGCTGGGGCTCTGACTATGGTATGTGTAACCATTCAGAAGGCTGGTCGTGAAAGTGCTGGAGGGAGGAGAGCGGGAGAAGACAACAAATTCATAAGGTATCAGGCACAAGGCACAGTGAAAAAGATACAACAATGTAGCTGCTTTTTTCTCTTTTGTTCCTTCTTTCACAGAGTATCCTTCCAAACCCATCTTGAAATCCAAAGAGCTGCCCCTATTGTTTCTTCTTTTCATTCCCTTTTCCCACATTGTATTATCAGGTGGCAAGCTTGTCTCCATTCAAGCATGATTTGAAAAAATGTTTCTTCTGAAGTCAATAAATGTCATACCTTGCACGAGATCATGGAGGTTTCTACTGAGACAGGGCTTTTACGAGGCTGTCCTAATCCTGGGGTGGGAAGGAGGTGTTGGAGAGCTGGAGAGGCCTCACCATCACGTCATAAGCTCTCCAGCTGCACCTCTGTCAGCGGTGGTCCCTGATGAAGAGGCAGATCTGTCAAACATAACAGTGTTTCTGCAGGAGGACTTAGATTATCTTGCTAGCTGGCACAAGTTAAACCATAAAACCCTCTCTTCTGTTTGCCTGCTCGTATCCATCAGGGGTTTAGGTTATCAGTGTTAGCTATTCCATACATAGCTAACTCCATACAGATGTAGCCTTTGAAGCCAAATATTTTAGTGCTGATTTTACCAGACAGAGGGCAAGACCTTTTGAAATGTTTTGTATTTACTATGCTTCACATTTTCCTCAATGTTATGATTTTTTTTCCTAATAGATCTCAGTTCCTTGTTTTGATGAGGGAAAACAATGAGTTAATGCTTCCTACCTGAGGCACCACATACAGCAACCTGTAGAACTCATATCAGATACTCTCCCTCTCCTAAAAGAACAAACAATGATAATGTTTAATTTCTCATAAGATATATGAGGCAATTTTCCCTGCTTAGAATGGTTGTTCTGAGCCTTCTGCAAGATACCCAGGTACCGAGTTTGCTTTCCATCCACATTTCCAAGGACTTCTGAGCAATTGTGACAACGATTTAATTTTGCAATGAAAGCTGTATTTCCAGAGTACTGGTCAGCAGCAGAGGGGGATGGTGTGATAAGTGTGCACCAGCTCTGCTGCACTGTCATTGCTACCCTATGGACTGGTGCAAGAGAACTCCGATTTACTGGTTTTTGTTTAACCATAAAATCTAGCAGACTTCAATAACAAATTTTCTTGACTATCTAATTTCACAGGCATAATATTGTGTTCCCTAAGATGCTAATTGACAATGTGGGACAAAATTTAGTTAGCAATAAGCATTTCAGTTTAATGAAGTACAAGATACAGGGTGATCAAAGCCTTTGCATTTCACTATTCATTACACCTGACCTGCAGCTGTGAGTGCTTAGTCTTTCTAAAAATTCAGCTGATTGACCTTTGAGTATTTGAGCCTCAAACAAATGACCAGTTTCCTTTCTTAATAAAATATTGTAATTTGCCAGCCATTTGTGTAAGGATGACTGTAAACAAGGCCAGCTTCCCTTCCATACCATGGCCCGTGGTACACATATACTGTGAGAGGGAGACTTTTGTATTAGGGGTAATGATAATTTGTCCTACAATGTACAAAAGGTATAATCTTTCAGATTATGCTTATATAGCTTAAAGTTTTCACTTATACTGAAACCTAACATGAATATATTTCTCCAGAGTTCTTAATTTGCTACTGTCTCCCTTTTTCTCAGGTACCTTTAGGCTATCAATTAACATTTGTATTTGTCTAAGGAAGAGTAATCTGGTTCCAACCTTTTTGATATTCCCAGAAAGAAAGGAAATATTTCTCTAAATTATTGTCCATGATTTTCATCCTGGGCTTGCTACAGTCATTATGCATTGCCATACATAAGAAATTACCTGTTTGAGAAATATCCTCATTTGAGTGACTGAGCTTTTTGAACAAGAGTTGATGAATATACACATAAAAAAATTTGTAGCAGAATTGGCATTACTTCAGTTCTGTCTCCATCTGTGATGCGAGGAGCAGTGGGGAAAGCAGATAGCAAAGCGGAATGAAGACAAATTCAGAGTAACACCTCTGATCTCTAACTAATAAATTGAAGCACATCCATTGTATTGAGTGTAAGTTAGGTATCAACTGTATACTCCATCTACTGTACTTGATGTTAGTTGGATCTCCAAGCTAGCATAGGACCATGGAAGGTTTATAAAAGCCTTTGCTTTCTCCATACCTCAAACCTAAACTGTAACTTCTAAATTGAAATTTCTTTTTTTAATATTTCTTATTAGTAGTAATTTAAGGATAGAATTTTCTATTTAATAACAGTGGTTTGCTACCATGCTTTAAGATGCCACTAGGATTATATACATATATACACACACACACTTGTAGAGAAATGGATTGTAAACTGCAGGATGGAAAAAAGTACAGGAATCAAAGAGGTTCAGTGATACAAGAAGAGGGTCCAAAGGCAGACTTCTCCATATTTCATTTGTACTTGTAAAGGATTAAGAAGAGAGTCGTTTCCGTTGAAACCCCAGCAAGAAGATACCACATGAATGGAGTATAAAAAGGGGAATGTGAAAATGTTCCAGATGACAGTTAAGGGGCCACGTATTCTGCTCCAGTCCATCAGCTGGATCAGTACCTGTACCATAATTGCACTTATTCTAAACAGAGTTAGTTGTGGAGATGCTTTATCGTCTTTTATCTGGCTCACTCCACCAAACCCAAAGGATTTTTTTACAATGGCCTGTGCAGAAATGACTCAGATATGATTACTGTGGGACCACAGAGCAGCAAGGATGACTATGGGACTTCAGATCCCATTAGGATTGCCCACTGTATTGCATGCTTGAACAAGGAAACTTTGCACAGTTAATCTTCCTCTCAGCTAAAGGCTGCTTACACTCCTGATGTACAAGGGATATACTCTCACCGAGCATATAGTAAAAAAATAATTCTGTCTAAAAATAAGTATTTCTATGCTCCCATTTTGCTCTATGGGTATGGGAGAGGAGAGGAGAGGAGAGGAGAGGAGAGGAGAGGAGAGGAGAGGACAGGACAGGACAGGACAGGACAGGACAGGACAGGACAGGACATGCTTGTTCCTGATATTTTTTTCCTCCCAGATATTTCAAATATTCAGGTAGTTTGTTAGAATATCAGAATTTCTTATGACGACAGCCATTTTTAGTGAGAAAATCGTTGTTCAGATGATGGAAATTTTCATCCAATCCTTCTTAGTCTCTCAGTGTCTGGCTCATGCAGGAATTCTGTGTTGGGAAAATCTGAATGCCACACTAGTGGCAAAATTCCAGGTACGCTGCCTCTGAACCAGAATATTATAAATTCAGGAAGACATTTTAACACCTGCAACACTAATAAGTGTGATAAGGAGGAAGTAAGCTACTGACATGTTTTATGCAACAGCACTCTAATCTCACTGATTGCAGTTCCCATATAGATCATGTAAGTAACAGCACATCAAGTGCATTCACAAGATCCACTTATCGTATTTTCTGCTAGTAGAGAATGCAATTTGAAAACAAACATTTTTAATATGCTTCTAACAACTGACAATTATATGAACTGTATAAAAAATTAATACTCAAATGCAAACAGTGTGCACCAAATATTGGAGCCAAATCCCACTGAAGTCCATGACAGAATTCCTTTGAATTCTGTGAGGACTAGATCTGCATCCACTTCCAAAGTGGTTTCAGTCTCATAAATAGTCAACACAGCCGTGTATTTTGGTAACATAGATAAATTTTGTGGTTTACATGCATGAAGTTTAAATTCTTTGAGTAGTTAAGCTTCTACCCAACTTGTATAAGCATACCTTATTTTGCAGCCAAATGTTAGTATTTATGCTCAAAACTAACAATATGAAAAAAAACAAATAACTAAATTTAGAAAGTTTTTTAATGTCTGCCTTCAACAAAAATATACTTACCATGTCATTCCTGAATGACAAGAAAATGGAAAAAAAATCTATATTAGAATTAATGTTTATTTTAATCTTTACAAATTACACCCAAACTATCTGCAGAAAACTGGACCTAAATAGTTAATGGTATAGCCTGTAGGCCAAACGAATGAGTTCAAAGTCTGAGGAACTTGCGTTTTCATTCAGCAAAATTCCACACAGATCTAATACTATAAACATCTATGAGATTATATGATCCCAACTCACAAGAATCATCAGTTCACTTCAGCTGGTACATTTTGAATCGGAAAAGTATCAGAATTGGTCTGCAGGCTTAAAATTATACAATATTGCAATATGGACTGCCCAATAAATGTGCTATTAAGGATGCGTTTTCTCTCTCACCCTTCCAAAAGAAGGCTGTACAATATACAAAGTCTAGGAAATCGTTTTGATTTGCTTTAATCAAATTGGTGATCAAGATCTAACATTTGAAATACATTTCCTTAATCCTTACTCAAAACAACTTATTTTGTGAAAGATACACAAACCTTCACCCATTCTTCAACATCATATCTCTGTGTCCAAAAAATTATCTAAGCTCTCATGCTTTAAAGAGCTGCCTGTACAGATGGGTGTACATTTATACTTAGTTTACACAAGTCGTGTTTCATCAATGATAGCAGATTATTGTAATGCCAGTTCTGAAAGAATCCAATTGAAGTTAAAATGGAGATATGACAGATACTTCCTCCACTTCCTTTAATACTACAACACGATGTAGGTCATCACATTTTCTTAGGTGAGTTAAATAGTGATGCAGAAAAGATATATAAGGTGGTTTTTCAAATGTCCATGAATGACCTATGATTGGTAGTTAAAATGGCATCCAATTTTGAGAACACTACCTCGATTTCTCAGAAATTATGAGAGCTAGTACTTCGCAACATAAAAGCAACTGAAGATATGAAATTTGTCCGCATACTGGTGAATGGGTTCATTAAAGGAATCCCTTTAAAATATTTTCTGTGTGAATTCAATTCATGTCAACAGCCCGAAGAAGATCAAGCCTCTCAGACTGCTTCTTTAGTAGTGATGGAGCTTTTTAATAGACTAATCCTCTGTCTGACTCAAAGGAAACTCAGGTGAGAATGAAGAATCATCTTTGCAGAATTACACTATGTGGTATGCAGGGGACATCAGGTTTATTCACATACATTCTCTCCTGAGGATAGATCTTCTCTGCATGACCGAGGTCTATAGTATGTATTTGTGTATGCTTATGTATACTCAGCACAGAATTTCTCTACTTCATGTCATTTCTAGCTTACAGTTAGTACTGCTCATAAGATACAAGACAGTTTTCCATTCAAGACCTGTCTGGTGTTATGTGAACCAAATAGTACTTCAACTGAATAGAGGCTATATATATATCATGATATATAAATTACAATAAATATAAATATTTTTATAAATATTTTTTACATTTATACTCACCTTCTAATCCTGCTGTTCTGGAAAGGTTCAACTATACAATTTAAATGTAAAACTCCTTCCCAACCCCAGCCCCAAATTTCATTTTGAAATTAGTAAATCAAAATGACACATCCAAAATAATATTTGACACAGACACCCATTGGACTGCCTGTTCTTAAGGGTAAAGCCGTATCATGGTTTCAGTTTCTCCAGAAACTTTTTACTTACTTCAAAATCTCATGTAGTACGGTTTTACCCTTCCATCATAATGTACCCAGCATGATTGATTCTTCCCTCTGCAACTCCACTTTTACTGGAGATTCATTTTTTTTCATTTTTTCTCAATGTCAGATTAGACCTCTGTATAAAATCTGAAGTCTTAAAAATCACATAGATACTGGGAGCACATAGCACTTGAAAAACTCAGTCTTGAAATTCTGAACCTCTCACAACTAATGGAAAGAACCTCTCCTAACACAAGCCCTTCAAGTTCCAGTAAACTCATGGGGAATTACATCAGTGGACATGCAAAATATTGAAAAATAGTAGAATAAATTTAAGGTCACAATTTCCAAATAAAATTTAAAAAGTGGAAAAATAATGTTTTTGTCCTATTTGTCCTAATTATTCATGCTTTCTCTTGTTCATGTTCCCTTTGTTTCAGAGTTCCCATTGAGCAGCTTCTGTAAGGTTGTTGGGCCAATGACCTATTCCAAGATCACACATTTGCGCCTGGATGGAAACAATCTCACTCGGGCTGACCTGCCACAGGAGATGTACAACTGCCTTCGGGTGGCTGCTGAGGTTTCACTGGAGTGAGATACCTGGGAGCATCCAGTTCCCTTCTAGGGGCAGTAACTACAGGAATTACATCATGATAGCTTTTTAAAAGTAGGATATGCCTTAAAAAAAGTGTCAATCTGCATATTATCCATTCAGTTTGTTAATATTTAGCATGCACTTGGCAACCTTAAGGAAACGTGTGTATATTTTTACAAATGGTTTTATTTAGAAAGCACAAGAATGACCAAATGTGGTGCAAAATATGCCTTCATCTGGCTAGGTAAGTTGATGAAAAGCATTCAACTTCATAGAAATCTATGTCCATGCATGCAATACATGCCAGGTGGTACCAGACTTACATGGAAGTCAGGTGGGTTTCATCAGAGTGCTGAGCAGTATGAGCTAGCCTGTGTAAATACAAGATTCCTCTACAACCAATCCAACTTTTTTAATTATTCATGCCTTTTTCATATTGTTAGCAATTATAAAGGAAAAAATGATGTAACAGTCTAAGAACAATTTAAAATGTATGAAAATATGTTTTCAGAGGCCATGACATTATTAAATTAATGAAATATGTAAAAGATAACAGGGAAACATTCTTCAGGTTAAAAAAGTTGTTTACTCTTCTTTTTGTCATACTTTCATTTAAACTTTCATGGTAAGATTTTTATCCATTGCTGGTATAATTTTTACTTCAAAATAAGTCATATATACAAGTATTTTTATTCAATTACTTGCATGCTACTTTTAACCAGATTGTAGAAAATAAAACATAGCAAATAGTATTTTTGTGTCCATATAATTGTCAACTATGTTTCAGTCTTTTATAAATTGAAAAAAACACTTCAGGTTAAGACAGGATAATCTAAGCTATTCTATTATTATTAAAATTAATTGTAAGGTTAAATAAACTGTTTTCTCTACTTTCAAGTTTCAATATGTTTGTAAACATACAATTTAACATCCTCCACTGCACTTGTGTTGGCCATTAAGTCAATGCCTTATGGAGTTTGCAGTATGGGAGTCACAACATTATGAAATAGTGCAAATTAATTTCTCAGCATTGTCAAAAGAACAATGAAATATCTCAGAAGCCACAGGCAATGAGTAAAATGCAGCCCTAGCTACTCATGATAGAGAGATGGTAGTATATTCTACCTGGGAATGAATAGTCCAAATATTGTCAGCATCCTGGAACACACACTAAAATAAATGTGTTGGTAACTGAAAGCCATAAATGGCTTGCTTGCAAACACAGGTCATCCCATGGGTACTATTTTCTTTTCAACTACTAGACTATTAAACACTCAAACAGAAACTCTTGTAGTTTCTATAGCAAAAGCAGATACTACCACAAAAAAAAAAAAAAAACAAACAAAAAACAAACAAAACACACCAAACCATTTAGTGGGCACATTGCCAATTCCAGATGTTCAGAATCAATACACAATTCACAGAGAAAACTGGGACTAAAACAAAAAGAGAGATGCAGGAGACAATAGAAATATTTCCCTCCTCATTTTTTCATCCACATACAGGAAGGATTGAAAGTAACTTTTGTTACAAGTAAGCTAGAATTTTCATAGAAGAATAAAGTCTAAAGCTGGGACTTTCTGAACGCATCAAAGTGGGAATCACTATGGAATAGCACTTTGTCATTATAACATAAGAGAAGAAAGAAGTGCATGCAAAAAACCCCAAAGAATAAAACAAAAAAAAAAAATGGGAACAGCATTCAACCATTTCCAGAGAGACTTTAACCCAACTGCCCCTTTCACAGGAAAATACACAAACACTAAGACCTCTAGAGCACAAACTGATACTGAGATGTGTCACCACATAGCTGTGATCTAGCAAACAGGACAGAAATGTATTCTTCTTTCAGCACACCAGTTATCTTTATGCAAAATGAAATAGTGTAAACAGTGAGACTGACAACAGTCCTCAGGATAGATTAAAACCTGTTGATGAGGGTACTTTCTGCATACCCGTATGTTGCAAATAAAGCATCCACAGATGTTCACAAGGCATTTTGAAGTTCTCTTCAAGGGATACCCTAGAAGGAAGCCCTCTGTCAGAATAGCAAACAGTACCAATGACCTCCCTCAGAAACAGAGGAACCTTCATCTTTCAATGAACACTTGGACAACTAAGAGAAAATGGCATTTGGCAGTACATTTTTATCTTGAACACCTCTTTCTTGTGGTTCAGAAATTCTCAGTTAGTTGGAGAGAGATAACACTGCAAGCTTGTTCTTCACACTATCTGTGAAAAAACTAGAACATGAGGTCCTTCTGCTAAAAGAGAAACGTGACTCTCTACCTCTTTGCTTTCATATTGTGAGACACAGAAGCACAGATTTCTGCTTCTGCATTAATGAATTGGTCTAAATCGCTATAAAGACTGTTTAAGTTCCCAATATCTACATATCTTGCAGAAACAGATAGGCAACACTATACATGTACCTTAGGTCTCAGTTTGTGAAAGCTGCATGAATTGTTTTCTAGGCACTAGGCAGAAATGTAGGTGTTTGGGAATACTTAGCAGAGCTAGAGCCTTGGAAACTGATTCATCGTAACTTGCAATTTCTGCCCTTCCTGGAAGGGAAGGTGATGGACCTTGGTTATAAAGCACTCAGCATTCTGGATACAGAAAAACTTGATGCATACATCCCTGTTCCCACCTAATCTGATCATATTATAAAATACTTATGTGTACAGGTGCAAACATGTTACTTAAAAGTAGGCAGACATGAACAGATAATAACGCAGCTGCAGTAGCATAGAGACAGCGGAGTGGGTAAATTAGCCTGAACTAAACTCTGTTTAGGGCTACATAATATGCAGCCTATAGTATAGCTATACAATTTACTTACAATATGTGTCCCTCCTTTCAGGTCAAAATGGGTAAATTTGTCATGACACTCATGTCCATGTGAAGTTTCATATGGAAGAATTTACAAAAATCAAGATCTTTTGGAAAGATATGAATTTGAAAGCAGACATAAAAAGGAAAGTTTGCTACTAGTGTCATGAAAAGCAGTATTACAACGACAATATACAAAATCAACAGACAAAAACTTCACCTATGAAATTTCAGGAACTGGTCCGCAAATATGTTGCACAGCCATTCACAAAGACAGAGACACCTTTCCAATAAACAAGTATTGTCTGATTTAAAAGACATTTTTCATGTTAGATTAAATTACAGAAGTTCCCTAGAAGGAACAGGCAGTGACTCACGTGAATTTCTGGACATACATTGGAAGCATAAATCCTACATGCCCTCTACTGCTTTAGAGAGTCCAGCATAGTCAAATGGATCAAGAAAGGAGTGAGCAGTGGTTGATTACAGCTGTCCTTCTAGTGCAAGGTACCTGGCAGGGTCCCATCCTTACTTGCAAACCTTCAGTTTTACTGAAAGGGAATAAATAGGTAGTAGCTTAGCATAAACCAAATTATTTTGAAAACTGGGAACAAGAAGGCAAAACATCATTAACAAAGGCAGTCTGAATTGTTATATGTGCAGCTGCAACAAGCATAGACTGAAGACGGTAGACTGTGAGGTTATAAAGCAAAATGAAGTTCAGTGGAAAGCCACTGAGATGGAAGGCTGCAAAGACAATTTCCCTCAGCCTTCTCCTTTCCAGACTATGCCAAGTCAATTCCCTTAGCTTCTCTGAATATACCGTATGCCTCAGTCCCATGATTTATTGCAGTCTTCCACTGCCTCAAAGAGTACTATAGAAAAAGGGGCCAGATTCAGGGGTGCACAATGAAAGGACAAAAAGGCACAGGAAAAGTTCTAAAAAGAGAAATTCAGGCTGGACATACAAAGAAATTCTTCACAATGAACATGTAAAGTACTGACATAGATTGCCCAAGGAGGCTGTGGACTCTCCATCCTTGGAGATTTTTAAAACTTGCATAGGCAGTGCCCTGAGGAACTGATCCGGCTTTAAAGTTAGCCTTATTTTTAGAAGGAGGTTGAACTAAATGACCTTCAGATGTTCCTTCAAACTTATTTATAATTTCTGTGAATCTGTGCTTCTAAGAATACTAGTAACCAATGGGGGACATCAATTTTAATAACCAGCTCTACAGCTGAAGAGTTTTGCATTAAATTCATGTGGAAAATTTATTGTTTCAGGTTCCAGTCCATAATTCAGACTCCCATGATACTCACAAAATCATAACTCAGCTAACATTGGATATAGATTCCATAGGTAAAAACTGTGGAAACTTCCCTTCGATGCCCAGATGTCTGCAGCTGACTTGTGCAAACCTGCTCCCATTTTGACACTTGTGAGTTACTGAGTGCTGGCAGCAAAGTCAGAGATCCATCCCATCTAACTCTCTCATGTGGGACTGCACTGGCAAACATGCTTGGATGTCTACACAGAATAAGGGAAACAGTCTATGAGCTACCATCCCAGTGGACAGAGTGCTCATGGAGGACATTTTGATTCTCAACTTTTTTGAGGATTTAGATATTGGATGAAAGACTCTCAGTCTGTAAGAAAATAACTTAATTGGTAGGCTATATAGCTTTCATGGATAAATACCTCTTAAATCTTTCTACTTAGTGTGAACAGTTCAACATTAGTTAGCACAGAGAAAGAAAAAGACTGCTAACTGTACTTCAGGACACTCACCTTGAATGCAGGAATGTCAGGTTCAAGTGCCTGGGCAAATGATCGCTTTGTTATGCAAAGCAAAACAACCTTAAAAGAAGAGGGTGAAGCTATACTCTGCAGCTTCTCAGATAAAGTTGTGGCTGTGGGCTAGACAGGAAATAATTGTGCCCATATCTCCACATGCTGGAACCACAAGAAGGATCCCACCAGTCGTTTCTGAGAGGTGACCTGCCTGAAGTGCCCAACTCAAACAAGTTCAGAGGTGAGACTGAATTGCTCAGGGCTGGGCTCACTGAATCACAGTGAGTGATCGTCACTTTGCCCTGAAGATTTCAGTTTGGATGATTTCCTACTTCACAAGGAAAGATATAAAGGATCATGGAGTTTTCTATTCCCTCCAAGAAAACAATCTTGAGTGACCTTTTGAACAGCAGTGTCTAAATCCATTGTTATGAGATGTTTAAAAATATTTTTAAATGTTCATGAAAAAAATGCCACATTGTTTAAAATGTTTTATAAGTGCTGCCTATACCTTCTGTCAAATCTGGTTGTAACTGTTAAACCACTGTAAGATCATTCTGATTAGCATATAGGCTGTGGTTTTATAGTTGCAGAGATCTCTCTACTGTAATATCTCAGCAGCGGAGGTGGGAAAAATCACCCAAATATTTTCTCAGAATTAGACCTTGCAAGTGGTTTTTTTTTTTTGTTCCCCAAGGGACAGGTATGAATATTGGTAAGAGAAAGAAAACTAAGTCTGGGATACCAATGTGAATTGTAGCACATGTCTTTGCCAGAAAACATAACTAGCTGCTTAATAATACAGAATTTGCTGAATTTAGGCTTCTATCCTTCATCAGACATGCAAAACCTCACACATCTCATATCTATTGAGGAGCTGCTTGCTAGCTGCATGCCTCTAGGCATAGCTGCACTGCCTGCAAGGCACGTAATACACATTTTCTTAATAGATAGATGGACTCCTTGTTGGGGTTGATGCACCAGCACTCAGCAGAGAAAGATATCACTGATCTGGAGAGCTTCCATGCCAGGAGTTCCATGCTAGTTTGGAGGTTGCTGCCCCTGTTATCTTTCCTACTGCAGCTCAATCAGTTCTTGTATTGCTCAGTTAGCACAAGGGTTTATGGCTACGGAGGTGACTGAGTTAACATGTAGCCTTTGGACCTGCAAAGAGAATGGGTTGTTAGCTTTAACTATACAGGCAGCTACGCTGTGCAAAAGAGCATTTTTGTTTTTACCCCTCGTCTCCTAGCATGGGGTAAAACATGCAAGACGACAGTGTTATCTGGTCAACTTGACTAGAGCACATATTCCAAAAATTACAAAGACACTTTTGAATATATTGAATAATATCTGTAAAAATGTGTTTCTATTGAAGATAATGCTTTTATTGAAACGTGCATAAGACTTCAGATGGAAGTACTGGAAGTCTTTAGAAATTTCATACCTTATAAACCAATTTAATAATAAGCTGTCCTGAAGACAAACAAGGCCCAGTGCTGTCTTTCAAAATTCCTGTTTTCATCAACTTTCCAGTATCTCATTGTGTGCATCTGCCACCCATTTTACTCTGTAGACAGGTTTCCAAACTAGATAAACAAATGTTTCCTGAACTTCACATTTCGACTTCATCATTATGACCATTTTGCTGCCAAAAAAGTAAACAGTAAGACTAATAACTTCTCAAAATTATGTGCAAAGCCACATTGATTTCAAGAAGAATTTGTTATTCCATGTGTGAAAATGAGATATTTTTATTAAGGTTCCTAAGTTTGGGTAAGAAAAGTCATCCTCTGCAGTATTTTAATTCCCACCCTAGATTCAAAAAGATAAGTTTGTTCCTAATGAAAACCACAGCCCTGAGATGAGGTGTATATTATACACAGAATGTAGAAAGGAACCGGGATTTACCTCTGGGATTCACAGGCTCCACCGTGATGAGCGAAGAATCATCTAAGATAAGAGTAGTCAATGCTGGAGCACAACCCTGACTGTTTAGGGCCTCTGGAGTGCTGCACGGTGCTTGGATAGGGATGGATGCATGAATTCTCCCTGGATCTGGGTTCTAGAGCTGTCTTCAGAGAAAAAGGTGGTGTTAGTTGGCACCAAAGTGCTGCATGTTGAGGACTTTCATCGATAGTATAAAGACTTAGTTTCAACATGTTCCATCTGAAAGAATAATTAGTGACCAGAGTATTCATGGTGAGTGAGATTCTAGCTTCAAGACAGGACTCTGGAAGAAAACTTGAGTGCTTTGGGAAATGCCAACTCTCAAAAATTATGACCAACATAACAGTTTAAGAAAAAAAAAAATCACATATTCTAGTGTTTAATTTCAGTATTTCCCAAGAGTATCTGCATTAAAAATTAGACCAAAAAATATTACAATTAATGGAAAATAAAATAAGGGCTGGGTTTTCATATAGCTTATGCCATTTGGCTTTTCTTTTTAAATAATAAAAAAGCACCTGAACCTTGAATTTCTCATCTGGCAGAATCACTATAGCAGAGCTTTATTATAAGGGGACTGAAATCTTTTTTTTCATTAAGTTGTGGGAGTACTCTTTTATGAAACCCTTGTCATTTATTTTAGAGGACAGATCTTTCTATAAGTCTAAGCTTCTAGGAATTCATCATTGTGGGAATCTAAAATGAAGACAAAATCAAATATTTTTTTACTTCTTTAACAACAGAACAAAATAAGAGAACAAAAATAACACTAACACTTCACAGCCTGTTTTCACTATCTTTATGCTATCTCAGAATATTTAATCCATGATGATTTACTTTTCAAAACTGCAGATTTACAGAATGGGCATTGGATGACTAATTCATGTTTTAATTTACCTTTAGTTGCCTGGAAAATATTAATCATCTAAATAGCCACATGCAGGCCCAAGAACTCAATGTATGTGTGGAATTGATAAATGCATGTTAGATATTTAATTTAAGATACATTTAGCATATATGGTTGTACATCTAACATTTTAGAAATCGGTTCCCTGGGTAGGATAGATTTGTTTCAGTCTTGAAATTGTTGAAAGCATGAAAGCAAATTAAGCTAAGAGATTGACAGCCACATTTACATAGTAGGTAAACTAAACCTAGCTAGCCAAGATAAATACCAGATCTTGGCATTGTGTCGTGGAACCTTTATGGTGTCACTGTGGTAAAAAGCCCAAAATAGAGAGAGAAAGGGAACAGACAGCCAAAAAATTCCTTAATGAAGCATATTCAAGAGAGCTCTATATTTCCCTCAAAAGCTGAGCCCTTTTCCATAGTTATTCTGTTCTGAAATGTGTTGCCCTGCAAGGATTTCTTTAAGCTGATCTACTCAGTTCTCACTGTGGTTTTTACAAGGGAGCGGCGGTGTGCAGAATGTAAACTGCTAGAATTTTGTTTCTGAACTTTTAGAATAGGATCTCATCTTCCTAAATACTATATAAAAAAGGGGTCAGATGACATTTACATTTCACAAATTAAGCCAGACCAGCTATTTTCTAGGGTTCCTTTAAGCAATGTCTCCTCATCTAACCTGAAATCTGCCCAGGTAAACTCCCTATACTTTAGCTGTCTGCATATGCACAGAAATGCCTATTTAAATAAGAGACGCAATTTCTCCCACTGAGAGGTCTAGGCAGGAAATTCTAGGCTTCTAGGAGAGGTGCAGAGTTCCTGCTCCTAAGTCTGTTTTGGTTTTGTTTTTTCACCAGGAATGATGTAGAGTAAAATGCGTCTGTAGGAGCAGGGTCTGGAACATCTGTGCTGGCCCCTTTGATCTGTCGGCACTGTCCCTTGGGCTAGCCTGAAGGGATCACTCATCTGCTTTATTTTAGACTCTTTGGTCATGCCGACCTTTTTGTGGCTCCTTTTTAAAAGGAGTAGCAGATATTATTAATTGGGATATATCACTGTCTGGTGATCAGGGAACTGTTTGGAAATAGAAGTTTTGCCTTTCTGACTCTGAGTAAAACTCAGAGCTTCCTACTCTCTATTTCAAGCAGCAATGCAAAAAAGAGAGAGAGATCACCACTACATGCCAATCTTCAGAAATGAAAGAGGCAGACTGAACCCTGAGTAAATGTAAACACCTGCCTTAAGTGGTCTGCATGGCTGTCTGGAGCTACCAGTAGAGTACATGGTGGAGGGTACATAAACTGGACTTATTTTCTGCTTCAGGTTTTGAAGCATCACCTTTTCTCTAGTCATCATGAAGAGAATTTAAAAGTATGTTTCAGATAAACTGATTGTCCTTTGGAGCAAGACACCTAGCATTTTAGTAAAGTAGTACCCAAATAAAGCACACTGGATTGCAGCCTTTGCTAAATGGAGCAATCCACAGGGCTGGTGAATTAGCTCTGCTTGCAGTATACTCCTGGGTTTGCTGATGATGAACTATACACATGCTTGATGTTTAACAGACCTTGCTTCGTATTAAATCTGAGACATATGGCAGCCATTACTGAAAGAAAGCAATGCATTTTTTCACCGTCAGCAACTTTGATGCTGAAACAGAACAAAAGCTCTTACAGCACTCCCAGTTGTCCATATCTCCTCCCAATGGGTCTTTCTAAGTCTCTCTTTTTAGCCCTTCTAGTCTTTCTCAAGCTTATGGGCTGTTCTAGTCCCAAGCATGTACATCACTTTGCTCAAGGAGATGTTACCACCGTCTGCAGTTGTTGGTGCTCCTCACTTTTTTTTTTTTTTTTTTTAATACGGATTCTCTTATTACATTGATTAACAATGTGGATTTCCAGGATAATTATGGAGCAAAAATCCTGTAATAGCTTGAGACATCTTCCTCAAACTAGAATACTCCCAACAGTATCTTTTAAAAGGTCTTCAAAATTCACAGAGTAGGCATTCACAGTATTTTTACTGTAATAATTTTTCCACTTCCTTTAATCATCATGCAAATACCTTATATACTGTTACTTTTTGGGAGATTGTTCATGAACTCAGGAGCAGTTTGTATTTCACTGATATTTGCCTTTGATTGCTCAGCTTCACAAGTTAAAAATGACCTCATTAACACAAAATTCTTAGCCCCCTCTTACTGAAAATAAGGCCCTGGAAGGTGTCTCAGGTTGGATACTCAAAACAAAAAGCCTCCCAAACCATTAGTCATTTCTGAAAATCTTGGCCGTGGTCTTTTATTAGTCTGTAAAACTTTATCACCATATATTGCACCCTTTAAATAATAAATAGTAACACCAGATGACGGAGGACTGAACAAAACAAATGTATGATGGAGAATATGCATGCAATCTTGAAGGTTTCATGGAAAGTAGGCCTTTCTCCAGAGTCTGCTTGGGCACCCAAGCAATCACTTGTTCCTGCAGAGATCTTTCCGAAATTTTTGAGTGCACGTAAGAATACATATTACAGTCATCACACCCTTTCTTCCTGATTTTGAGGACATTTCTTGTCTTCTTTTTCTGCTCATTGTTTGCATCAGAAGAAATGAAAATTCACGTTATTGAGAAAGTCTTAGCAAATGTTTTTGCTGTTTTCTTCTCCTAATGAAGATTGAATGGGATGGCAGTGTATGTGTTTGATAAGGATCAAATACCTGGCCTCCAAATTGACAAAGGGCAGACTGTGACATGCCTCTCCCTTGCTGAATATAGTTCATACAAATAGTCCCACTGCCTGTCACAAGGTAACCAGCAAGTCCCTCTGCCAGGGACTTCTGTGATAAAATAATGAACATCTGCACATGATTAGCAGGTTAAAGGGTGAATTCAGACCCCCATGAAGCATAAGATAAATCAATCTTTCTTTCCTTGTTAAATGCAACATCTGGCAACTTGCATTTAAGTGTGTCACAACAGATATCTGCCAGCAGGACTCACTATTTTAAATCCTTCAGTATAACATCTGTGAAGGTCTCGGCTTATTCTTTAATGGTGAACAGACCTCAGTGCCTCCATATCCTCTCTACACACTCTGTGAAGATTTAGCACAAATGCAAACCAGTTTTATGTTGCACTGCCTGGCTTTTACAAGAATCATAGATGCACTTTTCATGGTGAAGTCTCCTTAAATCACTCACAACGGAACACATAACTATTTTTAACCAGAGAGCAGTGCCTCTGCCTCTCCCCACCTCTATTCCATGGACTCCAGCTGACAAGCCTCATCATCATTAACGTGTGGTACCACGTCTGCTGTGGGAAGTCAAAGAAAACATTTTAAGGCCTTGGTGTTTAAAGTAACACTCATAATGAAAAGGTTAATACAGTACATCTAATTTTTGTGCTTATAATTAGTACATCTGCTTAAAGCTAGAACCTTTATTTTTAGGTAGAGGTATAAATTAATTTCATCTAATTTAAACTTTTGAAATATTCATCTTATTATGCATGAAGGAATCAATTTTATACCTGGCTTATAAGAAAGCCCTAACAATCTTTAAGAGATGTTGAAGGGTCTGGAGTTCTAGCAGAGTGAAACACTTAAACACTTGTTTTATTTTTAAGCACATACTTAAGCCATGTAAAAATTACTGGTAGTAAGGATGTATTTTTTTCCTAAACAAAAAACAAAGTAGTACAAACATATACTTATGAAAAAAATTTTATGGCGTGTTTAATATTAGCCTTGCTGAAGTCAGTGGAAGCTGCCCATGTACTTAAGGGTTGCTTTCCTTTTTTTGATTACTTATCTTTTTGTCTACTCTACTTCTAAACTTCTTCTGAGACATTCTTAATTTAGGAAGCAAAGTATTAAACATTATGGAATAAGTTGTTAGAGGTTTTATTGTTAAAATAAATTAGATGAAATTGAATAAAAATAATTATATAAATAAGTTTTAAAACTAATGTAAAGTCATGAAAGGTACCAGGATACATTATATGTTTTCAGTATTTTCATTAGCTTTTTCCTCAAAATACTTATGCTGTTGTTCCGGCTTTGAACGTGGCTAGTTTTCCTGATATGAAGTTGTTGCTTTAAGTTTGGACTAAGAAAGAAAACAAAAATCCTCCAACATACTTAATGTGAGAAATATGTGTCTATGCCTTGGATAGCAAGTTGACTGGAAAGAGTTTACTTTAGATCAATGATAAACCAAGATAATTAATTTGTGCCTTGATAATTAGAACCAGGCCTCACTGCAGGAGGCACTGGAGAGTATGATAACTTTGTAGAAATATATATAAATACCTTTCTGAACAAAAAGAAAAAGGTATGGTTTAATCTTTAAAGAAATGAAAATATGTTATTAAAAAATTCTTAGCAAATGCTTTTGCTATCTTCTCCTAATCAAGAATTATGTCTTTAAATGGCATGGCAGCATCTGCATTTGATAAAAATCAAATAAAATATTTCCGTAGAAACAGATGGCACTGTTTTTAATTCTTTGTGGCCAGTTCAGGTATTATGAGAATGAATTATGATGTAAGTGAGCTTTGCGTGTAAAGTATCTTCTGACAAAAATTTTGAATAAAGGTACATTTTGTGTTACCTGTTTCATCTAGACCAGTTCCTCTCATCTGCTAAAACATAAAAATCAAATGCCTTCAGCTTTGTGGCTGCTTGATATTAAAGTCAGGATTTCCTGTCGTTTCCTGCCTAGGTGCTGAGGTGCCTTAGTTATTTTAGGGGTTAAAAGCTGTAGCCACTGATGCGTATATATTAGGCTGTATTCATAGAACACGGCTTGTAGCCTGACTCAAGCTATTACAGTCTGACAACAGTGACCAATAGAAAGAGAAGAAGATCCAAGAAAGCTGAGGTAAGCCCAAACTCTGAAGCAATGTCAAATTAGAAACAATCGCTAATAAGGTGTGTATGGTAATACATCTGGGAAAATTAGAATGTACTTCAAGTTTTATATGCTATTAATTCTTAGGAGGACAGGAAGCAAACACAGTTGTTAGCAGCCAAAGGCTGTGAATTTAGAGTGATTTCTAACTGGCTTCAGATAGCTACAGGAACTTGACTAACAAGGTAAATTATTTTATATTTCTTTTTAAAATTGTTATTAAGGTTATGAATATTTACACAGTGAGAAGTTGCCATTTCACTGTGTAAATTAGAGATCTTATTCTTCAGAAATATTTTATTTGTCCTTTTTTGGGGTGCTTCCAGATAGCATTTTCTGAGGCTGGAAGATCTGTAGGATACTGGACTTGTTACTGCTAATAACAATGTTGAAAACTATTAAATGACTACATATCGTATGCAGCAACTTAACTGAGCTCTTAACCTTACTGGTGCCTTAACCCTTTGAGAGAATTTACCTTATATTTAAATACTATTTTTTCCAAAACTAACCTCCTAATTTTGACCAGAAATTTCAGCTACCAGTCTTTTGCCTCTGCATTGCAAAATGCTTGCTAATCTTCATCAGAAAGCAAGCAAGATAACAGAGTTTGTTAAGCTCTGTTTTTGTGCTACAAAATATTTCCTTTTGGAGTAAATTACCATTGATTATTTTGTTCATCATTTAATGGTGGAAGAGGTTAAACAAAGCAAATAATTGAGTAGGTAAAATAGATACAAGATGCAAGAGTGTATATGATATAATTTGGTTAGGACTTACTTTTTGTGTCATTTAGATCAGGCATTTGTTTTGGCTGTTTGCTTTAGAGAAGGAAATTCATAACTTTGGATATGAGAGTGAATGAGGGAGGGGAATGGATTACTCATATTCCCTCCAAGCTTTTTAAGAACATGCCCAACAAACAGCTGTTAAAATACTCTTTGATCTTTCACTCTTCTGTGATGCAAAAAGACCCTGGAAAATCTGATCCAGATGCAATTATAATTTCAGAGAGGAAAAACAGAACAGAGGGTATGATTAATTTTAAAAGGAAGAACACTGAGTACAATAGTATTTATATCATCATGGTATTGATAGCTTTACTGAAGATGGTATATTATATAAAGTGGTTTATAGCTCTGTACAGGAAAACTTAAATAAATTTATAAGGAACACTGATTTAATGTCAGAAAAATGATCCATGATTTCAGGTTCTTTGAAATGACTCTTGCATAAACATCAGTTAAATCGGTAGCCAATGTGGAGTCTAAGTTGAATCAGGAAAATGTTCTTCAACATGTAGCACTGAATTGTTTATACCTCTTATATTACTGTTCATTTTTTCCTTAACATACTACAGGTAATACCACAGAGGACAGAATTTGGCTGTTTATAAAGGAAATATTATTTTCTATGTAATACTGCTTTGTTAATGTAGTATGCTGTTAGAGAGTTCTGTTGAGAGACAGCTAATTGTTTTTCTCCCCTTCCAAGGCAAACAATGACTCTAAAAGTCTACACAAGCCTTTTGCTCTTATTCTTGGTCAATTCTGTGTGGACTCGAACTGTAAGACAAGTTTATGATGAGCTGGATCCTGAACATTGGTCTCACTACACTTTTGAGTGTCCACGAGAGTGCTTTTGTCCTCCTAGTTTCCCCAATGCATTATACTGTGATAACAAAGGACTTAAAGAAATACCTCCAATCCCAGCAAGAATTTGGTACCTCTATCTTCAAAACAATCAAATTGAAACAGTTTCAGAGAAACCTTTTGTGAATGCCACTCATCTGAGATGGATAAATCTGAACAAGAATAAGATCACCAACAGTGGAATTGAGAGTGGTGTGCTGAGCAAGCTGAAAAGGCTGCTTTACTTATTCCTTGAAGATAATGAATTGGAAGAGGTGCCTGCCCCATTACCAGTGGGCCTGGAACAGCTAAGACTGGCTAGAAACAAAATCTCTAGAATCCCAGAAGGAGTCTTCAGCAACTTGGAAAACCTTACTATGTTAGATCTGCACCAGAACAGTTTGTTGGACAGCGCTCTTCAAAGCGATACCTTCCAAGGACTCAACAACCTTATGCAACTCAACATAGCAAAAAATTCACTCAAGAAAATGCCTTTAAGCATTCCAGCTAACACACTGCAGCTGTTTTTGGACAACAACTCCATTGAAGTGATACCAGAAAACTACTTCAGTGCAATACCCAAAGTGACTTTCCTTAGGCTGAACTACAATAAATTATCTGATGATGGTATTCCCCCAAATGGGTTTAATGTTTCATCTATTCTAGATCTACAGCTGTCTCACAACCAGCTCACTAAAATTCCACCGATCAATGCTCATCTCGAGCACCTTCACCTTGATCACAACAGAATCAAAAGTAAGTGTGTATTGTCAGTGTGGGATCCTACCAAGACATAATTATTTTAAAATGTCTGCTTAACTACAAAGAATGCTCTTTGAAATAAAGAGATTAAAAATGTGCTGTAGATTATAGGGAGATGAGCAAGAGGACCTCCCACAGACCAGTTTTCAAGTCAGGTCTAAAATATGACAACCAAATACGTGCATGGAAGTAATACCACATGTGAAAAACGTTCATATGCATACAGAAAAAGCATTTTGCAAGCAGATCAGAAATATGAGTGGATTAAGGAGAATTTGTGCATTCACATTTTGCTATGTACATGCCAGTAACCAGTTTGTGTGAACAAATTAAGTTTCCCACAGAAAGGCTAAGAGTAAATAAGCAAGAAACAACAACAAAAAAGTGGGTGCAACAAGTTAGGATATTCAATCCACATCTGTATGACTGTTAGATTTTCAAAGTTCCTGAGCACCTTATGGACCACTAAACTAACAGAATTGCTGTATGCTCAATTCTTCTGAGTATATGTCTGCCGACCTAAATTATGTAGTAGGAGCTTAAGGTGAGGTACCCTTAAAATGGAATAAAATATTGGCTGCAGTCAACAAAATCTACTTCAAATATGACTAATTAGAAAGTGGATATTGAATATTTCAGGCTTGAATATCCTCCCCATCTTTTGTTTACTGTGCACAAAATGCGGACACTTGGGTTTAGTCTTCATGAAAAATCTTTCACTGACTTTACAGAAGTTTTGTCCTACTAAGGTTTATCTCCTCAAATGTCTTCTAACATTTTCCACTTTGTATAAATGAGACAAGGTTTTGTACCCAAGGCAACAGAATCTTGTTGTCATGTCATAGTTCTGCTTCTAGCACTGCTTCCAGATTCATCCAGATACAGCAGGGATGTGGTGGTTAGGGACACTGGGTAAAGTATCTGTTCGGTAAGTCCTATAGACCTTAAATCCTTTGTTTCATGCCAAAAGCCAAAATCAAAGTGATGACTTTCTATTTATCACTGCACAGAAGGTAACCAAGTCTCTACATTTGTCTTTCTGTCATGCTGATTTAATCGAATAAATGGTTCCTTATTCCTGTATTGTGTCACTGTAGTTCACAAATATACTAAAAATAATGGTTTGGCTTCTGTATGAAACAAGGACATATCAAAGAAAGATACCTATTAATAATTCAGGTTAATTCACTGCATTTTGCAAAACAAATCTATAAAACCTTGTAAAGAAAAATCAATTTTGTACAACTGGCACATATTTAAGTGGTCTGCAAGAAGTTTAAAAGTTAATTAGAGAGAGTTAGGGCTTATGACAAAGGTTGTTACTGAACGTGTTTCTTTGCCCTCTGGTTACAAAGGGATTTATTTTAATTGCTTCACTGCAGGGCCTCAGGTGCAGACTTTATCTCCTGTCACTTTAAGTGGACACTAAATTGAAATCAATGGAATGTAAGTTGTACAGTTTAAGGAGTCTTTTGTGTCTAGGTAGTATTTAAAGACCTGCCAAATTATCTTCCTTTCCTAAATAAGTTTAAAAAAGGTGAAAACCATGAAAATCAATGTGTAGTGTGTGCAGTATCGTCCCATTTTCAAATGACACATGGGTACCCATGAGCCTAAATCACAATAGTTTTCCACAAGCCTTATATTCATTAATGCCTTTACCACTTTTCAAAATTCATTACTAACTTAAGCACAACACTGCTCCTAATTTAAAAAAAAAAAAAAATTATTCTTAGTAACCACATATAAAGGAATCAAAAAATATTAAAAAAGGCAACCTGACACCTTACATGAAATGTAGGTATTATGTAAGGCACATTCTACCACATAGCATAATTGTTCAAGAGGTAAGGGATAACGACACAGTCTTCATGAAACACTGCTCTAATAGCTGATATCTCAAAGGGCCTTTAGGATTGCAAACAAGGAATGTAATTCCATCAGGCAGGAGTAATAAGATGTGGCATTCATTTTGCAGATTGATTTTGTCATCTTAAACCCAGGAAGTTGATGATCAGTCATTACTTTAAGATAACCCATGTAAAAGGTTTGAAAGAAAAATAACTGTAAAAGCCTGGATCTGGTTTCTCTACAAAAGAGTCCCCCTGAAAGTTTATTTTTACCTGTGCAGTACAAGCCCTTTTTATAATATTAATTCTCAGATACCCCTGCACACCTGCCAATCGCTGCTTTATTTTCCCTTGGTGGTTCATAGTTACACTGCTGGCATTGCAAGAGCTCAGACAACAAAATTTCTATGTAAATATTATTTGCCTACTTATTGTATGTTATTGTATAACATCAGTTCTTCATGTAAGTCGAAAGCCCTATTTCTCCAAGGAGAATTTATGAAGATATAAGGCAATATCCTGAAGTCCAGTGAAGTCAATGATAGCCTCATCATTGGTCTCAGTGGAACCAGGATTTTGCCTCTGGTCCCTTCCCCAAAGATCTCAATGCACAGAGGAAAAAAAGTACTTGAAGTTTGGAAGCAAAATCAACATAAAACCAAAACTAATTATGGCTACAACAGATATGCACCACACTTGTTCCATGGCATTTTAAAACACACATGTTTACATATTTATTTATGAGATACACATGCAAGGTTCTGGGGAGATGTCAAATGATGGAAAAGGGAGTGTTAGAGGAAGCAAAAAGAAGAGAAGGCATGAAACGATGATGCAGTGAGTAAGCAAGGGTAAGCAGGTGGTATTACAGTGTGATAAAAGGGAGAGAATATTAAGTTTCCCTAGAGGAACACCAGGAGATTGGGATAGCTCCTCTGAGCTAATATTATTCCATGTGTAGAGAAAGGGAGAAGTCCTTGGGACAAGTAGCAATGCCAGTCTGTCAGAATCCATTATAGGATATTTGGAAAGAAATGGTTGAAGTTACAGATCCTGACTTATTGTCAGACTCCTGCGCTACAGCTGGTACTAGCTTCTTTGCTGGAAGAGCCCAGAAAGATACAGATTTCCAGGCTGATCCATGGCTGCTGCAGTTAAGTATTACATGAAAAGGAGAAAGGGAGTCCAACTATTCGAGTTGGACTACAGTGAGTGCAGCTACAGGTTACAAGAATAGAACAGAAGTACGCTCACAGTCATATATGTCAGAACATATCTATCTTCTAGATCAACTTACTTTCTGAATGTTTCTAAATTATGAGTTTTACTGGAAAAGAAACAGGATCTTCTGTGGTACTTCAGCAGACATACAGTATTAGCCATTAATGAGAACCTCTTTTGCAGTTTTCCCCTACAGCAGCTCCAGAGTCTCATTTTTAAATATTACACCATTTAACAATACTGTTGACAACAGGTGGAATTCATCTTATTTGAGTTAACCATCCTAGATTTCTGTATCTAGTTTGGGTTAGTCATACAGACGACCTACTCAATTAATGGAAGGAGATACACAATTGCAGAGGGAAAATCATCCCATCTTAAGGAAGCGTTCATCTCTCTCCAGAGTTTATGAACAGAGTCTAAATGGTTTACTTAGACTGACACTTACCCTCTCCATGGATCAGTTTAGGTAGGGTGAATTGTACCCGTGTAGATGGATTGTCCCTCCTGCTTAAGCAAAATTCAGCAATATACCCATAAACAGGACTGCAAGAGAAGAGGAGAGAGAGAGAGGCTTTTACTCCTCTGATAGTTTGGGTATGATTTACTGTTCATGGGAAGAGAACAATAAAAAACCAAACCACTTCATACCACACATCATCAGGAAATAACTTCTTCAT
The DNA here is from genome assembly GCF_000699105.1 of Pygoscelis adeliae. Taxonomy (NCBI): domain Eukaryota; kingdom Metazoa; phylum Chordata; class Aves; order Sphenisciformes; family Spheniscidae; genus Pygoscelis; species Pygoscelis adeliae. The sequence goes on from NW_008824473.1 coordinate 4,539,004, forward strand.
AGGTGGCCTGTGGTTAGAGAACTGCTGCCTCACTTTAAGGTTGGAGTAATTAACCCAGTGAAAACTAGTGCAGTGGGATAGTTTCTAGGTCAGAGAACACAGAGATTTAGAACACACTTGAAGCCATCTTGTCTCTTAAGGACAGTAGTGCTGACCTGAAAAGGCAGATATTTTCTGCTACATAGTGTTGATTCACTTGTAAAACTTTTAATAATTGCTTTCATAATGAAGCCTCTCTCTCAAGCTTCCTGCTTTGTAGCTTCACACATAAAAATAAGTTGTAGCTTGTTTCTTCGAAGAATATCAAGTGCTTTACAAACATTAATCAAATATCACAACATAGGCAAAGACATTTTGATATCATGGATATGATAAAAGTCTTAGGCCTTGGCCAACTGGATGCATTTATCTAGTTTCCATGACAAAGATAAAGTCCATTTCCAAGATGTTGCAAACATCTGGGCAATTTTTCAAAATAAGATGGGTTTTTTTCTTTTTGGGGAAAAAAAAAGGGGGGGGGTGTGGGTGTTTCATCATAACATTTAACCAATTTGGGAGATTATAATCAAAAGATGTGTGCATATTATCATTGGTAAATATAAGGGGAGAAAAATTTTGGTAGAAAGCTTTTCTTTTCCTATTTCTGGGCTGCTAAAAAACCTGTGCTCAAAAAAAATCTGTTATACACATGTTCTCTATTCAACCACTTTTTGCAGATGGTCTGGGGCCAACAAAATCCTCAAGCAGTCAGACCAATCACTAAATACCTTAATTTGGTCAAAGGAATTTGACATTTTTGATAAACAAACAACATTTCATTATGTTCTCAAATAAGGCCATTATGAGGCTGAAATAAGGCAGCAACAGCTTCATTATTCAACAACTGAAGACAAAATATGAAAAGCATTTTAGCCAAGTGACAGTGCAGAGGTAACTTAAGGAAGACAATGTAAAGAACTCAGTCTATTCAACTCTTATCAAAATGGGTAATGATTTAAGCCATAGCTTCAAATTTTATCTGAACTGAAACAAGCTATGTGTGATTTATAAAGAATTTTAAGGACTTGTTGGCTTTCAGATTAGGAAGAAAAATATCCCATTGCACAAGTTACATTCTTGTAATTAAAACCAACTGTACTGAAAAATTTGAGAGAACAGGAAAGTACAGATATTAAAAGTTACAGACACTATATGAAAAGCTCCTCTGATTCATGACTGTTGTCATTTTGAATGCAAGATCTTTATTGGGGAATGTTATCAGCTAAAATTAATATACTGTCATTGCAGTAAGGTGTTCAAAATCCCTCAGCATTAACCTTGTTCTCTGAGGGCAGAGAGCTATTTCTCAATGAACAGTTACCCAGCAGTTGTCTAAATTAGTTCCTCTCTGTCCAAGGTAAAAATATACATCCAGTGGCCTTTATTCATAACTGCAGCACATTAAATATGTGATTCACTGATCTAGATTACATTATGTTAAGGTGGTTTTTTGCTTGATCAAAAGAAAGCAATTAATTGTTAATTCGGCATTTTCCAACTCTGATAGGACCAAGTGTCTCCCATACAAATATCAATGGAATCCTGTTTTATTTGTTTTCTAAATGAATTTTATCTTCATGAACCTTTCCCATGGAAATTACCTAACATGTTGATCTACATTTTCAGGTGTCAATGGTACTCAGATATGCCCAGTCTCAATTTCCGTAGCAGAAGACTATGGGTTTTATGGCAACATCCCTCGCCTCCGATACCTTCGCCTGGATGGAAATGAAATTCAACCTCCAATCCCATTGGACATCATGATATGTTTCCAACTACTTCAAGCTGTTGTCATATAAAGATATCGCGGTGTCACTCTTGTGCTGTGAGAGTGCTAAGATACAAGTTTTGCTGGAATGAAACTTGTTCTAACTCATAAATCAAGAAGTAACAGCTTTATTTTTACTTTAATTTTTTCTTTGCTTGCATCTTTTCTACGGCTGAAAAGATTGTTCTTCTTTCAGAAGAGATTTTGGATGGCCATGAAACATGCTTAACACTTTACCTAGGAATTCCTAATGCGAATATATTGAAAATCGTCTGTGTAAGATCCCAAATATTCCAAAGCAAATTCTTGTCTACTCCATCTTTCTTGTCAAATGCTACAATGTCTATCCTGTTAACATCATTGCTACAGACAAATTATAGCTCCTTATTTTGTTACATAGTAACTAACACAATGAATTTGGGTGCACTTGGCTAAATATATATGCTAGAAAAATCATGAGTTGCATGACTACTAGTTATCAGAACTGCCACTGTCTTTTTTAAGGTAGTGACTAATGGTGAACAACCACTTAACATGTAAATAACTCATAAATTGCTGTCATCCTTTGAAGGCTGATAATTTTAGGGCATGAAGTATATGAGGCTCAGAGTCCAAAGCAATATACTGAATATATATTGTTGTATGGACTCATTTAGTGTATGATTTCAGAACTGGAATACACTGATTCAACTCAAATTCAGGGACAAGGGAACACGAGATGAAATCTTGGTCTATCAAAGTGCCAATTTTCTGCTGTTTCATTCTGCAGTATTCCATTTCTAGTTTTGACACTATTTCTTTCTGTAGCTTTGGGATAGTCATTGAATATTTGGTTTATTTTAGCTTCCATAGAGATAAAACCAAGAACAGTAATGATTACATATTTCACAGACTAGGTACTTCACAAAAATTGGAATGGCTAGTTAATATAATGGTGATAAAGAGAAAATTAAGAAATTAAGAGATACATCCCTTCCCAATTATTTACTGAACTAGCCAAATATTTGCATAGGAATTGTATCAGTTAAAGCAAATACAGTCAACTCAGAGCAGTATTTAGCTATCTGCTGACTCATATACACGCACGTAATAACACTGGATTTTAGAGAAGTCCAGGTATTTAGAATAAAGCACATTCACAATTTGCTAACAAGGGAGACACCAGCAGGCATCTTTTTATAAAATCTGGTCTTTTTTCCCCCTTATTTTTATAAGATACTAGTGGGATTTCAATACACAATTTCAATATTAGAGTCAACTATTCACTGGGAGAGCATGACATTTTTATTTCTGATAGCCAGCACGACAGACTATCCATCAGTCATATTATTTTAGTCTTCTTGTATTTGTAGGTAGAAGCAATTAGTTGTTCTTTGATAGCTTGCATCTGTTTCTAACATTTTAAGACTGGCCTCAGTAATAAGCATTTAAAGACTATGCGTGTGGTATAATTTTTTCTTTGAAGATGAAGCATTTTCTTAAAAGTAGATTTTTAAAAGGGTTGAGAACTGCAATTTCTAACATTCAATCTCTTTTTATCTGAAAACCAGGCCTTATTCTGCTCCAGCGCACTTGTGGAAATAACCCAGTATAAAAACCCAGCATAGAAATAACCCATTCAGAAATCCTATCACAAAAACATTTATTTTTTGCAGTTCTTTCTATGTGATTGCTGAGAAACTCCTGCCCTTCTAGCAAAATATTTTCTGTACCTCTCTGTTCACCCTGTATGAAAAAAATACAGATTTAAAAAGAATCTACAATATGTATGCATGTTTACCTATGTTCTTTACTCAATAATAGCACAGTAATTTATTTTTTTGGGGAAAAAAAAGTTATGTGATAATACTACTAATTAAATTATAACAATAATTATGTGCTTGTACTTGGAAATGAATTTCTACTTTAAAAAAAGAACAAATATACATACTCCAAAGTGAATATTCACAGCATATATGATTATTATTAACATTATTTACAGTTCTAACTGATTGTACAGAAAAGTGTCTTGAAGTTCCAGCCAAAAATTATGACCCTTTTAGGCACTATATGCATGTTAAACCAGAAAAGACTAACCCTTCCCCGAAGAGATGTCAAGCTTATATATGAGAAGGGATGATATGTAAAATCATATAAGGACACTGGAGCATCAAGGTACTCAACTTTCTTGATAGGGGCATTATGTGATGAAATCAGGGGCACATAATATGATGAATTCACTTTTAGCAGTTATTTTCCACCAGCTGGCCTGATATTAATGGATTTTTCCAATCCACTGTAGGGTGGAAAGCTTTATTAATTAGTTCTTCAAAGGTCAGTTCTATCTTACAGAACAATCTTTGTACACATGCAGACTGATGCTCAAGACTTGTCCCTGTCAAATCCCAGTTAATCTGGGTGAAGACAAAAATTCATGGTACATCCTTGGACAAACTTTTATTGGGCTGAAGAGCTGCTGCTGCCAAGTGCTCTGTGTTCTACACCTTTGATGCAACCCGCTGACTCTGCATCTGGGAACTGTTTAATAAAGAGAAAATCCTAAGCATCCTCATTTAGGCTAATTTGTTCCATCTTGATCCCTCTCCCAGAATGAGCAGTATGAAGTAGAATGAAAAATAGTTATGTTACTGCAGTGACTGTCACAAGATAAATCAACCCTGGTTGGGGTTTGAGCTGCTTTACTGCATGCGTATCTCTATTTGCAACAGTCTTAATGTTCTTAAACATTCTGGGAACGTTGGTGAAATTTCCCCTCAGATTGCAATAGCAGGCCTAAATTGCATTACTGTGTGGAACTAAACAATGTAGGCTTTCAACCGCACCTCATTCAATCCATTCGTTATGCCAGAAGACTATAAAGGAAAATGTAAAACACAATGTCCTTTTCCCTGTGAAGAAGGTCCCTAAAAAAATGTAAAAAAGCATCACTGTGCTTGAAAGTCTGATGTTAATTCTTCCTAATCCAAGATTGGTCTAAGACTCCCCACCGACATTTCCTGGTTCAGAAAAAAATTGCAGTCTCTTCCACTGCAAGGAGGGAGGAACAGACCTCTCAGCTGTCCTGTCTGAACCCACAGCTGCCTTCATAAAGCCGACATTTGTTTCACTTAATTGTCAGAGCACATCACAAACAGTTTTGAATGGAATATCATGTACAGAAACAAAGACATTTACAAGTACGAGAGGTTGAGAACAAAGCAGGTCACCTTAAGTACACGGTTATGTACTTAAGTACATAATGTACTTAAGTATGGTTATGTACTTATGTACTTATGACGGTTGGACTCGATGATCTTGGAGGTCTCTTCCAACCTTAATGATTCTATGATTCTATGATACACTGCAATTGTGGTCAATCACTAACCAAACCACAAACACCTAGTGCTTTGCCAGAAATGTATATTATGTATGAGTTAATTTTGAAATTATGGCTGTTAACACAGATGTGCTATCACCTCAGCCCAGGGTACAGACAGTTGCTCTGTAAAGAAGAGCATTAAAGCAAAGTGAGAGACTCGAGAACTGAGAAATATCCAGATGTTTCTGACACATCTGCCAGCTTGATTGGAGGCTGGATGCTTGATCTGTCAAAAGACTGTGTGGTTTTATAACGCAGCTGGCTCTGCAGGAAGGAAAGCCCTTTATAGATACTGCCAGCATAGTTAAAATTTCAGCCATATGCATGAATCTCCTTTCTCTGTACTCTTCTCTGGCATTTTCTGTTTCTTTTGCAATATTCCAGTTTGCTGCCACTTTCTCCTTCAATATTTTTAATGAAAAACACCACCACAACAATCATCTGCAGAGGTGCCAGTGACCACAGCAGCTTGTATGACACTTGAAGGAAGAAACACAAACACTAAGAGGTAAAAATTTGGAAGACAACTAGAAAGCCAATTTACATGTTTGTAATTACTAACTCCAACACATATCATGTGTCACTGAAGGGATTTTCATTCACCCTTGCTGCTCTCAAGTTGTTTCCAATGTCTGCCACAAATGCTTGCTGTTATTTTTCCGGCCTAGAAAAACTATTTGCTGATATTATATCACAGCTAGTTTCATTATCTATCTGGAATCAGATTATTGTAACACCTAAACTGCTGTGTTGGTTGTTGAACGGCTAATGATCCCACTTCTGCCATATGTGGCAGGGAATCTTTGGCATTGTGTTGAACTCAGCAAGTAAACAACCTCCTCTTGACTGAAAGCCTCCCATAATTGCATTTTTTTCCCCCAGAATTGCTTACCCATTTAAACATAAAGGGTAGCTCTACAAGCCACAACACTGTCTCAGTAATGATACTCAGGAGAAGTACTAACCACTTCAAGTCAAGCGTATGAAGCAATATGCATCATTTGCATCATGTTCTGCCTTCGCTAATTTACCTTCTTCCCCATTAATAGAGGTAATATCACTTCTGAGTCCTGTGCTTGCTCTGTCAGTGCTAGTTCAAACAAATCTGTACTGTAATGAATTTGAAATACATTTGAAATTTCCCAATACAGTTGTTTCTTACACTCCCTGCACTGTTGTCAACAGCCTGGGTATTCTTCTTACTGTTTTTGTCTTGGTTTCTGTAGCATATGCATTTGACCAACCTATCTGCCTGTCAGTTTGATTTAGTTTTGTTTCTTCAGTGTTTTTTAACTTAAGCATGTTTATGCATGCTGCGCTAATGGCTGTTCTGATTTCATCTGTTTCCTGGCAGTTCAGCTGCATCTGGGTTTCTCTAGGGGAAGCACCATCCTGACTGCCGCACGCATACTGCAGCAGAACAGCATGCCCCGTTGCTCACAGAATTCACACCTCCTCCTACGCACGTTTGGGGACCCAGGCTGATGTTGTCATGTAGATAGGCTATATCTGGAAATCTCTTTTCCAAGGCTTCCCCTCCCTGCCCCAGTCTTTTTTGTAGGAAAATTAGTGAAGAAACTGGAATCACATCTTCCACAAACAAAAGCTGTTCCTAATTAGGGGCTGGGGCAATGAAAGTTACATGTGGAATCAGCAGCTCTCAGTGAAGCTAAGCTTTTTCAGTAAATCATTTATTCATTAAAATGTTCTATCACAGTTTTTGTGAATTATTAGTGAATTCAGAAAAAATATGCAAGTAGTTTCAGCCACGGGAAAGAAAAAAAAATTAAAACAGTGATCATGCTTCTTATTTAATAATCCTGTGGCTAAGACATCCACGTACCATGATATGCCCTTCTCCAGGTAATGAAACCCTGGAATTTGTCTGAAATCATACTCCTACAACTAGGAAGCCTATTTCAAGGAGGGTAATCTCCTTGTGATACTCTGCTTTGTTTCAGGACTTTAAATAATCACTGATTCTCTATCCTGGCAGTGAGGATAACCTTCATGGTATTATAGGATCTAGGCTCAAATCCTTGTCTGAGTCAGAAGCAGAGTGAATTGGAGTGTAGAAGTTTTTCTCTGAGGAGGCTGTTTTGAGCGCCAAGACTAGAGTTTCAGTCTGTTTTGTGAATCCTAAGATTTGTTTCTTTTAATGACTGGAAGTGCTTCAAACAAAAGACTGATAGTAACCCTTCCCAACACTACTTAGCAGCAGAATAGGCAGGAGCTACTCTGCTGAAGTGACACCTAAAATGTCTTCTCTGAGAAAGCTGCCAGGCTTGGGACCCCCACAATCCCTGCCTCTGAATTACTGGCCAAATGGAGAAGTGAAAGCTGTTGGTGCAGATTTTCTCTGAAGGTCATGGTTGTTTTGGATCTTTTAAAAATCTAGTCATTTATGTGTTTGTTTTGGTTTGATGTAAGTTCTTTAACATTCAATTTAAAATACAAAAAAATATGGTGTGAGGTTTATTTTCCACTTCAATAAGAAAAGAAGATGAAAATATTTAATTCTGAGTCAAATAAACATAAATATTTTTATATTGATCTGAACATCAAACAAACAAACAGAAAAGCCAATTTTCTGTTCTCAAGCCAAGATTTCTGTGTTTTCCTTTTTTCCTCCATTGGTCTTTTTTTTACATTTGCATTCTGTCTGGGATCACATAACAGTGTTATCAGGTATTGAAGAACATTGAGAATGATTTCAGCTGCAATATTATGCATGCTTCTTATTCTCCTCAAAGTATTAATAAGACTGTATTTTCCTACATTTGTAAGCTCTGCATACAGGCCCTTTTTTATGCTGTTTCAACTGCAATTGTTGTCAATGTTTGTGCAAGATGCCTGTGCAGGAAATACAGCATTCCCAGGGATTCAAGGCTTCCTATGGTGCCTGCTTCCACATATTTAGACATCCACTGCCTACCTCCTGAAGCTCTCGTGGGACCTATTCCTGGTGGTTTAATACTACCTCAATACTGGGATTTTTCCCAATGTTGGTACTGTGAAGGATGGAGCAGGATAAGTCCCATTGTCGCTGGGCTGCTTCTAAACACGGGCCATCTGGGCTGATGGAGGAATGACAGCCTGTGGGCCTTGTGTCTGAGGAGCTGAAGCAGGTGACTAGCAGCTCAAGGTTATGAAGAGGTTGAATTGAGTGGTAGGAATCAAGGCAAAAAGGGTTCAAAAACTAAATGAAATCTGTTTTATCACAAACACGTGGAGCAGAAAATCATCCAGCACAAGCCAGACAGAGATGAAGATGTAATTGGGGCAAACTTTCAGATTTACAAGTACATGCAATTACTTGTATAAGTGAGAAACACAGAAAGAAGCAAAAATTAGTTCTGTCTGGCCGAGCATCAAGAACAATGAAAAAAAACCCAAAACAATAGTTTTTTAATTTGTTTCAAGCTCTAGCAGCTTGGAGGATCCTAATACCGATTGAAGTCCAAAAGCCCACCTAATGCATTCTGCTTGGCACATTAGAACCCTATAACACTTCCATCAAATTTAGAAAAAAAAAAACTAAATCTTTGGTATATCAGCTGTGCTTTCTGTCAGCAGCTATATAGAACTGCTACCTGAAATACATTTTCTATTAGAGCAGGCCTTAACGTTAAATGTGTCAAGAAGAAGTAATTAGGAAACAAGTCCACAGCCTGATCTATATCAGTGTCAGCAAACAGTTCCCTTTAGGTGGGAGCTGCATGCACTCTGGAGGGCAAATATACTTCTGAAGTAATTGCCTTGCTCCTTTTCATGTTTCCTTCAAGCAGCCATCCACACAGATTGAACTATCTGAATGTCCATGAACTACCTGGAGAAAAGACACCCCAGTTCTTGCACTTCCATTCCCACAAGGGAGTCTGGAGGCTGAATGAGGGGCAAGGGGAGGAAAGATCCTGGTTTGGCTGGGGAAATTTTCATGGCAGCCCCTGATAAATGGAGACATGAGCCGGGCCTCTTAGACAGGGCTGTCTAAACAAAAGGCTAAAAAAAAAGGCAACCTAAAAATAAGGAATTATTTTTAATTACATTTTGGGTTTTAAGCATTCATAGGGTTTATAAAATCATACTTTATCCCTGTGTAACAGGACTAAAAATTTGACTGTTCTTTTTAACCAAAGCTGAAATTCTCTATAATCGGTGACTTGAGGAACAGAACATTTAGCATTGTCACTACCTCAGCCTCACCTGGTTCAGTATCATTTGTCACTGAGTCCACTTAATGATCTCCTGCAGTTGCCTCTTGAGGCATGCTAGCTCAACTCATCGGCGCAGATAGGACAAAGATCTTTGGAAACCTATGCATGAAGTTTGGACAGTTCGCTGTTAAGGCATAAAACCAGAGGGTCTTCAGAGAGAAGAAATAGTGGAAAGCTGTGAATGCAGAAATGGAAACATTTTTCCCCAAAATTTGCTCTTTTGATTGCACTGACAACTTTTGCAGGGTTTTCTAATAATGTATAATGATTTGTACTTCTTGTTTCCCTTCTCAGAGGTAAACTGTAGGTTGGTGACACGAATGGGTTTGTGGCATTGTGTGGTTGTTTTTTTTTTTTTTTATATTGACCATTGTGATCAGGTCTAAACAGTCATTGGTCAACTCTTCCAAGTCTCCAGAAACTGTTTAAACATAACAGTTCAGGCACAGCCCATCAGTTATAAGTGCTGCTGAAAGCATATGTAAACATATCCTTTGCTTTTAAAAAAAAAAAAAAAAAAAGCACCTCTCCTTTGAAAGCTGTTACTGTTTTCAGGGAAAATGTCAAATACTCCTACAGTTTTCATTAACTTGTTCATCATTTCAAAAACCATTTCCATAACAGTTCTGATGAATTCATGTACCTTTTTAAAAAGAAAATAAACTTTGAACAAGTCTATCTTATCATTAACAGACAATTCAAAATGTTTTAGATAAATCTTTTCACGTTGGTCTGCTAGAAGACACATTTCGTGTTGAATATTTGCATCCCATTAAAAAGAAAACACTTATAATTTCTAATTTGTCCCTGCTCTCTCTGTGTGTAGAGACACATATTTTCATTTTAAGACTGTTTTTGAATTCAACAAAATGCCTGAAGAACTGGGAATCACCTGAGCTGGTGACTGCAGTCTACTTGTTTGCTGGGAATGGAAATTTCTATTCTTTCAAGAGAGCAAGCCCTCACATCAAAACCTCTTGACTCATCTAAAGATGAGTAGGACATGCTGAAGCCCTGTGCTTTCTACGGCTGAAAAAAGCTGAAACCACTGCAAATTACCTAGCTCATACAGCCCTTGACCAAGTGGTGCTTCTCCCTCTGCATCACAAGATCACAGAGATAAGTTGTCAATTGCTGCGCTCACCCGTGAGCAGATACAAACAGTGTGGGAAGGGAAGTGATGTGATAAAGCCTATTTATATGTGATATGATCATACAAACAAATGGGACATGGGTTAATAGATCACAGCCAAAATGGCTGTAGATGGTATTCTTTACTTAGAAAGGTATATTAGCCTTTGCCACATTGATGCTCTTTTCCACTTGGGGAAAAAAAAAAAAAAAAGCCCCTTTACTGTATTGTAATTGTAGAAAAACTGCCTGTTTAGGGAGAATTCTTAGACATCTCAAAAATCTGTGCAAGAGCTTCAGCCGTAGTTGTTATCAGATTTACGCAGTACTCTCAGATACATGAAAAGGTTTTTGTTGCTGCCAATATTTGGCCAAGTAGCAAAACAACTGTATTTGTCATTTGTCATGTCACCAATATAACCAAAACTTGATAAGGAAGGAGACAAAGGAAGTCAAATACTAGAAGAGAGAAGATGAGAAATGTGAAAAAGAAGACTAGGAGGGAAAAGAAGAGAAGGAATTTGGGATGGGGTTATAAAAGAGGAAGAAGGAAAATAAGACTAATTTGGAAGAGAAGGAAGCTTGAGAGATGCCTTTTTGGGCATTCCTCTACATGAGAGTAAAAGGAGGGGGAAGGAGACACAAAGAGCTCAGATGCTTTTGGGAGGAAAACTGAGAGCCTGGAAGCTTGGAAACTGCTGGTCCACAATGCCTCTTGTAGCAGTGTGTGGTCTTTCCTAAAACCTGAGACTTGTAATACCTCAGCCTAGTCTAGTCTAGCGTTACTTCTTTGGGGAACTGGCAGGACAGCAACAGCTAATAGTAAGTGTTTAATATTTGTAATGCTGTCTAAAGTGCTGTGATTAATACGTAATCCAACATTTGATCCCTGTCCAAACACAAAGAAACTGTGCCGATGTGAAAATAACACCCATGAGCTTTCTTCAGATCATGCATTACTATATTTTGTGCAGTGTTTCATGCTGATGTGGAGTTGCCTTTTAAAATGAATTCCAGAAGGAATATGGTAATATGCCACAACCATGAATTTCGTTAAAGATTTGTTGGAAACCACATGAAGAGGCAATGTCAGCTGGCAAATCAGCTCTGCAGTGTTCTCAGACTTAACCTTTATCCTGTAAACCATATGCTTCTCCATGTGCTTAGTTTTATCAGCTAACGTTTCAGACACTGGCTGATACAAGATCCACAGTCCACTAATTTTCAGTGGCCCTCTAACTTGTTGGGTTTTTCAGAAATGCTATGGCCCCTTAAATACTTTCAGGTGCTGAATCATGGCTCAGATGTACTACAAGCTCAAAAGCAAAGCTTTGCTTCTTGCTCGCCTCCACTTGACATCATGCAATGAAAAAGTCCTCATTTTTTCTAGGAGTAACAGAAAAAAGAGTGTCCATGCTAAAGGAGAAAAGTCAACATTGGATGGTTATAGAAACAATGTTTAAAGAAGTTCTAAATACAGTCCCGACACTGGTTAATCATAAAATCTTTGACATCTCTACTCTTGTAAATGGGATGGCTTTGTAAATTCATCTTATTCAGACAGGTAGACAACCGGATACTTAATCTTGATTAATATGGACCTAATTCAAATTTAAATTCAGTTTGCAGAATATCAGAAATCCAACTCATGGGAATTTTTTCACTGGAGAGCAGGTTACCTTCCCAGATAAACATTTTTCAGGCTTTTTTTTTTTTTTTTAATGGCAGATAAACGTCTGATCTTACATCCTTTGGGGTTCCAGGAATCTAAGAGTGAAAAGCTTATTACATGGATAGATTGTGTTACTTTGGTCCCAAACGGATTCCAGTCAACGAGTCGACAGTGAAAACAGCAGCACTGTTTTGAAATGGCCATGACAGCAATAGCAACAAAATTCAGCTGTTCCCTCACCCTGGACTATGAAGTCAGTGAAGGAGTCATTCCCAGACAGTGAGGGTGACCTTATGGCCTCCTATTAAAAAATGAAGGGAAAACAAAGGGGTAAAAGGAAAATTGTGTGAATTTCCCCAAGTCCTTTTCTACTTTAACAATATCTAGAACAGTGCAAAAAGACATTAACTTTGAGGGCTGAATTTCAGTAACAAATAGGAGGGAAAGTTGAGAAGAAAGGACTCAATAGCTCTCATATCAAACCCCTCTACCCACAGTATTGCTTTTTGGCTCAACCTTAACACAATGTCATTTTTATTTCAATACATAATCTAGTTAAGGAAAAAAAAAAAAGTTGTTCTGGATCATGCATTCCCTCTCCACATCTACATATTTTCTTGCCAGAATCCCACAGTGGTAGGGTTGCTCTCTGTGTCAATAGCACATGACTGAGTGATACATATGCTCATTTCAGTATGTTGTTTTCTAATTAAATATATGTGTAGCACACAAAAGAAACATACTATATACACATAAGACACAGGGTAGAGGAAGAGGCACAAGAGTGAATAAAATATATTATGAAATGAAGTCTTCCATTAAACTGGTTTTAGTTAGAGAAAAATTAAGCTTTTAACCATAATCAGTGTTTCAAGCTATTCCAGAACTAATTCAAGAGAAATGAAATAAGAATGAGGTACATGAAAGCTTCTGGGTTTGCAATAGTAACAGCTGTGTCTAGAGAACCTGGGCAAAAGAGGTTTTTTTATTCAAATATGTCTGTTTTAAATAGTATTTTCAATTCAAGCATACATCGCTGACCATTAAAACAAAGAAAAAATCCAGGGCTAAGTACACAGGACAAACACCATATGATCTTCAATAAACAGCCTTATAATCAAACACCATGTAATTAGTGCAAGAATTGAATGCCAAAAATATGTTATGATTCCATGAAATGTACCCTTAAGGATTTGTGAAAAAGAATAGATATTCTAGGACCTGTGCCCATTTATCCCATTCTGTTCCACATGAAAGAAATTATATTAAATCAACTGAATATCTGGAAAGAATTAAATCATCATCTCTCATTGGCAAGCCTAAAGGAAAAATTCACAAGAAAGCACAGTTTTATATAATAAAAGTTCTCATGTTTCATGGAGTAAAAGGGAAAAAAAAATAACTGCCAAAGGGAAAGTTTTTGTTGCCTTTGGTTATTCTTCTTCTCAGACAATATATTATGGAGTTCTCTTCTGCTCCCTTTTATTATCTTTATTCAATGATCTAAAGTTGCAGACATAGTACCCAAAGTTATTTAAATGAAACCATTTCAAACTCTATCACAGAAAGTCCTGCAGGAAGAAACTTTTCTCTCTAGCAGCTGATACAGTGACAGTCATTGGCACTATACAGTAGCAACCAAAACAGACCGGTCCCCTCAGCAGGATTCTTTTTAATGATAGAAATGTCTGGCTTTTTTATTGCCCTTGAGTTCTGTTTAAAGTAGCATGTGGGCCAAAATCTGCCTTTGTTAATGGTGTTTCAGAGGTGTAAATGAAAGCAAGGACTTTCTCCAGCAGACTAAGCTCACCACAGGATCCAAATGATTTACCTCAGAGATGGCTTTAGTTCAGTAATGGAGTTTTACAAATCACACTGCACTGTTCTTTAATTTATATTTAGTTTTGGCATATCATGCTTGTGCATTAGTTATCATTAAACCACCATAAAATATTCAGGACTGAACTGTCATTTAATCTGCACTCTGACGTGAAAATCTGATGATTTTCACCAGCTGAGGCTGTGTCCCTCAGACTTTACTAAGGAGAAGACATAACCTATGAATATTAGAGATGACAGATGAGATGCACACCTACACGTCTGCATAACAGAGATAATCTGAAATTTCTATTTTCCTTCCAGAGAATGATTGTGTGAGCAACTGGTGGTTCAACATCTTATTTATGGGTTTAGCAGCAACATCCGTTCCTGGGTGTCCTCTTACATCTCAAGTCATTCTTCAGTAGGTCTTAGTCCTTCCCTCACTCTCTTCCATGACCTGCTGATCTCTCATTGCTCATTTTCCTTAGACAAGTCAATTTATTCACACTACTTGATCTTTAA
>NW_008824473.1:4553594-4572779 GCF_000699105.1 Pygoscelis adeliae
ATTCGGAATGGAAAAACATGGAGCCTACTCTTTTTCTTCTATAATTCTCCACAATGCTATCTATGTGTCTTCCTTACTGCTGTTAATTTCTCCCCTGCTCTTCTTTTGGACCCCTCCTTCTTCCTGATGAGGTCTGAATTTTGTCACTACATGCTATACTGTTTCCTATGCTTGAACTATTGTTCCTATGCATGGCTTTTGTCAGTATTTTTATAAAGCTCAGTTATTAGAATCTCTTACTTCTGGTCTCCAGTACAGCAATTCCTATTTTTTTCCTTCTCTCTCCTCACGCATGATCATTCAGATACACTTCATACATTAACAATATACCATTTCAAATCATCTTCCTTGCCTCTCATTTTGACCACATCAGACTATATCTGAACATTTCCACTTGCTCCCTTTCCCCAGCTGATGAAATTCAAGCTGCTGATCTTCATGTCGGACTTGTTCATTTGGAGCAAAAATCTCAGTTGCTTGCTATCACATAATCCAATTCACACATTTCTGTGATTTTACACTAAAACTACCAAAGGCTTTTCGCTGTCACTGGGCAGTTGCTCCATAATCTGTTGCTCTTACAGTTAGAAAACTTTCAAGTTCCCACCTGAATTTATATGTGGCTGATATGGGCCCTTTTGCTGTCGTGCCAGCAGATACTTTTTTTTCCGGTTACTTACAGTGGACCAACTGACTACCAAAAGGAATCAGCAAAATAACTGTGGGCATCTGGGCAAACAGCACTATAATCACCATATTGCTCATCAAAGGACAGAAACAGAAAGAAAGCTCCATTTATACAATGAAATTTAACACCATTTCCCTTGTGTTTGTATGGAGAATTTTCCTCTGCACCAGAGCTAAATTCCCTCAGTCTAAAGCTGGATGAATCTGGATTAATCTGGGTTTCCTGACTTCAGGAAACTTGCACAAGCTGAAACTTCCCCATGAATGATTCCCTCACACGTTCATCGACACAGCTTTGTGTGAAAACAGGACATTAGCAATCTTGAAATAGCACTGAAACACACTACATTTGCAGTTACTTCGAACCCTAAAACTTTCCTTTTCCCTTCCATGTCTCATCCAGTCATTGTGTATTTTCCCCAACACTTGCTTAGATCTAGTGCTTAAGTTTTGGTTTGTCTCTTCCGGATGACATACAGTAGTGAAATTTCACTCAACAAAGAATTTTACCTGTATTTTAGCTATATTGGCTGCGCTAGATAAAAGGTCTTTCATCAGCTAATTCTGATCCTGTTTCTGTTAATGGCAACACAGAGCAGAGACCACATGGTAACTTGTTGCAGATGGTGAGCTGAGCAAATGCTGATTGCAGTTTAATTTTAAGCAGTGAGAGTCAATGACACATTGTGCAGGCAATGAAGCAAAACAAACAAAACCGCCTAAAAGCCAATCCTGCAAATCAGATGTTTTAAGACCATTTGATTACACTGTCTTGAGGTTCTGTGAAGCTACCAGGATCTGTCTGTGTGTCTCTGTCTGTGTTTGTGTGTGTGTATGTGTGTGTACATGTGTGTGCATAAATTAGAAAACCACTTTTGGAAAACTCCACATACATTTCAAATAGAAACTGAAAAGCAATGTTTTAATACTTCAGTTCAACCAAAGATAATCACAAAGTATTAATTTGGGTATTTTTCTTGGATACTTGCCTTTAAAAATATGACTAATGTCTGACCTGTAAAATGGTACAGAAATTCATGTCGCTCTTCAACCAGTGATAGTTTCCTTTATTGTCACGCTAATAACAATCTACACTTTTGCTGAACTTCTATCTGGATTGATATTTTCTACAAGCTAATATTTTTTTTAAAGATGTTTCCCAAATATTTAATTGATAGAAACAGAGGTCTGGCTAACCTTGTATTTCATACTTGTTTACAGTCACATTATTTTATAGATAATAGATAAAACACCATCGTAATTCTAACAGCTAAAGAAAATTAATATTTTTCCTTAAAGCCTATGAGAAAAATCTAGATTCTCACATTCTTTGTGCATTAGTTTCTCAAAGGACATGTTCCCAAGTCTACTCAGAAAAGAAACTGTTTAAAGCAGAAATTCAAAACAAATAAACAGAAATATTGGCTGAAGGGTGGAGTGTGTCTTATTTACAGTGCCAGAGGTCCTGGAGTCAGGCTGTGGTTAGCCATGGCACAGACCAGCTATGTCTGTCTCACTCTGTGCGACTGGCCCAGTCACTTCTGCCCCGCGTTCCCCGACTAGAGTGTCTACCTCCCATGCTCCCTGCTGGGCACCACGGTTCCTCCTCTACCTCTCAACTGTGCCTGTCAAAGCTGGCTGGCTGCTGTCAACTGGAACCAGGCATCCAAAAGCTGGAGAGAGAGCCTGAAATGTTGTGCGGTAGTCGGGGTTGGATCATCTAACAGGATCCGTACTCTCTCAGAAACTCTACTGGGAAATAGATCTGTGGTTGTAGCCTGGTCGCTCCCCCATCAGGTGACCTAGTGCTGGTCTGGATATAGCCATTGTATCACTCAAGCTACCTGAATGCATCTGTGAAGCAGGATAGTCTTTCCTCTGTCACATGAACTAACCTGTGAATGTTGTCTTTTGCTAGGAGGAGCAGTAAGGAGGGTTACTAAAGCTGGTGTACCTTCTCCCTTCCCCCTCTTCCCACTCCCTGGTGCCACAAGTCATCCCATGGGCCATGGTGGTGAAGCTCCTCCCCTCCTCTACAGCTTGTCTAGAACTCTTGGTGCTATTCCTGCCACTGCAGAGCAAGCCTGGCTCATGGCTTTTTTTTAATATATATTAAATATTTCAAAGTCAGAAAGTGCTAATTAACAGAAAAGAAAACTTCCTATAGAATGGAGACTGTTATGGAAAAAAAGAAAAATAGACTTTTGCTAAAAAAAAAACCCAGCAACTTACTCTATGAAAACATATGTTATTTCAAAAAATCATTTCCATGTTATTGGAGTAATGGGAAGAAAACAAATTGTAGACAGTCAGTTGAACTGGCAATAGTAATCCTGTTGAAGTTCAGCTCAGCTCTGGATATAGTGACAGATCTATTTTGCTACAATCACTTTCAACTATCACCTGCAGCTCTATCTTACAGTGTATGTACTTCAATTAAATTCATCAGAAAAAGAATCTGCTTTGCAGACCTGCATATTTTGAAAACCCTAAATGTAGGGTTACAATTTTAGTATTTTATAAAATCCTATGAAATATATTCCAATACTATATACATTTTATTCATGGCTTTTGCAATGGGATAACAATAATTTTTTAAAAAAATGTTAAAATAACTTTTAAGATGAAAACCCATTTTTTTGTTTGAAAACATCTGTAAAAATAGTTGGGGGAAAAAAAAGGGAGCTATTTTACTGTTCATATCCCAGGCTTATAATGAGCATTTTTTTAGTTTTTTTTCTTTCAGGGGAAGACACTTATATTCAATCCTTGATTCCATAAGAGATTAAGAGAATGAATGTATGTCCCAAATACCAGACCAGAGCAATGTGCGTTAATGTCAGTCGAGCTTCTCTTGAGATCAGTGCCCTCAGAGCCACTAACTTGGCTACTGCTAGAAGAAACAATCAAAAGGAGACAACTCATAAATGCCACTAAAGGATGCAACTGATATGATGATAACATGAATGCCAACTGCCTGTCTGACACACTGGTGCTTGAGCAAAGTCTGATAATGACTGGTCTATACACTGCAGTAATAATTCCCAGATTATAGAATCAACGAATCAAAGAATCATTTAGGTTGGAAAAGACCTTTAAGATCATCAAGTCCAACCGTTAACCTAGCATTGCCAAGTCCGCCACTAAACCATGTCCCTAAGCACCACATCTACACGTCTTTTAAGTACCTCCAGGGATGGTAACTCAACCACTTCCCTGGGCAGCCTGTTCCAGTGCTTGACAACCTTTTCAGTGAAGAAAATTTTCCTAATATCCGATCTAAACCTCCCCTGGTGCAACCTGAGGCCGTTTTCTCTTGTCCTATTGCTTGTTACTTGGGAGAAGAGACCGACACCCACCTCGCTACAGCCTCCTTTCAGGTAGTTGTAGAGAGCGGTGAGGTCTCCCCTCAGCCTCCTTTTCTCCAGGCTAAACAACCCCAGTTATGTTCTGCAGGTTGGAGTAATTATAACTTCTTTGGATCACTGTAGGTGAGAATTACTTGCTAGTGACAAATTTTACTTGTACTGACATTGTAAAATTTAAGATACTACAAACAATTAATATTCATGCATTTTGTAACAAATTCAGTGAAAGCAGAGATCATTTTTATGTTACAACTGCAGGATTACATGAAGACATTCAAATGCAAACAATCGTTTGCATTTTTTGAACATTTTAGAAGCATATGTAGAAGGTGTAAAACTGCAATATATGCAGTAGAAAATGTAAACCTAAGAACACACATACAATTTCATATTCAAACATCATAGGAAACTGTGTAAAATTTATGCTAATGAGCAAAACAACTTTAATTCGGACCTTAATTTCAAATTTACTCAGGATATTGAGGACATTATGACCCTCATTATGCTACATGAAATCTTTTACAGTCTCTATCCATGAAATAAGTATAGTAAAATAGTCTTCACCATTTCTTTTGAATAAAAGGGTATGTCAATGTACAATATACAATACAAGGCCTGTGCTCTACTGAATTCCAAATCCTTGTCTTACTGAACCTTGTTTCTGGTTTATTTTTCCATCCCAAGCAAAACATCATACATCTTTTAGCGCTAAATATGATAACCCAGCTCTGAACTGTACTTGTTTAGCTAAGCAAAAGCACTCTGAAGTTTTCCATCTCTGGGGCCAGGAACTGTGTTTTCCTGAAATGGTCTAACACCAACCAGTCCACAGGCTGGGCTGGAACAGCAGACAATAGCTCTGGATGTTAATAAAAACCATTCTGCCACACCGCATGCTTGCATACTCAGCAGTGCTATCTTATGTTCAACTATAATTAAAGAAAGAACAGAGATTCCTTTCCCAACTCCTTCTCAAAACTGATGCAAATTATACCTCTTAAACAGCAAACTGTAAATTTGGTTTTAGAAGAACAGCAGTCTGTCTAATGTGAGTGGAATATAACCCAAGTATGTGAGTCTGAAGCTCTGACTCCCGTCTTTGGCCTCAGTGGGAATTCCTGAGACTGCCTTCGTTAACAAGCTACAGTATAACCTGCATATGTCTGTGTGTGTGCACATAACTGATAGACCAATGACAACAAAATGCACATTTGTTTTCACTCTATTTATTTCAAAAGTATGAAAGGATTAGTAACGAGGTAGAAAAATGACCAATTATGATTTCTCCAGCAAATCTTCAGAAAGTACATCTCTCCATCTCTTGTCTGCACGTTCACAGGGAACAAGGAAAAATGTTATCTTAAGCACCAACCTCAATTTAGATTATGTTTCAGTATTACCTGGCAGTTGTGTCCAAACTGAAATTACTAAATATCCTGAGAAAAATATATTCTCTTGAGACTTTTGAATCAAATAAAAAGAAGTACAAGGAATATAATTTATTATAAAGGCTATTTCAGATCTGTTTTAGCAGAGTTTGAATAATCAGAGTTCTCTGATTTTCTAAGTGCTCTTCTAAGCTAACCATATGATTTATTCATGTATAATATGTAGTAATAATATGAAAAGCTTTTCATCTGCTTGAAAATTTGTAACATACAGAAAGAGTGAACAGCACGCTGTGATGGATTTAACTTATGGGCTGATTATACAAACAAATGTTAGAGAAGTAAAATTGGAAATGTGTTTAAGGAGGATCTTTGAATTTTACAGGACAGTCACGCCAGCAAGCCTGGCTAAAGATGACTAAAACTAATAGCTTTTGGATCATGCTCATAGTTTACAACAAAGTTTAATAATTTCAGAAACAGATATTGCAGGTTCTAATTCATCCTTTCCAAAAGAAAAGTGGGAGCCATCCATTCCTGTTGTTGTAACTATGGATTTGTTGTTTGATTTTACTGTAAATGCGCGTGGTCCCTGTTAAAGCTAATGCTTTATTCTTAACAATTAAGAAGTTCCAGGTATACTGAATGCAATAATGAATCAGAGTCTAAATAGATATGGGCTTTACATATGCAATAAAACAACATTCTGGGTGTTCATTTAGAGAAGCATCATAGTTTGGTAGAGCAGACTGCATGAAAATATTCTGAGATGTCACTGTTAGTAATCAGTATTAACCAGATCCAGCATACATCTGACAAATTTTAGTCATGTTATTTTTTTTCCTGGAAGAGCAAAAAAAAAAGCAGCTGGACAGGCAGTACAAAAGACCAACAATTAATATTTGAACGACAGGAAAAAAGTCTTATACTACAAGATCTGACACTTTAATCTGCCTACATCAACCATGGAAGTAAAAGGTGGCAATAAAAATAACTTTAAAGGAAAAGAATAACAGCTTCTAAGGGTATGTGAATTGAAAGGGAATTCGCCATCAAGAACTGAAAATCAGGCAAACTGAGGTGAGAAATAAGGCATTTGAGTTGATCCATACGTAATTGGTTTTTAGTTAGTTCTGTGACTCATTAAAAAGCTTTTTTTCTTCCTTGCATTCACTGTTTATGCAGAAATATTTAAAGCTAAACAAGACTTTACTAGTAAAAACAATTGTAGCTATCTCACATTTTCTGTTTAACTCTCTTTTTGCTCCTGTTTATGGCAATTTGCACAAGGGATGGAACAGTTGGAGCACGCTAAATCCTTCTTTTGTACTTTGTTTAACTTTGATGAGCAAAATGGAAATGCTAATCCCTTCTGCAGACACATGATTTCCTTCCTTTCTCCTTCTCTCTGAGACATTTGTTTTTTCTGTTCTCTGGCCTTTGTTCCCTAGCCCCAGCGAGGTTCACATGATGCATTCCTTTTCCCAGGGTCCTAGGGTGAATGAGGTTCCACAACCCAGCAATTCATGAAATCCCAGTGATACTGAGACAGGCAAGCGATGTATCAAAGCAGCTTCCTACCTCTGTGTCCTCTCACTATGCCTTTAGAACAAACAAACAAACAAACACAAAGAAGAGTCAGGGTGTTCAGTATCTCAGAAGGAAACACTCTAAAATAATTGCCTGAATTTTAGCCCTGAAATTGATTGTAGCTAACTTCAGTGATTCCAGGATCTCACGTCGTGATTTCTTTGTTCAATATAATTTTGACCACATATTTAAAATTGGAAAATAAATAATAAATAATGATTCAGTAAATAATAACGTCACACACCAAGAACAAGCTGAGAAAAACATTTGTTTGGACATGATACAGACTCTCTGATACAGTATATAACATTCATGAAAATGTTGGAGGATTCTAGCACTGAAGGCCTGAGGGAAGTAGGATGTCAAAGAAGATGGATCCAGGTGCAAAAAGGGAAAGTTCTTTGCTATGCGCCTTAGTAAAGTTTTTCAAGAACATTCAGTGGACATAGTTTCACGTGCCAAATACCACTTTTATTTAGAAAACTAAAAATTATCCAATTGGATTAGGTTGAGCTACCTATATGCAGGTTAGAGGGTACTGGTTGAAAAATCATATTTTAAATTCTAAAATAAAATTTTTACAAGTTCACAATAATAGCTGCCATTCCAAATAGTTTAGAATGTCTGTAGAAGGAATTACATCTACTTTATGGTCCTTCTCTACAATAAAGTCAAAGAAAACAAGCATTCATTGTGGGCATTTTATTAATAAAGGGTACATGTGTGCCACCAAATAATCTGAAAACTGACCTAAGTAGATAACAGTTTATAGTCATTTTAAAAAGAGCAAAAAATTTCAAAAATTAAATAGTATATATAAATCAGTAACCAAATTGATACAATGTATGACATTTTATTATTTCAATTATGAATTCTCTCCTAGTATATGAAAAATAAACTACATATTGTACAGGGCTTTTAGGGAAACAACACAAACTTGATTTTTCTAGAAATAATCCTTGCATAGGTTTAAATATATAAGGAATCTGCCAAAAATATCAAATTTAAAGTTTAAGACCAATGTTTTCTATACCCATGGAGGTGACATTCTCATACCAACTTTATTTGGAATAGATGGCTCTTGTCTCTGCTTGGTGAGCCTAACTTATAGTCTTTGGCTTACACCCAGTGCTTTATACCAATTCAACCTGACTATTTTTTGCCGCCTTCTTTTGTAAGTGCCCCACATTCGCTTCCTTATACTAACATTAATGCTGACAAGTTAATGCTAACATTAACGTGTTAATGTTACCTGCATTTTGGTCATGAGATGTAGCATATCTTGAGAAATGAATACTTACGGACCTCCCACATATGACCAAAACACAATTATCCCCATCACATAATACAAGTGACCCCACTTTTTTCATATGGCAGATGCACTTCTGGTCACAGAATGTAGAAAAGAGTTGGAAGAAACCCAATGCCTCTTTTTAAAAGACTGTGTAGCCCAAGCAGCTGAGCTTACTGTCACCAGTACTGGAACACTCATGTATTTCCTCTCCCTTATGTAGACTGGTCCTTGGCCCAAGAGAAGGTGATCTTTCATTTTTTATATGAAAATACATATAAATACATACATCTTCATTTATTGCTCTTACTATATAGTTTCAGACCGGGAGCAACTTTTAGCCA
This sequence comes from Pygoscelis adeliae, assembly GCF_000699105.1. NCBI lineage: Eukaryota > Metazoa > Chordata > Aves > Sphenisciformes > Spheniscidae > Pygoscelis > Pygoscelis adeliae. Next base: position 4,562,263 of record NW_008824473.1, read on the forward strand.
GGTGCCAGGTAGAAACAACCAAATGAATGACTCATTTTGGGACTCCCCCATCACTCCTTCCAAAGCTGGATATTATCTTGCTGTCCCTGTTAGAAATCAGCACTAGAACTTTCCAGAGCTGACACAGCAGACTAAAGACCTGTACTTCTGTTCAGGCTAGCAGACTGAGAAGGTGCTGAGAGGGAAACTTGGTACCATACACAAACTCTTTGTGAGGGTCAGACAGGATTTTTCGTTTTATGGCAAAACTAGAATTATTCCCACACATTCTTTCTTATCACAAGTTGCTGGGGATGAATCTGTGAGGCCCAAAAGAAAACAAAGCAAAGAAAAAATTATATTTATATCAAGTAGATGCTGACAGTCTGAATCAAAGGCCCAGTGCTTTATACTCAAGGTTTTGGAAAAACAAGAATAGGACAACCCTGAGGCTTTGGCACTGAGTTCAAGAACACAGTTAGGAGTCATTGCACCTCCAAGAACTGGGAGAACTGAAATGGAAACAAAGCCCTCTCAAAAAACAAGGGAATAAATTAATTCATTTAGCACTGCCAGCAATTATACAATGGGAATGCATTTTAGCTAGGGATGTGTTAGGCAATGACCACAGCTGGATATGCTTCCAGCTGAAGTCATGCTCCAAAAACCACTGAATGCGATGCAACTCTCCATTAACTTTAGTGAGCTTTTAATCAAGCCCAAGTTAGCAAGTCAGACAGCAAGATTAAGAGACAACTGGGGAAGTTTGCAAGACAGTAACTTAAACTGCACAAGGCCAGAGGATCTGGAAAAAAAAACAAGTGTCAGTGAAGGGACTAATTAGAGGACATGAAAAGCTTACTCCCAAATGTCCTTTAGTCAGACTCAGGAATTTCATTATCTTCTTTGATAACAGGATTCAGAAAGCACAAGGCAGTGATCTGAATCAGTTCCTAGCTCAAGCACAGATTTTCTGTGAGCATTTTAAAATGCTTGTCTTTCTGTTTAGCAACACCACAAGGGTTATAAGTAGTCTTTCTTTTCCTTTGCTTTTAATGGCATAATATTCTTGAATTGCTTAAATGTTGGGTCTCTTGGGTTTCTAGCTAGTCTAGGGTTTCTAGCATCAGGACTTTGAGTATCCAAGCTCAAACAAAATGCCAAACGTTAATTCCAGCATTAACTAAGGCATGTCCTCTATAAATATACCACTCAATCTCCAAGTTCTTGTTCTTTAAATCATAAATTGAGACAAACAAAACTGTTTTCTTTGTTTGACCGTTATTGGCAAAATTTGTGTGCCATATGAAACATCATGCTCATAAGTTTGTAAAATTCTTTGTATAAAATACATCATTTTTCAGATAACTTTCCATAGCTCTAACAAAAAATAGAAGCAATATCAATGTTTGTAAGTTAACGTTTGCCTTAAATTAATTTTACTTGCTTAGTGTTTCTGGAAAACAAGCCCAGCAAAGCATATTGTAGTCTGACAGGAATACAGTAAGCCACTAAAAATCAAGATTAAGTTAAGATCCAGAGCCAAAGAGGTTTGAACTTCATTGGTCTTAATAAAACAAAAAAGCAAACCTACAGACCAAAAGATACAAAATTTTCAGGCCCTGGGTCACAGTATGTCTAAATCAACTTAGTTGTGTAAAAATGAAGAAAAAACATTAATATAGATATCAAGAATTTGTTGTAGGTAAGAATTTTCCTACAATAAAGAATAAAAGATTTGGGGTTTTTGTACCAGTGAAATCAGTGAACACTAGGCCTGTCTAGAGACAATAAGTTTTGTAAATGAAGAAGACATATTGGGAGTGAGGATTTAGAAGAGTAAATCTTAAATGACCAAGCACAGCAACAAATAAAATACTTAAAAGTGAAATAATGTTAATTACTTCAGTGCATGGAGCAGCATAAATATTACCAGTAGCAGTAAGAAGGTGACATGATGCATTTTGCTGCAGAAGATATATCTATTTGCTTTGTTGCCAGGAAGGACCATACACAGGCATTGAAAGCAACTAGGTCACTAACTTAAGGAGTAAAATGAGGCCAAAGCTACTGACCTCAAGAAAAAGAATAGCAACAAGACAGTAGTGTGGTGCTCACCCTGTACTTATTGCCCTGATACTTCGTGGAAGAAGCTGTTTTTACAATGGGAAGGGACTGTGAATAAGGAAATTTAAAATCTCTGATTTAATGATCCAAGGCCCCCGTTTTTATAAAAGCAAATCATGCTGAACCTTCCTTAGAAAGAAGTCTGTCATGCAGGAGCAGTTGCAGTACTGTAAGGCACTACAGACTTGACTTAATTGTCAAAACAGCACATGATACCTAATGACATTTGATATGTCCTACAATATCCTACCCTCTACCTATCTGCTAACAGAGCTGTTGCTCTTCTACCCTTTGACCTATCTGTCTGCCAAACCCTTTTAAATGTCTTGGATTCCCTAGGCTAGCACTAGGAGTTTGATGTTGGACATTCAAATCGTTGAGAACTGGTTTAAAATCCTTAACATGCTTTCAGTGCCTCATACAAATTTGGCCTTCTAGGATGGTCTTCTTATTGGAAAAATTTTGATGTGGAAATTACATAAAACAAAGGGAATCAGGTTTGCTTAGCACATTGGAGTCTTCTACATGAATCTTGTATTCCTCCATAGATGAGGAAAGGGTTCTGCCTTTTCTTAAGTGTTAATATAGGACATTGACAGTATTAGGAGGTATATTTCATTAAAGAGTTGGAGGAATGATGAAAAAGTTCAGAGGAATGGTTGTATGTTGTACAAAATACCAGTAATATAAAAGTAAGAAAAAAATTAAGCAGGAAGTGACAATAAAGAAAATGCTGTCAATAAGGAAAAGAGAGAGGTTGACTTCTGGTAACATTGTAAAACCTATTTCTGGTGTAATAAAGTGCATGATGCTACAGTGTATGCCTATCATTTGCAGCATATTATATCAGTTCATCTCTATTAAGGAAGTGGTATTTCCACTTCAGAAGGAAAACATATTGGAAGGAGTAGATCCTATGAGTATCACCTCATAAGTACTTGCAAAAAAAGTAAAGGAAAAAAAAGTACCTCTAAATACATACCAGATAGTACCCACAGCAGATGAAAATTCATTAAACATTATCACGTACAATGAACCCCAAAATAAAAATGTTACATGTAGGAAAAAATATTCATATGTTATCCAATTTGCTTAAGCCTTGATTTTGGACGTTGGAAAATATGCATTTCTAGATTATCAGGACACCCAAAAGATTGTTTCCATAATGCAACTGAGTGTTATTGGTATATCAGTATATTGGTAGGTGCAGTAAGAAATTTGAGCGGAAAGGGTAAAAAGCCATTTGCTTACAATAAACCTTTGTCTGACCTTGCTAAAATTTGATTCAGCAAAAGCAAATATAAAGGTGTTTGAAGTCCGAGAAACTCCCTGGGCTGAGGTCTCCAGTTGAGGGTAGAAGCTGTACCACCTCCCACAGCCCCAGAATGCCACTGCCATTGGTCGGGGTCTAATACCACTGGCTCTGCATTCTGAGTAACTCAATCCCATTTGAGAGATTGGAAGCTAAAGGTAAGTTTTGGTACTTCTCTCTTAAAACAGTTAATTGGATTTTTAATGCTGGAAATATTTTTATAGTATTTGTTTTATTTTATCATGCATAATACTGATTCAAAGGCTGCAGACTGAGGAGATTATTTGTTTTTCCCTGGGTATGTCTTAGTTCCTTCCTGTGAGAGGAGTACATAATCTTCATCAAAATATTTGATCTTACAGCTACTGCAGATGCCAATATCATTACAGTTTGTTCCAGTATATTACACATAAGGGAAGTACAGAGACATGCAAACTCTGCAAGTTAGTGCAGATACTATAGTCATAGGTAAATAATTTTTTTTTCACAGAGGTTATCATTATATTTGCTGGTTTTGTCTATATACATTCAGAATGAAATACTTAACTCCATACCCTTTAAAAACTTTTTATTTCTAGGTAATGTGAAATGAAAACAATTTTGAATAATGAGTAATTTTTTATTTAGGAATTGTTATTCAGAGGAAAAATTACACCAGATATGTTAGTGTGATATTTTGGATTAATAGATAACATCCTTTACAGCTGAATCTTTTGGGATAAATGACATGCAAAAGAAAAGCAAGACCAAAAACAGTCCTGTCAAAAATAGACAGCAGAAAAATATAAAGACAGAAAAAAACCAAGCTCCAGTATACTTCAGTTTATTTCAGACATTGATTGCATTTTTATTTTATTTTATTTCATTTCATTTTTTTGTAACGAAGCAGAATACCCTTAGTAATATTGGAGGGTAATACTGAAAGGTGCAATTCAACCAAGTCTTCTCAAAGACAAGCCCAAGTGACTCAAGCTTCTCCCAGCAGCAGCTGAAAAGCCTTTTTGAATAAAGCAAATAAGGGAAAAATGAATGCCTTGTGTTGCTCACCATCCCCAGAGGAATTTCATATCCTCATGCCTAAACCAGCTTCGTAAAGACCTCTTTTCATGAAGCTAAAATTCAGCTTGTTGCTCAGCACACACATTCAAGAAAGTGTCTCATGCATTTCTTATACTTAATCTGTTTTAAGTAGCTACAGTTTAAAAATGAAATATTTAAGTGTGTGTATTATGGCATCACATCAGGAGTACAATTTATTAGACTTATGCACTGCTCATCATTGTCTGTGCTTTTGGTGAAATTAGTGGGAGCTGTAACTAAATCAAGGTGTAAGTAAAGAATGCTGAATAGAGCCTTGTGTCAGGCATCTTATATGATAATAATGAATACATCACTTACAAGGAATAGGGAATGCATAAACACTAATATTCAAGCCTAGCATGAATTTTCTACTATTTTACTAAAATATGGAACTTCTAAATGGGTGATAATTCTATTTTACAATTCTATTCTCCAAGGGGAACAGGTGACTGTACTATGCTACCATTTCTCACTACTTTAAAAATGGTGTTTATTGAATAATGAAGGAATGCAGAGTACTGTCACTTACAGGGCTATGGAGGACACATTCTACTTTTTATTTTGCTCCCCAGACCTTTGCAGAAGTGATGGTCCAAATATGCCGCACCATTCAACCACTTAAAATTATATTCTGGCAAAACAACTAGCGAGTGAAAAGTGGTTTGATTATGCTTATCCAGAGACAACAAAGAAAGAGGTCCGAATGTTTTCTATTTTTTTTTTTTTTATGGTGGACGAGAAAGACAAAATTAATTACATTGTTGTACATTTCAAAAGATTATTTCTTGTGATAGACACAAATAATATAATAATTTAGCTTTTGGCTAGTTTCTCAGAAGTTCTTTTCTAATGGTGCAATGGAAATAGGTGAAGTCAGATGAAAGGGGAAAAAGATTAATATATATCTTCCTTTCATCTTTTCAGGTACTTCCTCATTGAGGCCAGTTTATTTTTATAACAATAAAACTCAATGGGTCTTTCCTATATTATCCAAATGTTAGTATGGCCAAAGCAATCTGCAGAAATTCTCAGAACCAGGGACTCTCCATGAAGCAAAACAGAATAAACCATTGAGTCATCATGAATAAATATGAGTTATTCATCAGAAATATTATTGCATATTTATAAGTACTGCATTTACGAGATTAAATTTTCATAGATTCCTTGCAAATACCAGATTACCCACGTTTTGTCCATTTTCTTCTCTTTCAGAAAAGACAACAGAATGCAGACCTTTGTAAATATTTTTCTGGGATTTTTTATCTTCGAGTCTGTTGGAGCTGCACCTATCACTGATACCGTAATTTATGATTCTGAGTTCTATGACATACCGCTTGGAGACCTGCCTCACCCATTTGTCTATGATGAAAACGAGCAGTCTGATCAATTAGAGGTAATCAGAACTTAATTTATTTCATCTTTCCAGTGTGCACAAATGCAGTGGCTACTGATGAGTTTTTGTTGGCCATGAAAACATTTATGAGAAAAATCTACTCATGTGGTTGCTATTGCCTTTGGTTGATCAACAGTTTTCTGTGCTAACAACTCGTGTTAGTTCATTCACATTTTCCCTAATCTACAAATGTGGCCAAAATATTTCCTGATTTATTTTTTTTTGGTTGTAATCCTTGAAAGCAGGTGAAAGCTACCATGTTTCCATCAGGTGTCTTTGCATTGCCACAAATTCTGTTGGAGATTGTCTTTGTGATTTATCTGTCTGAATGAGACATGGAGGCAGCTGAGGTAGGACATTCAGCATTCCCCATTAAATGAGGTTGTAAAATGCTGTTTCCTGAGGTTATTTCTTATAGTAATAGATATGTCCAATACAAGTATTTCAGGTTATAAATGCTAGTGATCTCTATTTCTGTGAGGAAAGTGGGCAGAAGGAAATAAAAAAGAAAAGGGAAAGCACTTGAATTGAAAAATAGGAAAGTAAGAAACGTTACTGAAGAAAAACTGTTGAAATTCTGTTATAATATGAGATAGTAAGATATGTTGCCTGTACAAGCAAGGGACTCCATTTGTTGACTTAAATGCCTCTTTTCCCTCCTACATTCCTGTATTTCTCTACATCACTAAAAGGCTACATTAATTTTAATCTCACTCTGCTGCTTAGACATCAACACAACTTCCCTGAAGGTGGTATATGCACTGTATGATTCAGGATTGAGTGCCATAGAAGTTGAGTGAAGAACATAACCTTTAAATAATAATATGGGTTTTTTTGCTATTACACATAATATTTTAGTACTTTTTCACATAACAACACATAATTAATGAAAATACGATCGTTTGAGTGATTCACGATTGCAGCAGGAGGGACAGGAACTAGTCTTTCATCAAGGTGAGATCAAAATTGGATAGCAGCCTTGAAATCAAAGAACAGAGACAATTTAAGAATAAATATGTCCCAAAACCAGAGACCTGAAGAGATAAAAATCATCTCAAAGTTTGCACTAAGATCAGAATCTTACAGTTTGGACGTAATAAATTTCCTCATCTAAAAAGGACCGAGAGGAACTTTGCTCTAAAGAAATTACTTTGCCTTTGGCCTGCTTTCCTGTGCCATACAGAATCAGAACTCTTTACATACCCATACGCTTGAGCTTTCTTTCCTGATAAAGTCATCCTCACTTTTAGTCACTGGTTACTTGTGCTCTCTCTATTTCACATTGACTAATAAGCCACAGTTCCTGCCTTTTTTTGCTTTTAAAAATGAAGCCTTTATCAGTCCTATAGAAACGATTTCCTTCCCAGAAATGGGAGAGGTTATTTTGTATGTGCCTCACGACAGAGATTTTCTCATACAAACAATAGATTTCTTAGTAATGCATTGAGTGGTAGGTGGGACTCTCCTGTACTGTGCTCTCTCTGTGGGGTCCTATGACACCGGAGAATGGGGTGGCCCCTTTCCAAGTTTCTGAGTGAAGAATAGAGACAAGGCAAGGCTCCTGTGGTTCTTTTCCAGCTGAAAGGAAATTCAGGATGATCAATATTGCACCCAACAAGAAAAGATATAACAGGTCCTATCACAGGTTGCTTTCTTCAGGGAAGCATGGAATAGGCAGAGTCCAAAAAGACTTCATTTTGTCTTGTAAACTTCTTTTCCAGAGCAGGATTTTCTCCCATTACTGAGCTCTTCAGACAGCTTTCTTAAAATTTATCAAGTGAAGATCATTCATCGTAGCAGTTGGAAGGAATGTTGCTTTGCATATGGATGGACCTCCCTGTGAGAGCCTTTTTTCCTAGATGTGTAGCCAAAATCTTTTTTTACTTACATTCCTCTTACCATGTACCACCCAAAAGAAACCTAAGCATTCACAATTCCCCTAAACCCAGGAGAGCTCAGAGTGGTCAGTGCTGTAGAAATCAAGCAGCTTTTATAGACATGCATGTCAGTCTTCCAAGTTATCTTTTAGACACTGAATATTATTGATGTCACTCAAGTTTTAAACAGAATACATTTGATTTCTTGATCGTGGTTATGCCTTTCCTCCCTACAATCCTGTTATCATAAAGATGTGAACTACACAAGTGGCTCTATGTGTAAAACCCAGTATTTATGCAAGGTCACAGGTTAGTTTTTATTATGCATAGCTTAAATGATGAGCAATACCACAGAGACCCAGACAAACAGCAGGCCTTCATTAGAACTAGCCCGTGTACAGTAACTCTTTAAGGCCTGATTCAAGGCCTGCATTTCCTTTTAGAGAACTGTGAATCATGTCTTTAGCCTTCTGAATTAGTGAAGAAAAAATGAAATAGTATTTTCTGTTGTTGCTGTCTTCAGTTTAAGATTTTAAAATTCAGTTATGTGCAAATATAAATCATTCTGTTTAACACTTTTTAGACTCATTGGAGAAATGCAAAATTTTCCAAGGTTGTGCGTCCAACTGATTTTCAGCAGGTCCAGGAGACTGACTCGTTCTAGGACTTCAGATACATTCGGTGTGTTGCTCCTGTTGATGTCAATGGGAATTAGGCACCTGTGCATCTTAAGGAATTAAACTAAAATGCCTATGTCAGTATGTCCTTTCCAGAATGTTACCCATTGGGTACTGTAATCACTCATTCAACGTGTAAGCACCAAAATGATGAAAGACCTAGAGGTAATTAAGGAGGGATTCCTCCCACTCATTCTATCTGGCTAAAATTAGGTGTTGCATCCCAAGACCATCCTCCAAGACAAGTATGAATCATTCCCTTGGGATATCTATTGTGGTGGCTGGCTGCCAGGTGCTCATCAAGCCATCTTCTCATTTCCCCTCCTCAGAGGGACAGGGGGAGAAATTAAGATTAAAAATGCATGAGTTGAGGTAAAGGCAGTTTAATGAAGAAAAGCAAAGCAAAAAGTTTTATTCTCTACTTCCCATCATCTCCCATTACCTGGGAGAATTTGTATTGAATCCTCAATCAAAGCTATGCATTGTCATGTATTAGATGGGTCAAAACTGGGCTATAAAATCTGTGGTTTCCAAGTTCCCAGGTTAATGAGACATTGAAGACCTAGCTAAAGCTTTACATACAAATGGAAATTGTTACTGAAAAAATCTTAAGTAATATATCACTTGGAAATATAGATATGTATAGAGACTTTAGAGAGAACAGTATCAACACTTTCACAGATAATGGTAAAAAAAGGCAATGTAAAAGAAAAACCTGTTACCAAGGAAGAAATTCCAAGGTCCTAAAGGAGAAAGAGACTGCAAAGGAATGTCATTTGTACGGTAGTGTACAAGCTTTGTGTTGGATTTATCTTCTGAAACTGACAGTTACAACAGTATAAACATGAGCTGCTGTATCACCCTTTTTCTTCATAGTAAGTTTCATTATTATTTCCAATTAATATTTATATCATGATAGGGTCCAGAAGCCCCAGTCAAGACTGGGTCTTCATTGTTCCAACTGCTCTGCAAACATATACAAGGTCAGATTTCCTTCTTTAAAATTGATTCAGTCAAGCCATACTGTCAAAGGCATTCTTGTGTAAGCTTCTTGCTGGTAAAACGGAAGGCTTAGAGTTTTTCCCTCTTTGAAACTAAAACTTTGTTTGGATAGTGTGTGAGAAAAACAAATTGTAGAGAGAGATTCCTGTGTATATCAGCAGCTAATGTCTAATAAAATCATATTGCAAACTTTTTATTACAGTGCCTGTTAAATATAACCAGTCCATTTTCCTTCAGGTATGAAAAGCTAAGTTAGAAAAATAAGAAGTTAAAATATAGGGGTACCAGAAAAAAATTTTCATCAATAAAATAGGCTATCAGTGAGGCTGAGAAGCAAGGGAGCTATCCTAGCACTGAATAAGCAGCAAAACAAGGGAGTTGAATACAGGTTGGTCCAGGTCTGTGTACACAGAAGAGGTGAGCTGGAAAGTATGATCCACAAAATAATGAGAAACAAGCACTGTGAAAGCCTAGTATATGATCCTGCATTAGCTTGTTGAATTTGAATCAAACTGATAATAGGATATTCAGGTGCCTGCACAAAGTGCAGAACTTGAATCATTTTAAGGTAAGAATCATTTTAGAGCCAATCAAAACAGAATCTAGAGCATGGTTTGGTACACAGCTCGGAGGGGGGAATGTTGTGGGTCTGCTCTGAGTCTGCTCTGAGTCATTTCTATCTTTGTTCATGTTTGTGATTGTCTAATGCATGGGACTTTAATAATCCTTTGAACAGGTCCCAGGTCTCAGTTCCTTTCATATTAGGCTACATAATCATGTTTCCTTTGGCTTGTTCTCCTTCTCCTGCCATGAGTTTTGCCTCTTTGGATGTATTCTGGCTTTGTTTTGACATCTCATCCAAACTTGCCTCTGGCCCCCATTTGGTGGTTAGGGTGTCTTCTGGATCAGAGGTTTTTGGGACGCCAGCCTCCTCAGGCTAGAACTTGTATCTCAGCTCCCTTGCTTTTTGGATGAATGGAGAACCAGCACCTTTGTTTTCATCTGAACTGAAATGGAGTAAAACAGATGTGCAAATTTAGCAGATGGGTTCTTTGAAATACTTAGGTGCA
>NW_008824473.1:4572795-4591289 GCF_000699105.1 Pygoscelis adeliae
CTTAGGTGTGAGACAGATGGTTCAATAAATTTTTCAGAATGTGCACAACTGTAAAACCCTAATGAAATTTCTGCTTGAATCCTGAGCTGCACAATATGTATCAGGCACCTGAGTTAGCTAAGTAAAACTTCACTGAATTTCTTTCCCTGGATTCCTCAGTGCAACCTAGTATCTTGTTAGATGCTTAAAGACTTGGTGGACGGTGCACTAGTATCAGCATAGTTATTGTTTTTAACGACTTGCACCATTTTCTTTGTTTTGTTTAAAGAAAAAAATAGTATAGAAATGGTACTGCAGTAATTGTATATATTTCATAGCAGCACAATCCCTACTGTGACATCACAGGAATCTGGGGATTGAAAATGGGCATGGTGGTGTTGGGTTGACGGTTGGACTCGATGATCTTAGAGGTCTTTTCCAACCTTAGTGATTCTATGATTCTATGATTCTATGAATTTACTTTGTATGTTATTTCTCAAGAGTGGTTTTGGCACTGGCTTTCTTTACAGGAGATCTAAGCTTGAACCAGCTTCTAATTTCTGCTTTTCAATTTCCACTCCCAACTTTGCTCTTATTAATAGAAGGGGAAATAATAGCTGTGGATAAAATAGCTGCAGTTATTGATCCTGGACATAGAGTTCGGACCACATGTTCAAGAAAAAGTAGCAAGTACAAAAAATTAATGTGCAGAAAAAATATGTTCTCTTATTATTCCTTTTTTTTATATTGGTGTTCCTTATTTTTAGAGTTGTGTAGCAATGCCTATTGTTATGATGCAGAATGTCCCTCCCAGTGGTAGGAAATGCATCACACCCATGCCCCTGTCCTCAGCACTTTCTTCCTTGCCCTGGACCTGTCACTAAATGGTAACTGATCTTACACTGACAGGACATTTCTATAACATAGAACAGCATATAGCATAACAGTCCACACTGAAGACAAGCCTAAACTATTAGAAATTTCTCTAGTCCTGGAGATATAGCAGCTTGTGAGCACTACGTCTGTATCACTGCAGGCTACATGCATGTAATGGATTGGATCAAACCAGATGAAATGTCTTTGCACTATAAGCTGTAGAAATGAGAGGAAGAGCAGATCTGACACCAGACTTTGGTCTTGATGTCTGGTAAAATATATCGTTGCCTCTATATGGTCTCCTTTACAGCCAAAGAAAGATGAACAGGCACCTCAGGACGTTGATTTGCAACGTATGTGAGCTGAACCACCCTTAGAAAGTGATTCTTCCTCCACTGTCTGCACCAGGAGTGTAAGGAGACTAAGCTACTAAATAGGACACTTAAATTCAATGTCTGAAGTTAAGTAAGTGGAGTGAATCTGGTCCTTTTTGTTCATGTTTCACTGTAGTTCAGATTCAAAGCAATCACAGTGCATTTAGAAAAAGCCAGGCTGGTGAACTGGGCAAAAGCATGTTCAGCTCCAGCAGTGCCTGGTCTGCATGGACCACATGAGGAAATATGCTTGAGACCCTGAACCCTCCTTTACAGTGAGCTCTGGAAGTCCAGCTGAGGCAGCTCCTTACCACAGGTCTGAGGGTTGACAAAGTTTCTGGTAGATACTCTGGTCATCTGAGAGATCTCCAACTTTGTTTGTCTGGCTGCGTATGTCTCCTTTGTGGCCTGGATCAGCAGAAGCTCCTATGGAAATCTTCATTAAATAGCTGGGACTAGTTTTCAGTCCTTTTGTGCTTTATAGTAAGTGCAAAGGGCCTTGTTCTGATTTCTAAAACTGGTATATTTCTCTTTGAAATTTTATGTCTTGCAAAACTTCAGCACTGTTCCAAAGAAAAGCATCTGCTGTAGGCTAACTTAGATATTACATAGTCCTCAAAGCAGGATGTTAGAAATAAAATCTGTAATTTCAAACACAGTGCTAGAATGAGACTTTGACCTCATTTGTACTCATGGAAATCCAGATTAGCTCCATTTATATGGACTTTCTTCATTCTCAGACAACAGAATTAGTAAGTAAAATCTCTGTAGCAATGCTGTGCAGCATAAATGTTTTTACTCAACTAAAATCAGACATAATGTAGATACACTTGCTTTTGAGACAAGAAGCTTTAGGATATTCTGTGGTCAAGGTGCTAAAAAGACTACTTCTCTTTCTAAAACTAATTATAAGAACCTCAGAGCCTACCTATATTTTTGAAGGCAGAAACCACAGACATTAATTTCTAGAGAACTGCATTACAACTCTAGAGCACTGTAACTTAAATATTAAAGTTGGTCTGACTGAAGTATGAATGGAAATTTATGCATGTATGTGTGTGTAAGACCCAGCAGAAACAACAAAATAACTTAAAAAAATTAGAAGGCTTAAAGGGTTAAAAGAATGGCCTGCATTGATAATGAAGGATACTCTACCCAACTGCACCACTTCCAGAACACTGTTCCCAGCAGCAAAACTGAGGAATGTGTTGTTTATGCCAAAATCAAAGGTCCTGCACCCTGATAACATTGCAGCAAAGATGACTTCTCGTAGAGGACCCTTCATCCTACCACCAGCAGATAGGAAATAAGGTTGTAGAATACAATATATACCACTCCTTTTCATGTTAGCCATCATGAAATCACATTCCCAATGAGTAAAAGGAGGCAATGGGCAGCAACCTGGTGTAAGATTCACGGATGTTGGAGTATCCAAGACTCTGAGCAAAAAGACTGCCCAATAACAGCTGGTGAATCTTAAAGGAGATAAAAACCTGTCCAAAGGTTAGTTTTCAATGCTTGTCAAGAAGAACCCCAGAGGCACTAAAAGGACTCAGTAGCTTCTGTCCCTTGTCTTCTGTGTTGAACACAGGTGATCCTGGCCAGACCACTCGGGCATACACATTTAGTTACGTGGGAGTATGTGGGTGTAAACTTGCAAGTGATTAAAATATGAGCAAATGAGTGTGAGTAGGTAAAATCAGTTTACTTAGAAATTTTGTAAACAAATATCACCTTCCCCAAGATCTCCCTGAGTTTTATTATGTTAATTTCTCCACATAACTTATTTATGTAGCTCTGTACAAGAAAATGACAATTTATCTGAGCTGAACAATTTGCAATCTAAGTAGTTACAGCATTACCATGCAATGGCTCACAGACCTATTTATTTTTAAGATAGAACAATAAGAGAAAAGAAGACCTTAAATGCAAAATTCAAGAAGAAACAAGTATGAGCCACTTTTGGAAAGGAAATCAAACCAAAAACCTCTGCCATAATTAGACATTTTCTTGTAAGCTGTTGGTAGTTTCAGGACAGCTGAACAGCTGAACAGCTGTGGGGGAAACTAGTTCCTTTTGATGGGTCAGTGTGTGGTACAACTGTCCCTTCAAGTTTATAATGTCTCTTTTTAAGTTCTGAACTTTTGTTTGTGTTTTTATTTTTTGCAGTAAAAGAAGCACTGAAACAGGACACACTTCAGATTCTCCTGTGGATTTAAATTTATTACATGTAATATATCAACTTTGATCCTAAAAGATGTAGACATAAAACAATAGACAAAACATCTGCCACTGAAATTACACCATATCAGAAGTAAAACGTGCCAACTGATGGCTTCCAGCCTTGCCGTTTACCTCTTTAAATCTATTTATTTTCTGTATTTTATTACTTTACATAGATTATGTGGGTCCATAATCCTCATATAGGTTAATCCTATCTACATTTCTATTCTGTTCCACCCTTACTGACTCCTAGCCCGCAGATACTCTTTCATCTTACTTTTTTTTTTTTCACAGCTCAGCCTCCTGAGCCATTTCTAATCTTAAAAACCTTTTCATTTGTCTTGCCTCCTTTCCAGCCAATGGTGAGAGATAGACACCTAAAAAGCCCATCCTAAAAGAGGCATCTGTGGTCAGTGGCTGCAGCTGCTTTTCAGAAGTTTCGTCTCATTCTCTGCTGACTGTGAAAGGACACTAGCGTAGACTAGATGCCTAGTCTATGGATGACTGAAGTTACGAGCTGACTTTTACCAATTGTATTTTACCACTCATTGATATGTTCAGATATCAGATATCATTGATATGTTTCTGTGCTCTTGACTTTTGTAACTTCCTGGTCTGAAAGTGCCTCTAAACCGTCCATCCACATTAAGCAGTTTCATTTGTAAATGTAGTCACATTGGAAAAATAGAGGAGGGGGAAAAATAGATACTCCATGAAATCTTAGGAAAGATATTACTCTGCTTACATCATGCTCTGTGGTTAATATTCTGCACTGGTATTCTCTAAATCTTTTGATTGATTCCAAAGACAAAGTAGGATAACAATTAATCACATAGTTAGATGGCTAAAGGTAGGTGATGTGATTCCCTTTCAGTGTTTTCTTATGCCATATATTAAATCTGGCTTGGAAGGCTGATTATGATTTGAAGACTTCCAACTATTGGCAAGGAGAAACATGCTTTATTGTATTCCTCTACAATATTCTTCCTGCCTTGTGATTTTTCATAAAGAATATTACTTAGAGTAGCAAAGGAAATACAACCCCACCCCCAACTCCCAAAAAAACCTATGGAGAATAATACCATTAAGTGATACAGAATAATTTCTGTTTCAATTTTTTAGTAAAGTGCATGTTGCCAAAAATAAACAAACATCTGGAAAATGAAGGATCATTCTGTACAGTATATAGTCCAAGAAACATCTTTGTCTTGTTACAATCTTGCGTGATTTATCAAATATGTAAAAGATAGAAAGCTGCATGGATCAGATGACTGATAATGGGAAACAGACTTTTACCTTTAGGTTACTGGTTCAAGTCCAACCTATGTACAGCAAGCAAATACTGCTCGTGCTCTGGGTCTGGTATGTAATACACATGTATCAGTGAACTCCTACTCTGTTACCAGTGTAAAAATGACTACATCATTAAATTCACTGTAATAATTGGTATTTTTTATGACAGCCACAACTGGTCCAGGAGACTGAATAGATATTGATGCTAACTGCTTGGAACAGTTTCTCTAGAACCCAGATTTAGCACATTAGAAAGGAAACTATGGGGAGACTTTCAACTGTGCATCTCCAAAACTAGATAATATCCTGTAATAAAAGAGAGAGATATAACAGTCTAGAAACAGACTTACTAGAAGTTAATACCTCTGCTTTGGTACCCAACAGCTACAGTGATTAATCAACTAAGAACACCTGAGAAAGCATAAAAAAAAATCCCAAGCTAGTAAGTTCCATAGAGTATGCCCTCAAATATTCAGAGAAGTGGTGGTCAGTGTAGAAGACCCAAATCCCATGACAAGTGAAAAGAACATTATCTTAGGTCTGAAGCCTATTTACAAATTGTATCTTGAAAATGCTCTTCTCCAAAATATTATTTTCAGTAGAACTGCCACAAAAGATGCATACAAAGCTGTTAATAGGTCTCAAAATCTCTGGATTTTGTTCCAAAGTTCAGGACAGGGACTCTTATCTGATTTCCACAAAACTGGTGAAGAAGTAGACCACATGTGCAAGCAGTTTAGTGCGGTACTACCCTAGGTCAAGAAGTCTGGAATGCATCTCTCCCTCTAGGCTTCCTCCATTCGGAGAACATCTGTCCCATTTCCTTTGTTCTCAAAGTCTTCTTTTGATTTGTCCCCAAGTCCATTCCTGGTTAAGCTGTCTTGCTGTCAGTGCTGCAGATGGGAACATTGTGTGTTTGTCTGCACAAAGCAACAAGGTACATCCTTACTCTTACTTACACCAACAGGTTACTCAGTCATAGTTCAGCTGAAGTTCATTTTGCTCACTTGATCATCATGTGTTTTGCACAGTTACGATACTAGTAACTGTATCAAGGCATTTTTATCCATAAACCCTACTTAGTAATAGTATCTATGGCTTATTGGAATACAACTAAAGAATATACAGAGAATGTGAAATGTACTCAGTCAAAATCTGGGTCTGTGAGGTTCAGAGTGCTTCCTGGTTTTTCATTGTTTCCATATTCTCTGCCTTCAGTGAAACTAATTGATGCAAAATATTTGAACCCATAGCCATTATACAACTTAAACTAAATTATTTCTGTGCAAAAGTGGTTTTTATTTAGATGTTCTCAGGCAGTCCAGGATCATCATGTTTAATACTGCTAGTAATGATATATAGCTACAACGCAAGATCCAGAGAATCTATTTTGAAGTGTGAAGTGTTTTCTTCCAAAATTGTGGCAAATATATATACACATATGAAGGTATATAGGTATTTTGCATGAATATGTTTAAAATCTATCCTATCCAGGAATAATAAGACAAAAATAACTCTATTTGCTGAATATTATACAGTTAAGCTAAGAGATTCAAACAGAGATCAGAATACAGCAAAAACTTTGCTCGTGCTTGGGACCTAGATCTCAGGTGTGTTAGTTCCTTTAACTTGTATGGTCTACATAGAAAGCCTAATTTAAACAGTTGTAACCACTTGTCCAGTCTGGATGCAATCTACTTTTACCTGTCTTTTACAACTAGAACTTATGAGTACTAGTGTGAGTTATTTCAACAACTGGTTCTCCATGGGGACAGCAAAACCAGCAGTAGATGGGGGCTGATCTCAAAACGGAAGTTTGGTCAGCTGAAAAAATCGGGATTCAATAGTTTTATGGTGGTGGTGTACTAGAAGGCTGCAGTAGAGGAAAATCTTTATTAAAGCATAATTTTAGGCTTCTGTGCCTTCACACTTGGGATAAAGATACTGTGACAAAAGTCCTACTTTTGATCATGCCTTAGATATAGGCTGAGGAGTGTTCACTGCAACGCAGGGGTGCAGCATCCACAATGGTAGCTGTTTTACCTAACTTTTAAACAGTATCTCAGATGTGCAAAGCCCTATAAGGACACTGATTCATTCTTGGGAAAAAAAAAGTGCATATTCAAAGGAGGCCCTGGAGTGGGGAAATCAAGATACAGTGGTAAAGCAACTTGCAAAGGTCACACAGCTAGAGTGGATCCTCAGTACCTGGGTGATTACAGTGAAACACTGCCTCTTTGCAAACGTAGGCCCCTCTGCAACAAGCCTGGCAAGTCTGCAATATTCTTTTTATGAGGGGTGATACGATGCAAGAAAATTGCTACATCTTCATTTTTATCCTGAAGCTGTCATAAAGCAAAATCAACAGAATGCATCTTTAGAATTGGGGTTAACACAATAAAATTCATTGGTTTGACTAATTATGTTGAGTGGAGAAGAAAAAAATAAGGTTTCTAGTTCCATGGAAGGATCTGCCAAATTTTATAGAATTTTTCTAAATCAAGATTTTATCTAACATTTTTTATTTATATTCTTAATTTTTCATACTACATAATGTGGCCACTGATGAGTGAGGCTAAACAGAGCCTTTTCTGTTATTCAGATTCAGAAAAAAAAAATAGACAAAAACACTGCCAACATATTCACAAGTAGTATGTGAATTTAGACTTCAGAATTCTTAGATAATAAGATTTTTAAAGCATGTTAGTGTTCTTAAAACAGCGCCTGAACAGCTACATAGGATTTGGATTTATGCCACTAAAATTTACAATTTTATGTTCAAATGACTTGCATATTTTTGAAGCTTCACAGCAAATTTTCATTTGTCACACAGAATATATCAATTTTTATCACAAATCTAATTTAACTTTAAATAAATATGGAAAAAAACATTTTGTTAGAACATATTCTCGCTAATGAAGTAGATGTGGTGTGCATGCATGTGTGCATACAACAAAACATTTAAAACACTGAGATAAAAAGTGAATAAGCATGTTGGAGTTTTATGAGTTGTTTGCACATCACCAGAATTCATTATAGCTGCCGGATAAAACGCAGCTCAAGCACTAAACCTCAGAACATATATGACCTCTAGTGGGAGAATACAAATAACTGGAAGAGAAAGAGCTGCCAGTGGAAGTAAACAGTAACATTTCCTGTTCCCTCTTAATTTTCCCTAGACAGAGATTGGGACAGCACTACCTTCTATAATTCAAGAGAGTTATTCTTCTGCACCATTGACAGAAGAACCTGAGGAGGAAGCATCAACACCAAAATTAATTGATGGGTCTTCAGCACAGGGGTCTGGGGTTCTTGGACCCCAAACTCAAGACGGTTAGTAGGAAAGAGAAATGAGTTTTGCCTGTCTAGTTTTGCTTTTGAGTGAGCCCACTTTGCTTGCTTATGAATGTCTACCTCTCTTACTGAAGAGGAGGTATATAATTTCTGTACCTCTCTTACTGTAGAGAGGTATAACATGCCTATCTTGAATGGTCTGAAGTCAGATAGGTGCCTAGTCAACATATTTCCACACTATTTCACTACAAAAATGACTGTGCGCCAATGAAGATTTTTTTCAAAATTAATTTTATTAACACTTAAACACTTACAATACTAGGAAAAGTTGCTAATAGTTGGCAAATGCTACAAGTTTTTTTATCGACTTAGATTTCAATATCGTTACCAACTATCTTTATTTTATAATTATTTGTTACATGATTTTTATAAACGTGTTCATACAAAATATAATTAAAATCTTGAACAATTTTTGACCGTGAAAACTAGAAACTATGACACTTAAGGAAAGGGAACTATTTAGAAATTTTGAGTGAAGCTGATTTTCTGTTCTGACTAGCTATAGTGAAATAAGAACTTTCTACATCTCACAGGGGAATCAAAATTGTAAAACACAATCTGTTCCTCTCCCACACAAACATTGTGATGCTAATAATTGGCATTTGTTAGCAGCTACTCTAAATGCTTGTAGTTGAAGCTCACTAGAGTTATCCACTGCTGTGATGGGTCTTTGTGTTGTATAATGATCAACATATAACAACAGGAAAAGCCTATTTTTTACTATGCCCAATACTATAACTGAGTGCCATAGAAGACAAATGAAATGGAAAAAAAAAAAAAAAAGAGTTCATGCTTCCAAAATTGTGTGTTCAGTGAAGAGAAATTAATCATTCCTAGTCTTGTTTTTATACATATTACTAGTGAGCCTTGACCAGGCAAAAAAAACACACTGATGTCAAAACAAATAAAAATGGAAATGAGAATTTCCCAGGAGAGTTCTGAAAAAACCACACAATTTCCTTCAGTTTTGAAAGCTGCAGGATGTTACAAAACATTTCACATAAATATTACATATTATGAACTCTGTATCTGTCAACATTTTTGAGCACTGAATGCAAATCAACTAGTGCATCAACTAAAGATATGCATGGGAGGCTCAAGGCTGTAACATATCAAATCAGATTTTTTTTGTGTCTTTATTTTTTTTTTTTTCAGCAACATATTTTCCTGTCAGATGTTGCTGCTGTTCTTGGCTTGGTACTGGATAGAAGACTACAAGGCTCAGGAACATCAAGCCAAGTTCATTTTTCTTGTTGATATCTTTTTGAATCCTTCCCATACCTCTGTCCTTTTTCAGTCTACACCAGCCATAGGTGACAAACAACACTCCTCCAAGATCAAAACTAGGACAGAAGGGGAAACTCTTTTCCTGTACTATGTTGCAATATTTTGAAAAAATGTCAGCCATCCTGAACTCTACATTCATTTAGGTTGAGATTTACTGTGACAACTTATTTTTTCCTTGTGTCAGGCTTGCTCCATGTAGGTAATTTAAAATGTCCATGGAGGAAGTTAGGGAAAGTATAAAAAGAGTCTCATCTCTCCAGATATGTTATTCCTGGATGCCCAAGTAGAGATTCTCAAATAAAAGAGTACTCTGGTCACTGATTCTTTAATCTTGCCTGAAAAGACACCACATATATAGCCCGCCCTCAGTTAGTTACTGCTGCCTGTTGGTAATTGACACAGATTAAGAAGGCAAATCTTCCACGTAGCTACAATTGATCTGGAGAAAAAACTCATCTGCAAGAAAAACATTTTCATACTCATTAATTATGCTACTATTTTATAAAGTAACTAGAACAAAGAACCAGTCATCTGCTACAAGGAGGAGGAAAACATGAAACAGAAAAGTATTTCTATGGCAGTAAAAGCTGAGAAACAGATATGCTGATTTATACCCATAATGAAAGATGTATCAAAAATTCAATGCTCATAACAGCTAACAACATTTCCTACTGAAAATTACATTCAGACAAGCCACTCAGTGTCATAATTCTCACCAAATTTGAACAGTATCATCAAAAGAAACTTCTGAATTCACTGTATTCATGCAGTTTTATAACTGAGATAAAATGACTTGATTTTTCATTTTCATTAACTTCTTGTGGTAACCAAATGTTTTGTTTATATAGTCTTCAAGTTACCTTAACTCAGACTGATAGAGAAAATTTTCATGCTGCTGAATTTCTGAATCACAAAATGTAATTAAAGAACATGCAAAAGAAATTGAGGTTCTTCTCCATAGCTCTGTAGGAAAATATTAATTTCCTTACAAATTATTCAGAACCAAGCTTGGAAAATCATAACAAGGTTCAGTCATCAGCTGTTATTTCTCCATCTAGATGGAAGTGCACACTTGCCAGCTAAGGGGGAAATTGATGTTTGGTTGGCTGCTGTCACCTAATATTCTATTATTGTAGTCTGAAAAACACTGTATCAGAAAAGTAAGTTAAATTATCTTCATAGGCATAGGCAGAAAAAAAATTAGTTTTAAGCAGAATTTAATCACTTTGTTGTTGCAATTATATGATGTGGTGATCAAAACATAATGGGAGTGAACTTTATCATTGACAAAATCTCATCATTATGTGCTTAGGTGAGCATTTTATTGTATTAATTTACATACCATTTTTGTACAATTTCTTTGTAACAAACTGTTTTCTTTTAAATTCCTTGATAGGTCTTCCCACTTGCCTTTTGTGTACATGCCTAGGGACCACAGTCTACTGTGATGATCATGAGCTTGATGCTGTTCCACCATTGCCTAAGGAAACCACGTATTTCTACTCACGTTACAACAGAATCAGGAAGATCAATAGAAATGACTTTGCTAACTTAAGTATGGATAGCAGTATTGTTGCAATTAGCTTTAATTTCTATTATTTCTGGCTCATACTAATCTAAGACATAGTGATTCATTTTACGTAATGTTTGATGACGGTAGGATTATACATATAAATGCACATATAGAAAAGTGGTTTGCTACTTTTGAACTTAAAGGTCAATACTTCAAATGCAGATTCTCTGTCAAATTTTTGAATTATTAGAAAAAACAATGTTCATCTATCTTTTTGCTGTTACTTGTAATCAGCCTTAGAAAGGTAGAAAAAAACCCAAACCTCATGGAACATTTGTAGCATGTTAGAAAGTACTGTTTTCTTAAACAAGACAAGTTCTCAAGTAGACATACTTTCAAATATTTGCAAAGTGTCTGTGTGAAAGGAATTTTACCTTCAAAGTATATGTTCATTGGTTTACTCCAGAGTTATCTAGGAAAATCTTCAGTAAATGAAAACTGCTAATCCAAAACAATTTGTGGCCCAAAACTGGTGACTTAGGGAGCTTATATTTTCAACTTTCCTACTCAAGATCCTTAAAGATACCTGATTTTTCAGGAAGTATTAAGCCTATCCTGTTTAGGGATAGGGACTGCTATACACTCACCAGCCTGAGTATCAAGACACATTCTTTGTTTTTTGTTTTAGACCTAACTTTGTGTAACTAATGCTTATTGACTTCATGATAAGAATTGTGGAATCAGTGCCAAAAAAGGCTACTTCAATAATTCAGGGGAATGCAAAGATCCTTTTAAAAAAGAAAACTATAAGGGTTTGGCTTGCTCAAACCAAGATGAAGGTTGGGAAGAAGCACAACTGGTATATAAAAAAACCAAGGGGAATAAATACTAAGAAGAGAGAAAATTTATTTAGGCCAAAATATTCTGCTAGCATAAGAATAAAATAATAAAATAAAATAAAATAACCGTGAAAAACATTCTGGGTGGAAAATAGAAGTAAGCTACAGAATAATGCATTTAAAATTAATGCATATTAATGCACTGATATTTAGACATTGTTCTCTTTTGCGAAAAATAAGTTTCATTTTCTTTTTTTGATTGGAAAAAGTGTTTGAGTGTATTTTAGAAAAAAATCAATATATCAAATTCCTTTCACATGGGAAAATGTTGAAAATGAAGAAACAAGGTGGTAGAGAAGAAGTTTATTTTCCTTTAAATGTTTTTTTCCAAAAGATAACCATTTAAAAGATTCCCAGAACACACAGAAATTTTAAAATTATTAACTTTAAAATCTTTCACCGAAAGATGTATGAAGAATTACACAGGCAATTCTAAACAGGATGAGGAGATGTTGGTCCCCTTTCTTAGGAGAACAGTTCAAATACAGATTATTGCATTATATACAGAGAGAGAGATGTCACATAGTGGGTCAAGAATGGATCTGAGTCAAGACACTTCACCTGTAATTTAAATAACCCATTTGCCTCTTTCTTTTTTAAAACTTTCAGGAAATACATTCTTACATGCTTGTTGTATCTTATTTCTCTGCCAGACTATTTAAAGAGGATTGATTTGAGTGCAAACTTTATATCAGAGATCCATGAAGATGCCTTCCGGAGATTGCCCCAACTTGAGGAACTGGTGCTCCGTGACAACAGGATAAGGCAACTCCCTGAGTTACCATCTACCTTAACATTCATTGATGTTAGTAAGAACAGGCTTGGTCGCAAGGGAATACGTAATGAGGCATTTAAAGTAAGTCTGCATTTGATGGAAAAATCTTTTCTTCCACTCTCCAAAGGATGTGGTCAGTAGAGCGGCCTAAGTGTACCTCTGCAGTAGTAAAACTGTTAAGATTATAGGCACCATGACTGTGCTGGCTGCTGGGCAATCTATAAAGATCGAGCAAGATGTATGAGCACTATCAACTAGACATGAAAACCCTTTTTATTATTCTTTACAAAGATCCACACAAGACATGCGATGGCACGCCATGTTTGTATCCATGAACCAACTGCCCACATGACTAGCAAGACTCCAGAAAGCTGCTTGATGTTCCCTTACAAGTAGGCAAGAGGGAAGGGCAAAGTTAAGGATGACACTGCTTCAAACTTACTCTGCCATGTATCCACATGGGAACTTCCTAGAGTATTCATTAAATATATGTACTTTCTTTCCACCTTGAAAAGCAGGGAAATTGGAACTTCTGAGTGATCGTCCTTTCTCAAGAATTTTGGTGGGGAGAAGCAGCCATGTACTGCTCCTAATCGCATGTGAAATCTGAAATCATTATAGAATATAGGCTAGCTTCATGTTAGACCTGGGTCATATGCACTATTCAATTGTGTCTAAGAAGGTAGTTGTAACCAGCCATCTCTGAATTCCTCCTTTGGAAGGCAGCTTCTTAACAAAGCAACCAACAGCAGTTACTGAATCAGATATTTTCTTGTAGCCCAACATAAGGCAGGTGTTGGGAATAGGAACAATGGGCAAAAATCGAGACTCTGGCCTAGCACCCTTTTCTTCTGCACTCTCTTGATTTTAGCCATGAAGGAGTCTCTGCCTTTATTTTCCAAGATACTTTCATCTGCCAAGAACCTTCACCCTGATATCTCAGAGTTCTGTCAGTAGGAGTTAAACTAGGACACTGCACTCAAAGTAGTTAGGTACCATGATAACTTGTGTGTATAAAAAGGAGGCAAAAGGAGAGTATTCTACTGAGCCTTGTTGACCTAGCCAATTTTATATCTTACTATTGTTATAATTACCAGATGAAGCTGCTTCTTCCACTAAGTCAAAGGAGAAAATTATTTACCTTTTCAAATGGAATAAGAAATTTATTTTTAGCTCAGGCATTTCTTATGCAGTTATAATTTGCTTCAACACCAATACACTTGTGCAAAATTGAGTAAGCTTGTCACAAAAGCAAGAAAACAGACAGAATAGGAACCCTTTCTACACGATGACTGGGTAAGGCAGTATTTTCACTTTAGAACCACCTCAGTGAAACTACATCTCTAATCATTAAGTCTCTAGACATTTCAAAGAATATTTTCCTTTATTTTAATCCAAACACCT
This sequence comes from Pygoscelis adeliae, assembly GCF_000699105.1. Taxonomy (NCBI): domain Eukaryota; kingdom Metazoa; phylum Chordata; class Aves; order Sphenisciformes; family Spheniscidae; genus Pygoscelis; species Pygoscelis adeliae. Next base: position 4,586,773 of record NW_008824473.1, read on the forward strand.
AATCCTTGACAGTAACAGTTATCAGCCTGTGCAAATGAAAGTTCCTGACTGTCTTTGAATTTCTGCCTTTTCAACCATATCATGCTGAAACAAAATGTGTTAGTATCCAGCGGTGCTCATTGCAGTGACAGATTTCAAACTTACTTTCTAGAGATTTTCAAAAATGTCTATCATTTTCCCCTGCCTTTTTCTTCATCCTCTAGGATCTGCATGAACTGCAGCACCTTTACATCACTGACAATAACTTGGATCACATTCCATTGCCGCTCCCTGAAAGCCTCCAAGCTCTTCATCTTCAGGTAGGCTACAAAAGCAATGGCTCTATATATCATGTTCAAATAGCTAGTAAAACTGGAAAAGGTAACTATTGTCTTGTTTTGTTTCTTCTGTTTATCCAAAAGTGTACTTACTTAACTAAAAAAACTATTGGAAACATACAGTTAACTAGTGAATGCGGTATTTGAAAGAAGTAAAATTTAGTTCAGCGAAGCATTAATTATTAAAATTTGCAACACAATATTTTTCAAACATAAAATTATAGATTTATTGTTAGTACAGATTAAAGTTAGGTTCACAGATGTCAAGAGCAACATTAGTCAAAGACACTTCAAAGACAGAAATCCCTCACACTGCTCATACAAATCTTCCAACAGGAATGCTTTTAGATACCCAAAAAAAGTTACTTTACATAGTGGTTGCATCTGTAGCAGTGCGTTTCATTCTCTTAATAAATGTCATTCCCAGTTCCTAACATTTTTTCAGCCAAACTTTTCCATTTGACTGTTTTGGAACATCCCATCTATCATCTTTCTGTATTACTATTTTTTGCATTTGTTTTTACCTATACCTTTGTTTCTGACTTCTTCCTTTCAACCTTTTCCATCTCTGCTTCTTTCCCTTTATCTCCTCTTGTACCAATGCCCAGTTTTGATTATCAGATGTTTTTGTTTATTAAATAATGCAGCAAAAAATCTTTGAATAAATGTCCTGGTGTACCGTACATAATTTGACTTCTATCTTTCAATAAATAAATCTATAGAAATATTCTGCCTGCTAGCTGACTATTTTTTTCACCTGCCTGTAAATTAAATATTCAGTGCTATGTGCTACAGACCAAAGCTAGTGAGCTGGACTTTTTACACCAAATTCTGACTAGCAAAGGAACGGAAAAGGGAAGAATTTTCAGACAGCCCTCATTTTAGGAGATGACCTTTTTAGTCTCAATTTCCAGACAATATTGTATTCTAGCAATTTATTGTTGAAAATAGTTGACTTCAAGAACAAAAGCTCAGTGCAGATAAGGTATATAAGAGGAATTTAAACCAAAGAAATAAAACCTAAAGCATTCAGTTTTCCCTGTATATATAGAGATGTGGGTTAAGCTAATGTGAGAGGGCCTGGGGGAAAGAAATTTGTCACAGAACAAATTGCAGATTTGTGGCTTTGCAGGTTGAGGCGTATTAAGCTGTCAGGATAATAATTATGGTTCTATGATTTTTGGACTGGCCTATGCTGGTTCCAATTTGCGTTAATAAGGCTCTTCAATACGATCCCGGAAATTAAAATGCTCTACATTTCTACCAGGCCCCTCCCGCAAAGCCTGTCTCTGCTACATGATTTGAGTTACTTAGTTTTGAAGCTTTGCATTGGCCAAGAAATTTCCCCCCTGCTTGGAAGATTTCTCTGTTGATGACTTGTAGTCACAATCTGGTCCCTTGGGTTCAAACAAGTATCTCTCTAGGCAGTGAAAATACATCCATAAATTGTTCTTCAAAGAGTAAAAAATTACTTTCAGGCAACTATTCTGATAGGTTTTTTTTCTTTTTTAGAACAACAACATTCAAGAGATGCACGAAGACACTTTCTGCAAAATGAAAGATTTTACTTATGTACGTAGGGCTCTTGAAGACATCAGACTGGATGGCAATCCCATCAACCTGAGCAAAACACCATATGCATACATGTGCCTACCCCGTTTGCCAGTTGGTAACCTCATCTAAGCTTTGGCAGAAGCCAATACTGTCATACGCTATAAGAATCTTTAAAGACAAATTATTAACTCACTGCTACACTAAGCAAGATGCATTTTTTCAAGTCTCATTAATTTGGGAAATATTTCTATTAACAGTGAAATCGATTACTGAGTTACAAAGAATAATATGAAATGCTAAAATACAACTCCATTATCTACCCAACTGTAAGTTGTATAGCAATATCAAGAAAAATATTTTACTATAAAAACTGTACTGAAGGCAATAAAAGATCAATGTAAATGCAAAATTTTATGCTGAATTATTCAGATCGAATGTATGAATTCTAAAGTTAAATAATTTTATATGTTAAAATCTAATTATAACATAGTAAATAAAGAAACAAAAATAAAATATGTGTACACAATTGAATATCCTGTTTTCATTTAATTAAATATTTTTCTCTTGGAGACACATCCATTTTTCTACTTCTTTCCTTAAAGGTCCCTTCATTTTGGAAAAGTACTAGCAATATTAAAAAAAAAAAAAAGTTTTCCTTAGCAAACAGAATCTTTCCTTGAATCAATAATGAAATATAGAGCTTAAACGTGTATCAGATTACCCCAAAAAAGTACATAATCTATTTATTTATACCTTTGCAGTAATAATTGGTCTTTGTAACGCTGATGAGGCCCAAAGCTGTCTTCTGTATCTTTGATAAACTTGCCTGGCAGATTATCTGGCTAATAAAAATCTCATGCAAAATAGCGTATTTGAGAAATACTGAACTTCATTCTGCATAAGAAGTGGAAAAAACTCCCCTTGACATATTTACACAGTCACACAAAATATTGCCGTTCAATATACTAAGGACCCGAATTCAGAGACCCAAGTCACAAATATCCTTGTGGAGCCATAGCTCAGTTTCCAATTATTTGAAACAATTCCATTGAGCTTTTCTGCTTTGCTGTTTAAGAGCCTTATCAGTTAAAGATTAGGAAATCCCCTCCATTTGGATAGTTTGAACAACTCTCCTCCTTTTGTGGGGGAGCTTTAATACATTTTTCTAGGGAGAAAGCCCCCAGGAAAGATCCACTAGATACAACATTGGTGCTTGCTCATTCTGTTCTACAGTGACAAGCAGCAAATAACACCTGCACATCTTCAGTGACAAAGGTTTGATGAAAGACTTCAGCCAAAAAAAATCCCCATAAAACATAACAAATCCTTCCACTTACACAAGTTGATATTTGTTTAATATCAAAGTTCCCTTTCATCTAACTGAACATACATGTTCATTTAAAACGTAAGTGCAGCTGACTTGCTAAATTTCTGTCAGGCCAGGCAACAGAAACTCTGTTCAGAAAGACCACATTCTTCACCCTCACTGCCACTTTCTAGAAGAGAACATACGGGGAACATGAAGAGCAGGTTTGTACACAACAACCTCAGACAGGCCAAAGTCAGAGTTGAAGAAATACAGCAGGCTACAATGACTGTGCTTTTATGACTGTACATTTACTAATTTGGCAGACTTACTTGAAATCTAGATAGGCAAAAAAAACCCAACCCAAACATAACAGCTGGACCTTTCACTTCTGTTTAAAATAATTTTTCTTTGTTTACAGACACTTATGCAGAACAAACTGTAAAATAACAGCTATCTTCATTTTAGCCTTTCCTTCCAAAGACATGAATTGCTCTTAGAGCTGAGACAGTATTTTTCTTCCACCCTCCAGTTCTCTTCTCTCTAATAGTAACATCAACGATTGTGATGATGGTATGGTCGAGTGTTTATGGGTAAGGATGAGGGGAAGGCCAACGAGGCAGATATCCTGCTGGGATTCTGTTATAGACCACCCAACCAGGATGAAGGGGCAGATGAAGCGTTCTACAAGTGGCTGGAAGAAGTCTCTCAATCGCTAGCCCTTGTTCTCATGGGGGACTTCAACTTCCCGGACATCTGCTGCAAATACAACACGGCAGAGAGGAAACAGTCTAGGAGGTTCCTGGAGTGTGTGGAAGACAACTTCCTGACACAGCTGGTAAGTGAGCCTACAAGGGGAGGTGCCTCGCTCGACCTGCTGTTCACAAACAGAGAAGGACTGGTGGGAGATGTGGTGGTCGGAGGCTGTCTTGGGCTTAGCGACCATGAAATGATAGAATTCTCAATTCTTGGTGAAGTAAGGAGGGGGGCCAGCAAAACCACTTGCAACCGTGGACTTCCGGAGGGTGGACTTTGGCCTGTTCAGGACACTGGTTGAGAGAGTCCCTTGGGAGACCATCCTGAAGGGCAAAGGGGTCCAGGAAGGCTGGACAATCTTCAAGAAGGAAGTCTTAAAGGTGCAGAAGCAGGCTGTCCCCATACGCTGTAAGAAGAAGCAGGGAAGACGACCGGCCTGGCTGAACGGGGAGCTTTTGCTGGGACTCAGGAAAAAAAGGAGAGTTTACCAGTTGTGGAAGAAGGGGCAGGCAACTCAAGAAGAGTACAGGGATCTCGTTAGGTCGTGCAGAGAGGAAATGAGAAAGGCAAAAGCCCAGCTAGAA
>NW_008824473.1:4592828-4603962 GCF_000699105.1 Pygoscelis adeliae
GCTCTCTACAACTACCTGAAAGGAGGCTGTAGCGAGGTGGGTGTCGATCTCTTCTCCCAAGGAACTAGTGATAGGACGAGAGGAAATGGCCTCAAGTTGCGCCAGAGGAGGTTTAGATTGGACATGAGGAAAAATTTCTTTACTGAAGGAGTGGTTAAACATTGGACCAGGCTGCCCAGGGAAGTGGTTGAGTCCCCATCCCTGGAAGTATTTAAAAGACGTGTAGATGAGGCGCTTAGGGACATGGTTTAGTGGACATGGTGGTGTTGGGTCGATGGTTGGACTCAGTGATCTTAGAGGCCCTTTTCAACCTTAATGATTCTATGATTCTATGAACTGAAAGGTCAATGATCTTAAAAAAAACACCCTTCTGAGCTACAGACTTCATTTCAGGCCTAAAAGTTGAACCTACGGGACTGTGTTTAGTGGTCAGAGGGACGATGTGCAATACATCCTTAAATACACAGAATCTACAGTGCTTTATTCTGTAGCCATTTTGTCTTACCTTTGGGACTCAGTTTCCCTGTTCTCTCAATCTAGATGTAAATAACCAGATTTATATTGTTTTGTCAGTCAAATGAAAATGAATAGTGAGGAGGAAAAATATTATTTGTTCTACTGGGCTGTTGTTTTCTTTGAAATCTCTGTCTCTGTCAATGTATTGCACTGATAGTGGATACTGCCTCTAGAAGGTTATGATCTCTTAGGGTATATATGCATTGCTTTCTAAATAACAGCCAGAGCTTGCACCCACCATCACTTTCCATGCATCTGCATTGCTTGGGCATATGCCTATGTTCAGACAGAAGCTTTAGGTAGGCTTTGGGGCACACTTTGAAAAACAACGATTCTTTGTTGAGTTTAAATTTGATTCTTTGTTTGGTTTAAATGTCTACGTACTCATGTCCCCAATATACAGACAGGTTGAACATTGCCTAATCTACAGCCATTTAGCCTGCAATATTAACACATCTTTTGGAGCTCTCACAGATGTGGCCAGTTGTGATGGTGTGCTCCCCCCGCCCAACCTGACCTTTATCTCCTGTAACCCTGCTCAAGCGATAATTACCAGGGGCAGTTGTTAATGGATGCTGATAGTGATAGCGATAGCTGGGTCCATTGGAAGTCGATTTGGGAGCTAGATAACAACACAATAACCAAGGGCTATTGTGGGAAATACGCCCACCTAACCACAGTGATTGGTACGCAAATATGACTATGAGTCAATCATCTTACCCCTATAAATAGTGAGCAGCCCCAGAGCCCTTTGAGCTCTCCTGCATGGCAGCAGGCTGCATGGTGGGATCTCCCCTTGAGTAGGGATGCCTCTCAAGGTTACTCCTCGAGGTTGAGAGATTCCTTGCTGCAACCGATACTTGGTAAGTGACTAATAGCATGCTAAAATGAAATCTGAGCTAAGTGATATAAAGGATTAATTGTGCATATATAATCCTTTAGACATAAACTGTTGACCAAGTCTGGGACTAGGTTTGGATCCAGCCGCACCTAGATTCCTCCCTGAGAAGGAGTCTAGAAAGCAAGGGGGTCCTTTCTGAACCTCATGGCTCAATGGGAGGGTCTCCCTGACAGTTTTGTCTGACCCTGTCCTCTATGCAGTAAATAATCAAGTGTACCTTGCCCTTGAATCTTGTTAAATTACTGTCACATTTACCATTGAACTTTGTTAACCCACTGTTTTCTATAAATAAAGTGTATTGTTGCTTCTCTCTCTTACGAGTGAAGTGCAGTCTTGCTCCATCCACGACACCAGTGCCATGAAGACAAGCTTATTCCTAAAAAAGTCCTAATATTGCAGTGTAAATTTATCTCCAAAGACTTCCAAAGAGAACTAACTAGTCAAGTTCACATGGTTAACATAGGTGCGGACACTGCCTTACACTCCAGTTCAAGTAAAGTGTTTTCCCAGTGCTTAGCAGGTAAGCAGAAGTTCTCAGAACTGGCTGTAACTGTGCAGTTAACCCAACAGTATCACATAAATTAAGGAAACTCAGAAAACAACTGATCCTGAGAAAACATTGAAAAAAACCCCAACAAACCAAAAGACCACTCTATTGCAACATTTTATGGTAATCTAATTAACATTAATATTAGATTCCTACAGAACAGGGACATTTTCATACCCAGATGTGTTTCATTACCTATAAAATATATGCATGAATGTAAACCTCCACCGGTTACTTCACACCCTGATTGTGAAGCTCTTTCCCCTCCAGCAAATGGAGGTGTAAGCAAAAGAATGCCTGGGTTTGAATGAGTGACTTGCCTACCAAGGGCAAGAAAATGGATAAATAGCTTTCAAAGGGTCGCAGAATATAATGTAATAGAGGGAACTGTGCTGCCAAAGAACTTCTGGGAACTGAGTAGGGGATGGAGCTGGGAGGAAGGAGGTGAGGTGAGGCAGGGATATGAAGCAAGAGAGGAAGAAAGCAGGGTTGAGAGCAGAGAGAGATTATTCTTGTTCTCTCCTGTCTTGCTTAGAGGCAGAAGGAGAGCAGCAAAATCCCAGAAGTCTTAGACTCTAGCTGCATTTATTTTTATGCCCAACAGATCCTAGCCTTTCCTTTCCATTCACACTTCATCCCTCATGCCATCACCAGCTCTTCATGTTCCCAGTGGAGCACACGTGCTCTGGGAAAGATAAAAAATCAAGAGTTGAGGGGGAAGTGAGGGAGAGTGAGGGAGAGTGCTAAAGCCCCTTTCACAGTTGCTGCAGTAGGTTGAATCAGCCCCTGAGCTCTTGTGCAGAGGTCAAGCACCATGCCATGGTGATGGATTTGCTGCCCATACCACATGTGTTTCAGGGAAGATGCATATCAGTCGGAGAGGGCAACCCTTGCTAATCATGATGAGTATGGTGCACCCCAGTTATACAAAGGAATGTGGGTGTTCAGATATCTGCCCCCCAAGCATATTCTATGGTGTGTACCTGCAATTTGAAGACTGTTTTCAAGCTACTTTCAGATCAAGGACAGTGAAGAAAGGGTATGTTGCAAAAAAAAAAGCAGAAATTTCTGTGGTAGATAAAAATCAACTATCGTACTCCAGAAGTCAAGAAATACTGAATGGAATATAATCTCTCTAAACTCTGCCTTGGAAGAAACCTCCAAAACCACAGACCAGAGCTCCATCCCTTGAATAGTGGTCAGCTGTACTAATCTAAGGCAGACCTTATCCAGTTGTGGAAATCTAGCCAGGGAGTTCACAGTTTCTGTGTGTATATTTTTCTTTTTTGTGTGGTTTCTCTGCCGAGTCTCATGGAACTCAGTTGTGATGCTCAGGTGCAGACCTGCTTCATGTGAACAGACCTCCTGAAGCTCGCTACCAAATTCCATTCTTCAGAGGTTTGAGAAAGGTGCTTGGCATGCAGAGTGCATGTGCTACCTGCTCTGCTACTTTTCTCTGCCTGAGCCTTAGCTTTTCTTCGTCTGCAATTAAGTATCCTGCAACAGCACTGCCAAACATATAGTCTAAGCCTGTGCTTGTCCTGCAAGCAGTCTTGCAACTTCCCCATTCAAATACATGTCGTGTGTATGCCTGTGTTAGGGAAATGTTCTGACTTCTGCAACTGTGAATGTGTAATACAGGCAAAAAGTCAATGTGAAATTTCGCCATAAGAAGTTGTACCAAAACTGCACCAAAGGAGATGCAGACAAAAACTCCTACAATGTGTCCTGTGGTCAGAAATGTCATGCCTGGCATACCCAAGAAATAAAAAGAGTGCTGGAGATGCAGAAACTAGACAACTCTATTCTTATTGACTTCTGTTTCCAATGACTGTGAAGACTCCTAGGGAATATTATCAAGACCATAAGCAGCAGTGTAGCTGTCATTTTCCACTGACTTTTGTGAAAGAAAAGCCTTCAGAAATTTTCTACTTGAGTTATCTTCACACTACTTTCACAAAGTGAATGTGCATGAACCTGACTGATTTTAGCAAAAGATAGATAAAACCAGAACAACTAAGAGCCTTGAAAAAACTGTGTAATGGAAAAAACTAAGCATTAGAAACTGTGCTTAGTCCCCTGCCCATACTATAAGTCTCTGCTTCCTAGGGAAAACAAACAAACAAGCCTGTTAATAAGGACGTCATTCTGGTGCAAGTTCACAAGGCCAAGCACACTCACTAGATTATCAGTTTTATTCATTGAACATATAGAATATCAGTTGTGATCCTTTTTATATTTTGAGTGGATGTTAATGCAAAAAGAGAAATCTCTTCTGTTCTGTACGGCTGAGTCTACTACCTTTCACCATTCATATTATTGATATCTGCAAGAACAGTATCCTCACTCTTATTTGGTTGCATTTAAAAATGATGTTTGCACGAGTTTCTGTAATTATTTCAAGAGCGATGTATATGAGATTTGGGGTTGTCAAAAAGAAGGGACACTAACCAGAATCTCAGGGAATAAAATAGAAAACTCATAGTAGTTAAAAGGGTGTGTGCTCAGGTGGGTGGGTTTGAAAAAGTAGGGAAACCAGGACACAATAAAGGGAGAGAATCTTATTTCTCTGAAGTTGAAAATGTAAACACTTCTCTCAGCAACTGAATCAGGCAGAATTTGTAGGAGCAAACCCAGACCTAGATGACCCTAACATCAAATAATTGCTTCAAAATTAATTCATGGGATACAAAGGGGTAAATTTTCAACACGGGAAGACAGGTGTACCACTTTAATTTAAATTCTCTGTCCCCCAGACTGAAAAGCATATATATCCTTTGTATGCAGAGTCCAAGTACTGGAGTGACAAATGGAAGGTGTTAGATTTACAGATAGTTCTCTTTGCCAAATACTCAATATTGGGGCAAGAACCTGGAAAGTCTATTAAGAATAAAGAACTGAATAAAAAATAAATTACTTTATAAAAAACCCGAATAAACAGTAATTCCCAGCTTTTCTGTAGCCAAGCCCTATTTGAGGAAATTGGCTGTGCTTCACTGAATTCAGTTCCTTATCTCTCTCCCTTGATCCTTTGTGCACTATTCTACTCTTATAAAACAGAATTTAGTTGCCTGCAGAAAACGCTTGCAATGTTTGATTTGCTGGCTCCAGAGTGGGACACTGAGTGAGGTGTCTGGTGTCTTCCACACTACAGGACCTTAGTGCCATGGAACATAACCAAAACAGCTGCAGCTCCCACCAGCCAGTTACTACAATGCAGTGAGTGTGGCATCAAGCCTTCAGACTTGCCTCATCCTGTTTTCCAGGTTGTAGGATGGTCTTTCCATTTATTCTGGATCCACAGTCTGAGAACGTATGTTTTGCTCTGAATTCCTTAATTAACCAGGCCTTACACTACCCTTATAGGATGAAAGTATTACCAGAGGTAACACCACTGATGCTCTTCCCACTTCAGAAAACAGTTCAGAGGTTAGCACTGATGCTGCCAAGGTTACGTGTTTGAGTCACGTATGGGCCAATCTGCTGCTGTTTTCCACCACTCCTGTCTGGACAGGTAGCAAAGTCCTGGAAGTGGATAGAGCCTTGTCTCTTCAGGGGTAATTTCTGCAAGCCCCTCTCTGCTAGGAAGTCCATGCCTTTAGAAAAGCTCTGTTAGTGAATCACAAAAGTAAAACCAGTGCTGGTTTTAAAAGAAAAAGATTGCTCTTATATTTTATAGACAGTTCAGTGCAGCAGTCGTGTGTTTGACATCTTTTGATAACGTCTGCTGGGACTGTCACAGGAGGAATGGATAACTTGTAAATCATTTCTTGGCCTGGGGGACTGAACTGTGCTGGGAGGACATCAGGTGGCTGAAACAGTGTAGCTATGTTACCCTTGTGCTCCTCTCAGTAAATCCTGTTAACCTAGGCTCTTTGCAGAGGTGTAGCTATTTCTGCTGCTAGCTTCTGGAGCCAGGAGGATACAGCGTTGTCTCAGTAACATAATCCATTGACCAGTGCAAATGTGCCTTCAGCCACAGGACCAGCCTGACTTGGCTTGGGAGACCCATGAGAATCTCAGCTGTTCAACACTGTGCAATTACTTTAAGTTACAGGGAGTTGATGTTAAACGTCTAGTTTCTATCAAAGAGCTCATCCGAAAGGAAATCCATGCAGACACATTCTGCAGAAAGGCTGAAGCTGTCAGTGTTCAAGAAGAAGATAAGTAATGACATCAGATCCAATCAAACTGATCATTGTGAGTATTAAACTACTTTTGCATGTCTAAAACACTTTTCCTTGACATATTGAAGATGAAGTGACAACGCAGTTTGGAAAAAGTTGTATTTGCTTAGTCAACGTGTCTCTCCAGCAAACACCTTTGATACCTCACTCAAAACTGATCACAGATACGGGAACATTATTATCTGAATGGGCTGCTAAAGAAATCTTTCTTTTGATTTGGGAAGGTCCCCAAAGTGCTACAGTCTGACCAGGAAGTAAAGAATGACGACAGAACCTGCTATAGTTAACATGATAAGCCAGAGAAAGCTTTCCAAAAGACATCACCAGCCTGTCACTTTATAGGACTTTGAGATCACAAACTGTATCTGGAATGACAGTTAGGGCCACCTTGATTAAGCAAAGACTATGAACCTTCCTCTTTTTTCTTTTTCTTTTTTTTTTTTTCTTCTCTTTTTTTCATTTCTCTGAGGAGCTGAGCTCGGTAACTGTCAAGACTCATAAGCAAAAACTGTAGCTATCTAGAAAAAAAGGGGTAAGAGATTTTGTTTTACTAATGTGCATCAGTTAATCATTGCATGGACTACTACTGCCATCGTGTGTTGATACATAGTAACACTTGATATCAAACCAAAGCCTAACATTAAGGGTAGATGTGACTTTGTTTATGTTTGGTAAATTTAATCCTATGCACATTTTTTTCCTTTCATCTTTAATGAAAGCCGAAGGAATGAGAAACTCTTTCAAGAGAAAAACAAACGAACGTTGTGTTCATTTCGGTGTTGGGTTTTTTTTTAAAATCTGCTTAGAAAATTAAAAAAAAGAGGAAAAAATCCTTTTTGTATGGAATATTGCAAACAAATATTTTATATTTTTAAAAATATTCTACTATTTTTCTTATTTTGTATTTAAATAAATAGACTAGAAATGCCATCAGAACAATTTATGTCTCAGGACATAATACTATACAGATGCTCTAATCATTAAGTACAAAAATTCAGAGACCTTGATGACATCTCTCAGCAAAAGATGGACACAGATTCTGGTCTAAATGTGGATTTGCATCACTTACATAAGCCTGACCTGACAGTATGAGTGGGTGGAGAGGGGAGCTAAAACAATAAATCCCCACTTCTTCCTAGCTACACAAGCCTTGTGAATTTCCACAGAGACAAACACTGCCACAAAAAATCCCACCCTTATCTTTGTGTGGTGAAAGTAAGGACACACCACCTGTTTTTCAATAAGTGAGTGTATGGTATAACACCTCTCTTCAACCTAGCTGTCTTCTATAAAGCTTTTTCTCTCACCATAGCAGACAATTTTATGTATTTATTTATTTATTCTGTACCCCAGAAAGCCAACAGAAGAGATGCTACAAATAGCACCTGGTGTGATATAAATATAGTATGTATAGAAAATGAATCTTGAGATAGGCCTGCTATCCGTCTTGTTACCTTTCACAATAAAAGGACAAGAATTAATTTCAACAGGTGATGTAAAGGACTGGATGCAGGATTTTGAGTCAGGAGAGCCAGAAAGGCTTTTTGGCGGTGCTGACTTTCTGTGCAAGCTTGTGAAAGTTACTTAGTCCCTGCACATCTTTCTCCACCACATGGCCAGAATAACATTCACTGACTTTTACAAGGTGCTCTGAGGCAAGCAAAAATTAGGACTGACTAACATTAAAGCTAGACCTGGTCTTGGGCCTGGGCTTATGCAGGAGAGAGGCACAGATGTCCCCTGTCCCCTCTGCTGACCGAGGCTGAGGTCACAAAGGCTGGTGTCCTTGTCACAGCCATCACCCCCGTGTCACAAACATGCCCCACTGGTTCCACCAGGTGGGGTGGCAAGGCAGCCTGTCACTTTGCCCCCAGGCCACCCCAGGTGAAGACCCTCCGCTGGACGGCAGGGTGTCACAGCATGGGGCGGGCAAGTTACAAGGCTCCTTCCCAGACCTTCCAGCTAAACATCCCCCATGGGGGCAGGGATGCTGCCCTCACTGCAGAGCCAGACCCCAGCAGCAGAGACCACCCCCGGCACAGCCCACCCAGCCATGCCACACCACTGGCCGTGGTCAATCCTAGGCAGCGTGAGGAGGCACAGCAAGGTGAGGGCAGTGGCAACAGGCAAGAAAAGCAGCAACAGATGCAGGCAGACGACGTGCCCTGCTTGCTCCAGTGGCGCAAAAGGGCTGGTAGGGGCAGAAGACAACAGCAGCGGCAGCAGCACAGGGGAAAACGGTATTTTAACAGAGACAACGAGCTAGGGCAACAGGAGAGAGAGAAAGACCTCACAGAGCAGGACCCCTGTGCATCTTCCTCCAATGGCTGCAGGAGGCAGGGTGGCCACCGCAGGTCTCCTGTGCATGGAACACAGCGTGAGCAGCCTGGGGAGGCACACTGGCAGGGTCATGACTGGAGGAGGAATCAACAACAACAACAACGGACTGAGCCCCTCCACCAAGACCAGGCAGTTGGGCAGAGTGGTGGTGGCCAAGAGGAAGGGCTGTTCTGGAACGTGAAGAAGCACTGCTGGGTCATGAACTTGCACATGCTGGCGGCGACATTGCGAGAGGCAAGCGTGTGCCTCCGCCCCATGAACATGGCAGGGGGGGGGCCCCCCGGGGGGGGGGCCCCCCCCAACCACCACCCCTGCCAGGGATGTGCCCCCCCCACAACACCAGCCAGTACATCATGGACCAGCATGAGTACACATGGAGAAACGAAGAGGAAGCAGCAGCATCGATGTCTGGAGGAAGCAGTAACTACAGCACAGCAGCTGAGGACTTCCGTCTCATGGTCCCTCTCCCTTCCATGGCGCAGGAGGCTATGAAGGCACATCTACAGAATAGGAAGAGGAGGAGAGCACACAGCCTGCCTGCCAAGACTAGAAGTGCCAAGATGGTATCTACTGTGAAACCTAAAGCGGAGTGACAGCACAAGGAAAGCATCTGACTTGTAAAATCATCAGCTATTAAGAGCAGGCAAGCTCTTGACATTCAGCTCCCTAAATAAATATGTATCTGCACTTCTAACCCTGCTGCCTGCTGCCTAATGATTCACATACACTGAGATAGAGCTGGCAGAATAAGAACCAGAAAAAACAAAAAGGTTAGCATTGCATATGTCAAAGTGGTCAAAACCACTACCCCAGAGATTTATCTTTTAGAGACCCTGTGTTCCCCTCAGGTGCATATGTCGCATTCAGGAAGGCTTCTCAGTACATTACTATGTTCTACTGAAAACAGACGGTCTTACTAGATGATTAAAACTAAAAACCCCCAACATATATTTAAGCACACATTAGAATGGAGACTTTTTTTGGACATCAGAAAAACGAAAGAGTATTTGTTAGATAAATATACTTTTTGTTATAAACAGACTCTAAAACCTATGGCTAAAGTGTGTATTTGCATATATACATGTATACATTGTATAATATAAGCAAAATAAATGCAGCTCCAAAATAGGAGAAAAAGAACAAAAAATCACATTTGGGGCACAGCAGCCCAATCACAGACTTGACTTGTCACGAATGCTCGTATCATTTTCCTTTTACCAAAGGTCAAGAAGAGAAAGAGGCTTGGTGATATGCCCTAGCTTCACTTCTTAAGGTGACTGAAACTACAGCCATGGGAACCATCACAAATATACACAAATATATTTCCATCTGAAGGTGAAAGAATCATATATGTCTACTAGCCATCATAAGAGAAAAGCAGTAGTCAAAAACTCTTGGCTTAAGAGGCTCCTTAAGAGAGAATGATGCTGTTGTGGGCTAGGGATTTAAAAGGGGGAGAAGAAAAAATTGAGTTAGTGGGAAAGGCTGTGTCTCTGACCTTTATATTTGTGGACAGACAAAGATAGAATAAGGTGACATAAGCCTTTTCTAACTTTGGTCTAAGTTGAGACAAGGTCTAAAACTCAGCTAGTTATAGAAGTATTCAATTTTTCATGTTTTTATTGAAACAACCCACTAGAAACCAAAAAGAGAAATAAAATCAATATTAAATACAATTTTGCTATAGATGTCAATATTCTTTCTGTGTAGTATAAGTATATAGTTGTATATATAAACATACATATCTATATTTCTCAAATACCTTATGAAGAATTAAGTGGCCATGCAGATCTGTGGATCTATTTTTTCCCTTTGGGTTCTTTTCTCCAACTAATAGTTTAAAAATCCCAAATACTCTTACTGAAGTTCACCTTTAAATCTCATAATACTTTAATACTTTTTTCTCTGCCTTCTTTGCATTCTGCTTTACTGCTAGATAACAGAAACCCTCTCAAAACATTAGAACTTGAACATTTAGCAGTATGCAAATTTCTTATTTGGCAGAAATTGTCATTTTTAGCTCCCATATCTTGACATAGCCCATGAGAAGATATCATGGACTGTAATGGGATAGGGTGGTGTAGAGAGAGAGGCAGTGAAGCAAGAAGGAAATGTTTGATATGCCATAAATGAACTATCAGAAACTGTTACTTCATATTAGACTTCTCAAACGCTTACTTAATTGAAAACCACGTTACTAAATTTATTCCTAAATCAGTGTAATTTTCTATCTTTTTAGTGCCTGTAAGAATGATTTAAAACTTTGCTAATGTCCTGGTTTTGGCTGGAATAGAGTTAATTTCCGTCCTAGTAGCTGGTACAGTGCTGTGTTTTGGATTTAGGATGAGAACAAAGTTGATAACACACCGATGTTTTAGTTGTTGCTAAGTAGTGCTTACACTAGTCAAGGACTTTTCAGCTCCCCATGCTCTACTGACTGAGAAGGCTGGAGGTGCACAAGAAGCTGGGAGGGGGCACAGCCAGGACAGCTGACCCAAACTGGCCAAAGGGATATTCCATACCAGATGACGTCATGCTCAGTACATAAACTGGGGGAAAGCTGGCAGGGGGGACCGCTGCTCGGGGACTGGTTGGGCATCGGTCAGCAGGTGGTGAGCAATTGCATTGTGCATCACTTGCTTT
>NW_008824473.1:4604614-4611465 GCF_000699105.1 Pygoscelis adeliae
AGGTCCTTGAATGCGTCCAGAGGAGGGCATCAAAGCTGGTGAAAGGGCTGGAAGAAACGCCCTCTGAGGAGCAGCTAAGGACTGTGGGTTTTTCTAGTTTGGAGAAAAGGAAGCTGAGGGGCAACGTCATTGCTCTCTACAGCTTCCTGAGGAGGGGAACTGGAGAGGGAGGTGCTGATCTCTTCTCCCTGGTATCAGTGACAGGACACGTGGGAATGGTTCAAATCTGTGTCAGGCGAGGTTTAGACTGAACATTAGGAAGCATTTCTTTACCAAGAGGGTGGTCAAACACCAGAACAGGCTTCCTAGAGAGGTGGTCGATGCCCCAGGCCTGTCAGTTTTTAAGAGGCATTTGGACAATGCCCTTAATAACATGCTTTAACTTTTGGTCAGCCCTGAATTGGTCAGGCAGTTGGACTAGATGATCGTTGTAGGTCCCTTCCAACTGAAATATTCTATTCAAGGTTGGAAGGTTAACAAGAACTGGATTGTCACAAGACCAGAAAAGAGAGTTTCCCCCAAAGCATTTCAAATTTAGTTCTCAAGTATTTCACATTCTCATTCAGAATGTTTCTATTCAAATCTTCTTAATTATTTTTAAATTATAAGATTAAGATAAAAATCTTTCTTTTCCTTTATGGATAAGGAGAGATTTTTTTTTTTTTAAGTGACTTTCCCTATCAAGATGATTTGTAAGACTTCCTGAGATTAGAGGAGGAAAATGTTTTTCTTCTTTCTCCCTCTTAATTAACTTTTAGTTGTATGTAAGAGTGAATCTGTCTGGAGAAATATTTTAACAAAACTACAAATGACATGATGCTAGTGATCACTCAAAAATAGACATTTTGGTCAAACTGAGTATTCTATTAACCCAATCTATACTGTATTCTTGGGGTATTTATTTTGGTGCAAATTTCAGTTCCAATGTGCTGAAAAATATTTGGTTTATAAAAAATGACAGAAGAAAACTGTTCTTTCTGACAATGGAAAAGAGAAATCTATAGATTTTTGTGTATAAGAAAGTAACATAGCTGATATGAAGTTTGGAGTAAGCGTATTAGCTACAGGTTTCTGCTAAAATGAGTAGTGATGTAGCACAATGCTGATTTTATTACTTATATCTTCACGGACTTCATTTTGAAAATTAACAGGAAGTTCAGTCTTCCATGTTTTATACTGTTTTTTTTTGTATATTTATTTGTTTTTTTGTTTTTCTACTTACACAGACCAATGGTATTATATGATCACAGTTTAGCAGACAGTTCATAATGTTACCATAGAACAGTGGAATTGATATTTCAAGCAATATGAATTAGTGTTCAAAATTCAGAAAAAAAAATAATTTGGGCTTTACTTAATAGTTCTTTGGTCATTGAAATAACAGTGCCCAATGAAGCTGGAATTACTTACTCCTTTTCTCTGTTTTGTTATTGTACCACAAAAGATGAGAATGCAGTACACCACAGTTAGTAAAAAATATTTATAATTTTGCTACACAATTGAACTAGTTCAAATTTATTACAGCATATTTTCCCCATTCACAATCTACAAGTTGTGTGTCATCTTCTTGACTTCAGGGATGGACTGTATTGCTCAGGTGTTGCCATGCAGGAGACTGTTTTAAAAGATCCTGAATATGAGCTCAGTTATAAAGTTGAAATGCCTTTCTTCAGAATTCCTTCTGCCATTATTTAAATAAAAAAAAATTAATCTGTCAGAAGTGCTTGTAATCTGGCAATAAAACTTTTTAAAGCCTAAATTTTGAATATCTGATTTTTTCATCTATTTCATCTGCTTTTGTGATATAATTGGGAAAAACAACTCTGTGGTACTGCTCAATAATAGAGCAGAGCATGGTTTAAATGTCGAATTTCTGTGTAAAATGCTTCTAGGGAAAAAAGACTTATTGCATTTTTAACAGTTCCATTTTCTGACAAAACAAACTACAGTTGTTAGATGAGTGCTGTCCATGATGACTATTTTATCTCAAGAGCACAAGGAATATTTTGTGTTTTAATTTACTGGTGTGGATAGGAGGAAAAAAAAAGTTAGAAAGTGGAAGATGTTCTTACAACAATAAAGAGCCTGGGCAAATTCTGCTAAAGGGATTATCTATAATAGTGTCCCAAGAGGGTATGAACCAGACATAGGGAACTCACAGTGAAAAACAGTAGCTGAGAGAAAATATCAGGTGCTTCTTTTTTCCCTTTTTTTTTTTTTTTTTTTTACATGGGGCTAATACAGCAAAATAGTTTGCTCTAAAGTGCTCTTGCAGGTAAGAGGCTGAAGCAACACTAACTTTATGGCAACATTTTGAATTGATCTTGTTTATGAAACTTTATGTTTATCAAAACATAAAAATGTTTTATATTTAAGATAAGTTCTCCAGATAACCAGTATCTAATAATTTCAAGCTGATGTGTAAATACTTTCAAATATGCAGCGCATCAACAGAATGAGAATGTAAATTATTTATGTATAAGGATAACATTTCTTAAGCCTCCCGAATAACATTTCTTAATGTCTCCCAAAATACACACTTCCTAAAACATGAATTTCTTGTGAACTGTGTCTGAATAAGTATTTCTAATGACATCTGAAGGTACAGAAAGATCATCTTGGCGTTGACATTTACATTAAAAAGCTCATTACATAAAAATCTAAATCACTAATATTTTTACTGTACATAATTAAATATATACTCAACTTGGTAAATGAGGCCAACAGGGTATTGCTATGAATGCCATTAATGGCACTCCACAGACCTGCCAATATCTCTTTATTGTACATTAATGAAGCAGCAAGACTATTTTTACTATTTCCTCATAGTGGTCCTTGAAAACAAAGTCCTATTCTTCATTTACTGAATGTGACATTGACAGAACTAGTTATGACCTTCTGCTCCTTCTCCCTGGGAGTGTACTGCACAAGCAGCACAGCAAGGTGGCCTCTCTTCCTTTCCACGGTCTCATGTGCCAGAGACAAGAGATCAGGCTGATCGGTGTTTCATTTTAGGTACCACATGCAAACAGTGACAAAAATAAGCTGAGAACAACCTTGCAGCCACTAGTTTAGCACACTACCTCGAGAGATAAGATATCTGGATTTCTATCTGTGCTCCAGTGTGCAATTTATGGTACTATAAAGTTGTATAGAGTCAAGAGAATGGATAAGGTCACACTGAAGAACAGACACTTAGGTCTCCTGAATCCTAAGTAAGTATTGAAATCACTGAGCTATTACATGGTGAGGTAACAGTATCATCCCCACCTTCAGGAACTTTGAGAATCTCATCTTTGAATCTTTGTAGTGCAACCATTTTAGAAGTTCAGCACACACTGTCTCTAGGACAGTGTTGGTAACAGATGTATTGATATGAAATGGCTATGACGACATAGGTTATTGACAGGTTCAGAGCGATAGTTAGCTAACTCTTCAGTAAGGCTACTACATCACCAGGGATAATTCAGCTAAGCACCATGTCTCCTTCACAGATAGTTTATCCTACAGCTCTGATGTCACAGTGGCTCCTGAAGTCTCGTTGCTGCTCTCAGCCTGATCTTTTGAGTACCCCACTGTGACGAGTGAATGACTCTATGTTGGGTGTAAGGATGGGTGCCTGAAGGACCCTTCAGGTCCCTTGAGAAAACTGTTAAGGAGAATGGAACAGGACTATTGAGAAAGCCTTTTAAAGAGAAGCTCTGAGATGTACCCATCCTTACTCCACTTTCACATTACTCTGATGCAAAAAAGCTGTTGAGAGAAAGTCAGACTAAGCTAGGTCTGGAGACGTGGATATAACGGAGAGAGTCCAGTGAAGGACCAGGGAGATGGTTAAGGGATTGGAGCATCTGACATATGACACGTTGCTGAGAGAGCTGGGACTGCTCAGCCTGGAGAAGAGAAGGCTGAGGAGGATCTTATGAATGTGTATAAATGCCTAGTGAGGGCAGCAAAGAAGACAGAGTCAGACTCTTCTCAGTGGTGCCCAGAGAATGGACAAGAAGCAATGGACACAATTTGAAATACAAGAAATTCCATTTAAATATGAGAAATACTGACCACCTCAGTGAGGGTGGTCAAACACGGAGACAGATTGCCCAGAGAGGCTGTGGAGTCTCCATCTGTCGACCTTCAATACCTGACTGGGTACAGTCCTAGGCAATCTGCTCTAGCAGATCTTGTTCTGAGCAGGATGGTTTAACTCAGCAATCTCCAAAGAGACCTCCCAACCTCAGCCGTTGTGTGATCCTGTAAGCATTTTGCCTTGGCTGTGTTTTTCTCCTTTGGCAACACAAAGTGGTTGTTAATTACTACTCTAATAAACCAGCAATTCTACTGAAAACACAGCTCCACACCGTTAATGATTGTATAATAGTGCTCCTTTGCATTTACCTTCCCAGTGATCATGAATGAACTTTTTGAAAAGCAATAAAATTCCTGCAGAAATTATAGTTTAAATGGGAGGTGTGGCTTAGAATATACATCTGAAATGTAAACATTAAACAATACTTGTAATCGTTTCCAAATTAAGTCACATAAATTTAAGAAATTGCAGAGTTAAGGATAAGCTTAAAAGAAATCCAGTGTAATTTTTTTTTTTTTTCAAATGAGACATCTGCATGATTTATGTTCTATTATGTATTGATATCATTACAAAAATACAAGAATGTAACATCCTTCAAAATCCATGAAATCTAATTTGGGACTGCAAAGCACTAGACTGATTATCATTCTGTGCTGACTGCTGTTATTGCTACACCAGAATAGAGATTTGGGGACCTTGCTTTGACAGATGTTTAGGAGATGAGTATACAGTATTTGAAAGTGATATAGTTGTTTACAAAGACTGCAACTAAATTACTTTCTGAGCCCAGTCTTCCCCATCCAGAAACTCTTCATTCACTGTAAGCACTTTCTCTAAAGCCAGCTCTCTCCCAGTCTCCCGTTTCTTATTTAGACCCCTGCCTCAGTCTTCTCCTCTAATATTCCCAGACTGAGCAGCTGAACATTTTCCCTGTTCCCACCTCACTCCCACCATAAGCCTTCATCTACACCAGAAAACTAAAATGCTCAAGGGATTGTTGTGCAGGTCTCCATACCATTAACATGGAGTCTGGCATCATTTTGGCCTGAATGAACTAGTGGTCTTCCAGGCAATACCTGGAGTTAGCATTGGTTGGAGACCACTCAAAGCCAGCAGTTTGGATGTGGCCATTGTATTTTGGGTGGGAAAGGATTTGAGCTGTATAGAAATAAGCTATGCTGCATCAGTTGGTTTCAAGGCCAGAGAAGTCCAGTTTATCTACTAATGTAGATGCAGCTTCAGTCTTTGTTGCAATCTCTATATCCTTCCTTTCCTTGTTTGATTCATCTTTTCTACCCTCTAGGTTCAAATTCAATATTTTCTCCTTCTACATTACTTGGTAGAAGCACAAGGTCACACAGAACAGAAGCAAGCTTCCTACTCTGAGTTTAGACCCCAGCCCCAACTCAGCCTGCAATAGGTCAGAGCTGCCCAAATCCTTTTGAACCCCTTCCAACCCTGCGCTGGAATACCTGCTAGTATGTCTGTGCCCATGTGGATAGCATGTGTGTGCTCAGAGCAGATGGAATCCTCAGACGGTCAACACTGCAAAACCTTCACAAGTGTCCTATAGACATAACTAAACTGTACTTTCTTTAAAGATTCATAAATGGAAGAAAAATGACTGATTTTTTTTTTCCCCCCACGAACAACAGAAGAGGTATGCCTTAAAACAAAAGCCATTTTTCAGTTCAACATCCAGTTCCTGCTCTAAAGCGCAGGATGTTGAAAAAGAAGGACCATAAGGATTTTTCACAGGGACATGACACCTTTTCATAGTCTTGTTCTCAGAAAGAGCTAAACAAGTTTGGTTAAAAGTTTCCCAAAAATTAAACTGAAGAAGACATCCAACATGGAAAACTTGAGTCCCATGCTTAATTTGGCAAAGTTACAAACACCTGAAGATGGGGTATTATAATGAGAATTACCATTGATAATAGGCGGTGCTTAAAATTACAAACTGTGAAGTACCAACAAAAACTGAACACATGTGAAGTAATTGTTCCCCCATTAAATTACACCTGAATAAAAACATATTCTGAAGAACACAACAGTATACCAGATGGAATAAACAAGCTTTGGTCTGTGCCAAAGTTTTCATACTTAAACCTGAGATGGGAATCATCCCACCTAACTTTAGACATCTACAAAGCCAGTTGTCCCCTACAGGGCTTTTAGAACACGGTCCAGACACAAAAGGAAAGAAAAATGAGCTTCAGCCCTGCAAGTGCAAGACACATTCTCTAGGTGACGCTGAGCTCAGCTCTGTGCCTCGTTCACAGCATGGCTAGTTTTAGCCCTGAGAGCAAAAGGTGATTTCTGAGGCATTACGCAGTTCAAATTGGTGCAATGTTTTCACAGACTAACGCATGCATTATGGAGATATTAACAGGATGCAGTATTTACGCATCCAGTGCTTAAGATGCCCATGGAAAATTTTGGTCATCTATGTAAGAACAAGCCATACAGACCCATGAGTTACGACGTTTTCAGTCAGAGGACTGGCCAGGCTGTGATACTTAGCTATGGCAAATTTGAGATCCCAGTACCGTACCGTTTCTTTTAAGATGGGGTCAAAACCGTGGCTTAAATTATCTACTTATCTTTTAAAATCTTTTTGAAAGTGAAAAATCTGGATGGAAATTCTTAAGTAACTGTGGATTCTTTTTCCATATACGAACAAGCATTCTCCTTTCCAGCCCCCTACATTTTGCCATTGCTTTCCGGAAAAAGTTGTGCCCGATTCCCAGGCAACGGGCTGGCG
>NW_008824473.1:4611863-4623020 GCF_000699105.1 Pygoscelis adeliae
TGAAACCCTTCTCGGTTAAGCAGAGCTTTTTGCACCAAGTGACAGCAGTCTGCAAGGACTGAAAGATTACAACTTCAAGATACCCTTTCAGTTTCCCTGACAAATGACACTTGGGCACTAAGGCACTGCATTATTTGGGCATCGAAGAGACAGTCAGTCCTCTCAGGACAAGTCCTAAATAGGTTAATAGCCTTAACAGTTTGATACGTAAGAGACAAAATAGTTCAGGAAAGCGTGAATAATGTGCCCAGAGCCATGTAAAACCCGAGTTTTCACCTCCCCTCCAGTCCTGGCATGCTGAACGATGATAAGCGAGTTGCCAAACTACTTTGAACTTTGATTCTTCTACAGGTAAAATAGCGATCTTTTACTTGATATTACTAGATATGTCAGTGTCTTTAATCCATTCATAAACTATTTAGAAAGCTCTGGATGCACACTGCAAAAGAAACACAAGTGTCTCTGTATCTTGAGGTCATCCCCGCTCTTATTTGGGGTGGGGAGTATTTTTAACTGTTACTAAGAAGCAAGAACTGAAAAACAGGAGAAAAGCTGGTTTCAGCCCCAAAGAGGAGGGAGGATTGGGAGTGGGAGGAGAAAAATTTTAAGCCAGTAAAAATTCCTGGGAAGTGAAAAGCATCAACCCCCTGATTCTTGCTGCTGGTGGGAGTAGCAGAAGTAGCTTTCCATCTGCTCAGCTCTTGTATGCAGGGCTAGTCAAAGAGTCCAACAGAGCATTTTCCTGCTTGAAAACACAGTTTGTCAAAATTAAAACATAGTTCAGGGTCACGCTGACAAACTGGTATTGTTTAAAAAATAACAATGGTGACAGAGGGGAGATTCTGCTAAAAGCAAAAGGGAACATATTTTGGTTTTGTTTCCAAATGATTTTTCATTTCTGTTAGCGTGAGTTTGGGGAAACTGAATTATCTGGTACATGATAAGGCCAGGATCAAGTTACTTCATACATCCCAAAAGACTGCTCAAAATGACCATTATATTCCACTGCCATGTGTTCTGGATATATCACAAAGAGTGCATAAAAACTGCTTTAGAAATATTTTAGAGACTTAAGAAAAAAAACTACACACTGATTTTTTAATGTCATTGCCTCTATAGAATAGATCTTGGGAGCACAAAACCATCCTGAATATGAAGTACAGTGATGATTTTATGTCCATAGGCTGAAAAAAACCTATAGAGATATATTTATAGAGGTGCCTATAGTTGATGCAATATGCCACTGAATTTGGCAAAGCTGCACATAAAAAAAAGTGTTACCATTCTAGGGCTGAATCTTCTCCCTTTTAAGCTCAGCAAAATACAGGCTAGGGATGTCTCTGCTCGTAAATGTAGAAGAAAACCTACTTATAATCAATTGTCTGAGGAGACAGAGGCATATTGAAATATAACAGTAAGTTTCAGAAAAAGGGCGTGCTTGGCCAGAAAACTTGAGAGGTTACGAAAGATTCATGAGGACTTCAAGCACTGGCAGAGGAAAAAACAAACAAACAAACAAACCCTATCTGTTGTCCTCAGGTGTATTTCTCTGCATAATTTTGCTTCTTTTGTAGGTAATCAAGCTCATGCAGACTTTTTAAAGGCTAGCAAATTGTCCAGTTTGCTGTAGATTTTCAGCAGAATGGAAAGTGCAACAAAATTATTCTCCTCCTCATATTTCAGTGACTCCACTGGGAGGGCCTCTACCTGCCTGAGGAACCAAACTGCCTGACTGTTTATATTTTATCTTCTCTCCCTGCACCCACCACACAGCCCATGATAGCAGGTAGCTAAGTAGTTAGATAAACTACAATAACCCAAAACACATCAAGCTTAATTCTCAGGCTGTATTAATAAGGATGTTATTTAAATCAGTGGAACTCTATCACTTCATACAAGACATACATCTCATCCACATTATTTAAAATCCAGGGAGATTTATCTTGAACTTGTTTTCACCAACTTTCTCTGCCACCTTGCCTAATTATCAAAAAGAAATCTTGCCTCTAGAGAGAAAGTAATTTAATATGTTTTTCTAGTTGCTACAGTAGCTGAGTCATAATACATGATTTGTGAAATTACATCCTTTCTTTGGTGGTGGGCAATAGGATAGAGGGAGCTGCATGAATTAGTGTATACGTAGGAGAGATTCAGAGAAGAGATGGATTTTGGCAGCGTAAAATCTACTTTTAATCCACAGAAGTATCTCTAGTGTAGAAAAGAGGACTGAAAAACCCACTGGCAAACTAATGGTTTTGGCAGAACATTTCTCCTGAAAACACACTCTGACGTGAATTGTCTCTAAAAAACCCCTCAGACAATATATTAAAATAAAGTAGTTGAAAGTACTTCTTGTGCATTTTTACATCCCTAAGCACATATTTCATTAAATCATGTTTTAAAAAGCAGGATTTCTTTAATAAGATGACTAATTAGAACAGACATGTCCAGAAATTACATAACTGCTGTAATATACTGAAAAAAAAAAATCTTCAAGTGGATTTTTTTTTTAGCATTTAATCTTTTAAATAAGTGCCTATACTGATTAAGATAGGTATCTTGGCCAAATAAGCATCCAATTTTTAAATTAATTGACTATAAATCTCTTCATTATTATAATATATAATATTATATATTATTCTTCATATATTTATTCATTATTTCATCTTTTAGCCTGGAGAAAAGGAGGCTCAGGGGAGACCTCATCGCGCTCTACAACTACCTGAAAGGAGGTTGTAACGAGGTGGGTGTTGGTCTCTTCTCCCAAGGAACTAGTGATAGGACGAGAAGAAATGGCCTCAAGGCTGCCCAGGGAAGTGGTTGAGTCACCATCCCTGGAGGTGTTTAAAAGACGTGTAGATGAGACGCTTAGGGACATGGTTTAGTGGGCATGGTGGTGTTGGGTTGACGGTTGGACTCGATGATCTTAGAGGTCTCTTCCAACCTTAATGATTCTATGATTCTATGATCAATATGATATATTATGAATATATCATATTCATATATGAGCACCCTCAGTGCTCAGAATGAGGGTTTACCAGGGCAGATTTCTGTTTGGATTATCATTTTACCGAGAAGAACTCTTTTTAAAATCAGGATTATGTGATGGAACCCTTTTTACCTCAAGAGCAAAAATACTACTAATAAAAAAAAGTCTTTAAAAAAATCATAAAAAGAGAAAGTAAAATACCAAATAAGATGAGCAGCCTTGCAACATGTCAGAATAAAGCTAAGTGCCTTGGA
Source organism: Pygoscelis adeliae (assembly GCF_000699105.1). Lineage (NCBI taxonomy): Eukaryota > Metazoa > Chordata > Aves > Sphenisciformes > Spheniscidae > Pygoscelis > Pygoscelis adeliae. Next base: position 4,615,107 of record NW_008824473.1, read on the forward strand.
GAAGGAATTAAGAAAGCAATCAAACAGAAGGCACAACTGAAGAAAGCCCTGCGACTGGAGGGCCTTCTAATGCGGCACATGTTCCTACCAGTCAGCATTTCCTTTGAAAGGCTGGAACACCCTTGTTTGCTCTTTAGTGACAGAATAAGCACAGATGGCAATTCAACAGTCTTGTCTGTGCTTGTTGGCCCAGAGAACATGACCTGCATCTGTTTTAAGCAACAGACTAATGTGTTTGCTCAAGACAGCAGCAGGCATTGCTGAGTAATCCTTGGATTCACATGAGAGCCTCTTTTCCTGTCTCTGAGACTTTTCCAACATGGAAGAGCAGGTGTTCGTATGTGCTTGTTCTAGGATGAAAGATGGCTTTCTGGAACAGTGCTAAAATTTCTATTTTGACAGATTTTTGGGGAGAACGTGAAAATGAGGACATTATGTTTCAGAGAAAGGTTAGCAGAGTGCTATGCCACAAAAATTTAGTTCTTAATATGTTAACGCAGCAGACCATGATTCAAATGTGCATTTGAAATAAAAATCAAAATATTTGTTGCAAGTCTAAGAGTATTTACTATATAGATATATAGCATTTTCTGCAGACCAAGATTTTTTGTAAAGTAAACACAAATCTACATATAGCAAGTTTGTCATCTGTGTTCCTACCTCTAAAAAAAGTTCCGAAAACAGCATTTGCCTTCAAGCTAAAACTCAAAAATGTGCTGAACTACCAGAAATTAAGGCGATATGTATAATGTCCTTGAGCTAGCTAGAGGCAGACCAAAAGCTGGTACGCTCCCAAACATAGGCCCCCACCTCCATATTGATCTCATTGTTCTTTGCTGTTGAAGTTAGGCTGTCCCAAAACCCTAATTGTCTTTTGACAATTAGGAGCCGAAGAACTACACTACCCACTTTCACCCCTGCAAATTTCCTGTTGGACACAGCTCTGGGGATATCGCTTTGAGGGGAGGTAGTTAGATGTCTGGCCAACGCATGCTGGGGCCCACCTGTACTGCACTTGTGAACATGCTGCCATACGTACAGTAAAGCCGAGACTCCCGTGTAGATGTGCCAGGTATTCTCATACCCGCACCTCCGTGTACTTCTGCGAGTATTCCTCACAAACCATTCTGCACTAGAGGCAAATGTTGAAACTGTTCCAAAATATCAGGTATTCTCAAGATGTGCCTTTAGTCTTAAAAAGAATCCTTGTTTGTTTTTTTTAAAAAAAGAAACAAAACACCAAAAAAACTTGAAAAGTTTCCTGGTTGTGTACATTTCTCTGCAACAGTGGATAAAACTTAGCACATAACTTGTCCTTTGTTCACAGAACTGGTAAGATATAACTAACGTGGAAAATAAGGATTTTCTGGAAAGAATTCTAAGGTACTACCCCACAGATTTCAGAAAATGCTGAGATCCTAATAGCCAAACTTGGCTTTATTTTTTTAGAAACGTAATAAAATCTTCAGCTTGTGTGTAACATTTAAACAATTACTATTTCTAAAAAAAAAAAATTATATATATATATAAACAAAGCCCATTTTGTTTCAAGACTTTTTGTGCAGTCAGGTTTTGAAGAGTCAAATGGTCAAACTTCATATTAGTAGGGATTTCTATCTGCTTGTGTCACAAGATACCTTTTTCCAAAATCAGTTTTATTCATCCTTTTTCCATGGTGACAACATTGCATCAGATCAAGATATGATCATGGAATGTAAATTTTGGGGTGTTATGACAGAAAGGCTGAGGACTGCATCATGAAAATAAGGAGAATCTATGCATAATTTAGAGACAATGGTAATTTTTAGGCATTTTTGTTGTCACATCATATACTTTTCTTTCAAGGAAAAGAAATTTCATAGTTCTCAGACAATTCAGTTAGCACGACCTGCAATTCAATAGTTAATTTTAATACCAATAACTTTGCCTTTTAAAATCAGTTCATAAAACTCTTTAAACTCACAAGCAGAATTAACTTGAAGTTCAGTCTTAAGAGACCCATAATTTAACAGGTTTTTGCAATCCTTCCAACACTTTTTACAATATTTTTTCCCTACTGCTTTACAAGGAGAATGGGATATAAATTCTACAATTTTAAGGGACTAAGAACAGTAGGATTTGGAGGTAGAATATTAAATCATTTCTTGATACAAAACTCCTGAAGCACATCCTCTAATGAATGTCTCAGTACACAATACTCCTAAAAACAAGATAAATAACTTTTTTTGTCAAGCTTCAGCACTAAAAAGTGTCAGAAAAGTAAAACTATCTGACTATAAATTTTAAGATCACATGATTAAATAAATAACATTTTAAAATAAATACAATAGTCACTGAAAATGTTTGCATCATCCCTATCTTAATGATACTGAGGGGCTTAAAAAGGAATCAAGTAATCTTCACCTAATAATTACCATTAATTGTAACAGTTGGAATATATGCGTAGATTATTTTTTTTAATATAAAAACAAAAATAAAGAACCTATGGGGGCATATGTCAACTTTTTTGCCTTTTAAGTGTTGGCCACATTAATGGGTAGCATTAACATGGTAAAGATTTTGTGAACTGGAACTACTGTTTGAGTTAACAAAGCTATTAAGTATTATTTTCCTTCTAATTTAAAGCCTGTATTCCATTCCATTCCACTCCATGGAGTTTAATTTACTTTTTCATTATTTTAAAAAGAAAACTGTGTTATACATTATGTGAAAAATAACACCTTGCTCTAGCAAATTATTTTTGCAAGTGGTGCCATATACATCACCAACATGTGTATCAGGGATATTCTTAGCTAATACAAACTGTCATATCCAATCAAGTCAGTGTCACCAGAACTATTTATTTCATCTGAGGACCTGGATTCCACAGATGTTTCTGCTTTCAAGTTATTAGTAACCAATGTCATACCGAATACACTGATTAGTTATTAAAGTTTTAACAAAGACTGCTATTTCTCTAACTACCAAATGAAGCTCACTGAAAAGAACCAGACAAGCAATAGGTTGTGGGTAATCCCTCCCAACTACATGTCTTGGCTGGCCCCAGCCAACAGCCTTCTCTAAGCTAGGGTAGATGCCCAAGGAGGCAACTCTGTGACAGACATGTCCAGGACCTGCCACCCAGTACCTGCAGACCTGTCCTGCAAGCCTGCCAGTCTGCTCCTCCACTAAGCCTGCCACTATCCATGATAGTGCTGAGTCTCATGGTAGAGCAATATCAGGAAGGTCAGACTGGGACCTGTGTATGTTGAGGTGAAGCCTTTTATCATTGCCAGAAGAACTCCCACAACTTCCACAGATCTGTCAGGTGGCGCTGGCACTCACACAGCAAGACATGTAACCATTTGCAACACGAAAATCTCTCCTCGTGCAAGATATCATGACCATGAAGGTGCTGAGTCTCATGGTAGAGCAATATCAGGAAGGTCAGACTGGGACCTGTGTATGTTGAGGTGAAGCCTTTTATCATTGCCAGAAGAACTCCCACAACTTCCACAGATCTGTCAGGTGGCGCTGGCACTCACACAGCAAGACATGTAACCATTTGCAACACGAAAATCTCTCCTCGTGCAAGATATCATGACCATGAAGTAGCAGGATCTGGCAGTTGCAGTCACAAAGCAAGAAACGAGACTCCAGGTTTGTGCTATAGCTGGCAGTTTGCTACCTGCTGGGGCTTCATATTCTGAGACAGCTGTCAATAGCACTATCCCCAGCTACATTCCTACATTGTAACACTTTCCTAAAAGGAAATTTATGATAGTTCACAGGACCCTATAGATGGAGACTTCAGCATTTGGAATTAAGAAATTGCTCATTGCTCAATGAGATGGGGGCCTGGTTACACAGGACATAGAAGAGATGGAAGTACTGAATGCCTTCTTTACCTCAGTCTTTACTACCAAGACTGACCTTCTGGAATCCCAGGTTCCAGAGATCATGGCGGCTGAAAGAAATACCTGAGGACTGGAGGAAAGCAAATGTCACCCCCATCTTCTAGAAGGGCAAGAAGTAGGACCCAGGGAACTACAGGCTGGTCAGCCTCACCTCGATCCCTGGGAAGGTAATTTTGGAAACTATTTCCAGGCACATTAAGAATGAGAAAATCATCAGAAGTAGTCAGCATGGCTTCACCAAAGGGAAGTCATCGATGGATGAGCAGACACTGAGGTGGATTGAAAACTGGCTGAATGGCTGGCCCCAGAGGGTGGTGAACAATGGCACGAAGTCTAGTTGGAGGCCAGTGACTAGTGGTGTACCCCAACGATCAATACTGGATCCAGTCCTGTTTAACATCTTCATTAATGATCTGGATGATGGGGCAGAGTGTATTCTCAACAAGTTTGCAGACAACACCAAATTGGGAGGAGTGGCTGATATGCCAGAGGGTTATGCTGCCATCTGGAGGGACCTCGACAGAGGAGAAATGGGCTGTCAGGAACTTCATAGACTTCAACAAAGGGAAGTGCAAAGTCCTGCATCTAGGGAAGAACCACTCCATGCACCGATACGTGCTGGGGACCACCCAGCAGGAAAGCAGCTTGGCAAAAAAGGACCTGGAGGTCCTGGTGGACACCAGGTTGAACATGAGCCAGAAATGTGTCCTTGTGGCAAAGAAGGCAAATGGTATCCTCAGCTGCATTAGACAAAGTATTGCCAGCAGTTCAAGGGAGGGGATCCTTCCCCTTTATTCAGTGCTGTGAGGCCATCCCTGAAGTACTGTGTCCAGTTCTGGGCTCCTCAGTACAAGACAGACATGGACATACTGGAGAGAGTTCAACAAACGTCCACAAGGATGATTAAGGGACTGGAGCACCTCACATATGAGGAAAGGCTGAGAGAGCTGGGACTGTTCAGCCTGGAGAAGAGAAGGCTCAGGGGGGATCTTATCAATGTGTATAAAAACCTGAAGGGCAGGTGCAAAGAGGATGCAGCCAGACTCTTCAGTGGTGCCCAGTGACTGGACCAGATATAGTAGGCACAAACTGAAACACAGGTGGTTTCCTCTAAACATCAGGAAACACTTTTTCACTGTGAGGGTGACAGAGCACTGGCACAGGTTGCCCAGGGAAATTGTGGAGTCTCCCACCTTGGTGATATTTAAAAGCCTTCTAGACATGGTCCTGGGCAACTGGCTCTAGGTGGCCCTGCTTGAGCAGGGGGTGTGGACAAGATGACCTCCAGAGGTCCCTCTCAACCTCAACCATTCTGTTATCCTGATTCTGTGAAAGACATTCTCTCCCCTTAGCATTCAGACCTTGCTCAAATTCCTGCAGAGGTGCAAATAGGAAAAATAAATATACTTAAAACATGCAGGAGAGGAAAAGAAAATCCAGGTAGGTAATGTTGACAGATATTTACTCAACACACACAAACTGAAAGTGCAGCAAGTTTTAATTATTTCAGTTCAGGAGAACAGAAATAGACATTGGTAAGTACGTTGTCCTTCCAACTAAGTACAACTTGGGAAATAAAGTATTGAAAGACTTTAAAAAATATCCAAAACAATCAAATGAGGAGACACATGAGGGTAGAAAAATAATCAATGAGAAAAAAAGTTATAAATTAAATTCCTGAAATTACTGGATATTTTAAAAGGAAAATTCAGTTCAAAGTTACCCACATCTTAGACCTCTGCTATTTCTCACCAGTTTAGGACTATGGAGAAAACTGGATTAGAGTGGTGCTATCCTGACTTTGCTGAAGTGACTGGACATTGGATATTTTCAAGGATCTTTCCTTCAAAACTCTGATCCCTCCCTTTCCTGCTACTCTCTTGGCAGTACTGGTCTCTCTGTAGCTTTGATCCTCAGCTACAACATTCTTGTACATCTAGACTGGGTCTCAATTTTGCTCTTTTTCTTTAAAGAGCATCTGAAAGATTTATTGGTGTGCTTTTTTTGTTGTACCCAAATACATATCTTCAACCATAGCATAGAACACTCATGATTTTATACGTTGCTATAAATACATTGCTAGAGAAACATATAAGCTGTATCTATAGTAATAAACTAAAGAGTACAAAAAGATATTCCCAGGCCCTGAAGTTACTAGTTTATAAAGCTAAACTGTTAGAATAGGTCCTCTGGTGATTTGGCCCAAGTCAGCTAGCACTGCTCCAAACACCTCCTGGGTGCTATTCAGGGGTTAACATGGGCTGAATACTATTCTCATGAGGCAGTTACAAGGATGAGCTGCTTAGAAGGTAAGAGAGTTTAGCATTATGGAGAATGGTCCCAAATACATTCAGCTCATTAGTATAGATGGATACTAATGTCTATAGTCTTTCGATCAGCTGTAGTCTGAAAGCCTGATATCTAGCCTGAAAGCCAGTCTTTCCGTCAATGCTCAAGCCCTTTGTCAATTATTTTTCTCATTTTTTTGTCACAGAAAAAACTGAAGAAGGCAAATCTCATGACAGCCAAAAATTATTAAATTCAGGCTCACACTGAGCAACTCAAGAATTTCATGCAACCTTTAATTTACCCCTCCTTAAATGAACCAGAGGCTTTTTGCATGACTGTCACAAACGATCACTTTTCAGCTTCAAGGCTAATAACCTAAGTAAAACAGCATGGCTAGAATTTAGCTTAAAGATTAAGACATCTAAATTTTATGCTCACACAGTCATCTAAACTCTCAGCATAATGTAGATCTCTCCAGTGCAATGACAGCCTACACACCTTGCTCAATGTACGTCTGAAAGTCTACTTAAAGATTCCTGCATTAGGTGCCATGATCTACAAACTGAATCTCATTTCCTCCTATACTACCACAAATCCAAGCTAAATTCTACAACTAATTTATGTTTTTTTTTTCCTTTGATACTATGGAGATATAACCATTTTTATTTACTGAAGAACATAACTAAATGAGTCCAGCTGAGCAGTCACTACAAAGTGTATCTATGAATGAAAGCTCAGACATAAGCAAAGCTGAAAATAAAGGTCTTTACTTTAATATGGCAATCAGTAGTGACTTTGTCATCTTCCCATTTCAAACTCTAGTTACTTTAGTGTTTTATTTTGGCTTTGATTTCTGTTCAAAGATATTCTGTCAACATTTTGGAGCATCTCAATCGATCTTCCTGATATAGCTCAAGCCTGACAGAAAAGCAATTGATTTTTGGTCTCATCATTAAAATACTTTCCTCCTTTTTCTTGTTTCTCTAAAGTATTGATCCATGAGATAGATATGACTTTAAACACATGCCTTCGAAAAACAGTGAATATTAGTAGCTCATTAGTTCCACTATGTCTTCAGAGAGATCTGAAGTATCTTTACAGATAATTCATGTGGTATTGTGTCATAGCTTTTTCTTACTGCACCTGCCTACATTAAAGAATAAAATATCAGCTACCACTGGAACTTGACCCAGTGCAGCTTGAAATATCAACCAAAACAATAGCAAGGACTGTGACTTGGACTGTACATATATAATGACAGAAAAATACCCATTTTTCTTTGGCAAGATGCTGTCAAATTCTGGCAAAATACCACATAAAGCATGTGTCTGCTAAGAAGGCACAATAAACAATGAAATGGCTGTAAAAGCACCCATCTAAATAGCTCTTTTTCTGCAATAAGGTTCATATGGGTTTATTAAAGAGAGAAATTCTATAATGCTGCCATAAAGAAAAAAAAAACCAAACTATAGAAGAGGTATATCCCATATCCAGACTTGATGGTTTGATAGTGCTGAGGCTGAAGAATGAATGTTAACACAGAAAAAGGCAGGAAACTGCTTTTATTACCAAAACAAAGTAATTACTATTGACAATGCTTAATGTGATAAATATTATGTATGTTATAAAACCTAGCCAGAACAATGGACTATTTTAATGCCATTCTTTTTCCTTAGAAACAAATGCATTCAGCTTTGATATGAAGAGCTTGCTATATGCAAGTGTAATT
>NW_008824473.1:4623100-4631742 GCF_000699105.1 Pygoscelis adeliae
CATCAACAGGAGACAGCTGAAGAGAAGACAAGCAGCAGCGCTATTTCAATGTAATTAAATAGGTAAAGCATCTACATGAATCTCTGATATTTCTTCTAAGAGTTCACAGCAATTGATTGAGCTTTTAAGACTGTCAGTCAAGAGAAATATTTATCTAATGTGGTCCAGCAGTTATAGCACGTGTTCTTGACCAAGAGATTTGAAAGTTTCCATGTACCATTTTCAAAATTACACCAGTATAATCACTTTCAGCCCTCAGTCACAGAAGTGCCTCCTTCACTGTCTCTTTGCACACAAGTCAGAATTCATTGCTCTAAACCTCTACTTAGTCACGAAACATGTCTGCCACAGACTCCTGTTGTATTCATATGGCTTAAGAAGATTAGACTTTTCAGAAAACTGCTAAAAAATGAAATAATTTAAAGAATTACACTGTTGGCGTGAAGTAAGGCTGTAGCAACTGCAGTCCCAAACCTACAGATATACATCTAAATTATGATTTATTTCATTACAGGTTCCTCCAGAAGATCTGTGAAAAGTGAAAAACAGCATTGACCTTAGCCTATGCAAAAGAGGAACACCCTTAGGTGACCGTGTTCTGTGTTATTAATGATTAAGAGGAAAGAAAAAGAGAAAATAGTTCATTTTTCACCAGTGCAAAATGTGGTGGTCAGCAATTTAAGACATATTTTGTGAGATATTGATCATCCCTGCACCATCCTTTACAACCAATGTTTCTGTGACGTCTTACTTTCTTTGACTGAGAGTCATTACTTCTCACCACATCCCTTGACTACATTTAAGAATGGGGTTTAAATGCCACAAATGCCAAGCAGTTTTCCTCAGATGATAATGGATTTCGTCCCTGCTTTTTTGGGGAATGCTTGTTGTCATCTGATATGCATTGTGATTAGAAAAAGGAAATTAAGTTAAAGCAGAATTGGTAGTTTGCTTAATACGTAGACTTATACTCCCCATAAGCCAAACAAGAAGGGTCATCTTCAACTTATATATATAGGGGAAAAAAGTGAATAGCTTAAAAACTTTGAAAAGCATCTCCTTTATGACCCCCTGTATTTTTAGACAGGCATCTACTTCCAGTGAACAGGCAGCAATTCTTCAGAAGCACTGAGAGCTCTTTGACAGACACGATCTCCCAATTCAGGGGCATTACCCTGGCTTTCTAACCCATCTTTTTTTTCTGCTGCACAAAAGGCTTTGACAATAGTTGATATTTCTAGTTGGTGGCAATGTTTTTTTAAACGTTGTGTAGTCAGACTAAAATGATTTCTCTTGGTTTCCGAAGTGCTTGACACCTTTTAAACCTTTTTTCACCTTTTCTCCCACATTTTCAATTTGTAAAAGAAAACCCTTCAGAACTGACTCATTCTAAAAATAACAACAAAAAGGCTATGACATTTCCAAAATTTTCCATAGTCCAATTCTTTTTTTAGCTGATCCTGAAATAGAGCGATCTTCACTGTCTGAGAGGGCAACATGCTGCCTGACATATACCTTGTAGTACGGAGAGGACATACCTACCTCCTTTTCCAAACCATTCCCCAAATTAAATGGAAATATGTAAAGAACTATACTTTAATGTCTGACAAATTTACTTTTGAATTTAAAAATGTGTTTTGTAGAAAGTTATCACATACAAACAAGTGCTTGGCCTTTTAATTTTTTCTAATAATAGCAGAAATAACACAGGGACCTTTCAGTATGCTTAGATGGCACATGGTTGTTCAAAAGCAATCTCACTTGGCTGACTATATCTACTTTTAGCTGTAGGTTTTTTTGTTCTAGCCTTTTTTTTCTGATAACTATGCAATCTCCTTTCTATATTCTGGTCTCCTCTCTAGGAGATCATGGTGCTCAGGCATTATAAAATTTAGCTATAAAAGAGATTTTGTAGAGCAGGGAGTCAATCTCATATTTCCAATAATTCGTGTATGTTTAAAACTTCTCTAAAGTTTCTCATTTCTGCATGACTTTCTTGTAGTGTACCAAATGAGGGTACCATGGTAGCTGTAGCTGCTAGCTAATAAGATGATTATTTTTATCATCTGTAGTAGTTAATTGGAATGGGTCATGTACCTGTAGGCAATCAGAAAAGAAATCAAAAGGACTGAGTTAATCAGGTTAAAATTTAAAATATCTGCAGGAAGATTCTTTCCAATATCAGAAGGTAGCTTTGAAGAAAGTGCCCCATGAAATAAATATGATTCTTTGGAGAAGGAAAAAAAATATTTTCAGTCTAAAACCTGAAATACAAAAGAAAATCTTGTAGGAAGATTATTTAAGTCTCTTATTCATAAAGTTACATTTCCAGTTCACTTCCTCACTGAAAAGTGTTTTTCTGCTTAGTATATGTGTCTGAAATAAATGAGACCAATAGGAGACTTGCCAAGGCTTGGATTTCACACCAAATGCTTTGCATGTGAGAAGACCTTTTCAAAATAGCAGTCTTGACTGCAGAGAGATTTTTATTTTAAGTAGGTCTGATGATCCTTAGACTTACATTTAAATTTCTGCTTGCATACTAACAAAAAGAAAGGTAGATTCATAGGAAGAGAAACTATGTAATTAGACCTTCATTCACTGTCTTTCCACTGCATTTGAGGAACAACAACAAGAGGCTGACTCAGTACTGTTGTGAAGTGGAAAATGACTTACCTTTTTGAAGAATATTTTCCAGTAAATTATTTATTAGATGTAGCTCTTCATAGCTACTCAAAGCAGAGCTGGATATTAGCTTCACAAACACAAGTTTTGGGCTGTTTTCTCCTCTCCTCTCCTCCTGATTTCAGGGACTCAGGGTGCTCTATTTCTCTTCCAGCTGGGAGAACTGTATGTACTTCCATTACTGTTCCTTCACAAGAGGAGCTCCTTGTCCACCTTCCTTTCTCATGGTCCTCATTTCCTTTCAACCAGCATGCAAGTGCTTCAGGATATCAGTATTTTAAACTATTCTAGAAAACATGGAGGTGGAGGGAAAAGAGAATTCTAGTGTGCTGAAAGATAATAACTCTACAACAGGACAGCTGGTTCTAGTCTGTCAATTTGACACGAGTCTTGACCACCAGATACAGCTAGGATCCACATAAGCCATTTCTGACAGAGCAGGCACCTCATCTGCCATAATCTCTGCTAATCAGTTGTAACTCAGGAATTTATAGTTTCAATACACATGACAAGCATTTGTACATATAGGTCTGAGCTTCTTCTCTACATGGAGGCCACTTCTTTGTAATGTCCTCTACCGCACTATCCACTACACATTTCATCGTGGAAATCCTGTATTAAGTCTGAAGAAGCTTTGCTTTCCTTGGTTTGTTTTCTATTTTCCATGACTGACGGTCTCTGTTTCCAAAGCTTTCCGCAATGTGTACTACAGACATCTCTTCTCAGGAACCAGCTGCTCCCTTTTGCCTGGGATAGAGTACTTGAGCAGCTATTTCTAATAATCTCCTTGCTCACAGCATAGGATAATTAAAAGCTTCATTTATACTTTCTGGGTGGCTGCTTAACTCAGTGATGTTTATGCTCTATCACAAGTTCCATGTGTGTCTTGTGAGCCTCTGTAGTTTCCTAATTTCCAGTAAATAGACATGCCCACAGATGTCTTGTTCATTCCTTAAGACATTGTTGTTGATCAGTTGTGTTGTTCAAAAACCACCATGCTACAGTCAGAAAAGCTAACATTTGATGTACAGGACCTTACTTTCTTTAGCCAGTTCTTTCAAGGGAAATAGTACACCTAGTATTGGTCAGAAAGCGGTAAGTCATTAAGACTGATCATCAATAAAAAGGATCAGTCATTCAACCCTTAAAGTATCTATGTGTTAGGTAGTTGGATGAAACTGATTTAGGAAACAGACTTAGTGGCCATAGATAAGGGCCTAGAAAGACCACATTAATAAGTGTTCTCTTTTTATTTCTGAGTGAAATTATATGTAGAAGTTAAGAGTGAAACTCTGGTTCACTGCAATCAGTGGCCAAGCCTCCAGTTAATTTCATTGAGGACAAATTTTACATGTTATCCCTGCAGTAAATTCAGTCTGAAATAGGCATGCACACGTTTGTAAATGCTGAACCACCAAAGGTTAGCTTTCATTATCAAATCATAGACATGGCTAAGCATGTGCTCAGAAGCACACTCAGGTCACAGGCAGCACTGAAACTCAAATATTTAGACTGGTGATCTAAGGGTTGGACCGTTCGTGGCCGTGCTGTCACACTGCACTGACTGCATGTGGGCTTACTGGGAGATGAAATTGAAAATAAAACTCCTAGTTCATAGCTCTGGTTAACGCAGAAAGGAGGACTGAGATAAATTAGTTTTGGTGTTTTGTTTTTTTTTTTTTCCCCATTGAAGAAAGAGCTCAGATTATCTTTCTTTAGTCACACAAATGAAATAGTTTCTAATTGATCCTCCAGGGCACTGACAGCACTTTCAGCCAGCCAGGGAAATGGAAAGAACAGTGTTGATTTGCTATAGAAAGAAAAGATTCAGTTTTCAAATGCATCAGAGAACAGTATCAAAAGCTGTTTGTAGACAGGCAGGGAGAGCACAAAGTTTGTACCAGCTGCAATTAAAAGTTCACAGAAGGTTTGCTAGAGCTAATTCCTGAATGCTGAGCAGACGTGAATCGGAGCCACAAGGTGCTTGACATTTTGATAGTGTGTTTCGCAGACCTTTAATGAATATATAAAGCAACAGAGCAAATGGTGGAATAATGAATGCATAAAACTACAGAGCAAATGACGGAATTTTGTTGAAGAATAAAGCTACATAGTTAACAGGAGACAGCCATTGTATGTGCCCTCCAAGAATAATGGAAATAAATAATCAGGTATAAAAAGGGATGTTGCCTGGATTTAAAAATAGTGATTTTCTGTAAGAAATCACACTTATAATGACATATTTAAAGATAGACACTTTCCTGTGGAGAGGCATCAAGTGTCTGATTTTGATGATCCCACGAAAAAAAGGAGTTAAAATTTTTAAATATAAACGGGAAGCTGTTGTTTTGGGAACACATTCACATCGCCCCAGCAGATTATCCTTTTGGGACAATCCTGCCTGATTAGGCAGACCCTCACTGGAGCACCACTACACATTCATGGCTGGTGAAGGAAGACAGAGAAGAGATGGGAAGGAAGAGCAAAGGAGAAGATCAGCATTAGTTGTTGTTATCACCTATATCATAGCTTATAGGTAGTGTAATGGTTTAAACGGATTGATAATTAGAGATTTTCCCTCACTGTTGGAAGCAGCAGATTGGATGTTGCTGTCTGTTCATGGCTCAGAGCTATAGTGGAGGCCACATGGGCACTCACAGCTCATATGCTATGCCACCACCAGCACCGTTGCCAGAGCTGGCAGCCAGCGGTACCCGGTGGTGACGATCAGTCACCCCCTGGAGCTCCTCTCATCCGAGGCTTGCCAGCAGGCACCCCCATGGCCTCCCTGGGGTGACTGTCCTGGGGCGGTCTTCACATGAGGGTGAAGGCAAGGCTGGCCAGCAAAGGAAAAGTTCCTGCAAGCACTGAGATGTAAGATTTGAAGACCTCTCTCTCTGCCAAACCTTTGTTCATCTCTTAAAAAAATGTTAGGAAAAAAAAAAAAGAAATTATCGTGGTGGAAAGGCTTTCTTTCAAATGCACCCTTCTCCACTCCCCCACCCCAAAGATCATAAAATTTTACAGTGGCACAGTGGAAGTGGATATCCTAAAATATACAAAGGGAAGGAGCTACTGAATGCTAAAGCTGTGACCGTCCTTCCCTGGCTCTGCAGAGACTGAAGAGAGTGAGGGAATTATAATTGACCTTGCACTGATGTAATTTTATTAGTGACACCTCCTGTGGCAACTTTAATTCCAGGAAGAGACCGGAGAGGTGGAGGGTCATTCATCTAGATGCAATATCTACATTCAGGATAAAATGCACCCCTTTGCCAAGAAAGGCTGGTTTTATTTATAGAGAATAATATACTGGGCCACAATCAGCTCTCTGAAAAGGGTCAGCATGAGTCCTAGGTTTGCAGTTCTGCAAAAATATCTGCCATCCTGACCTTCAAGTTGGAATATATAAAACTTGCGGTAATGTGCTATCGTATGTGTCACACTGTGTAGCCGGTAAGCCCCTGGAGGTAGATGATTTTTTCCTTTATTGTGCTATGAAAGGTTTCCATGTTAACAGAACAATCAGCTTTTTTTTAAGCATAAATTGGCATTTCTAAGCTGTTCAGTGTGGGTGAACACTGTCACTACTGTAGTTTTTTTGCTGCAGGAGACTGTGGAATGAATAAATAAATGCTTATTTCTAACATACCCCTCCTCCTTGAATCTAACATCTGTCACTGAATGAATTAGGGAAGTCAAGCACCTTTGCCTTCCTCTTAATCCTTTGACACATCTATAGCTCACATACTCTCAGTCATCAGCTGAATTCATTAAATATTCTTTTAGAGACTTTTTGACAACAGAATTACATTCCTGTAGCAGAAGGTTGCTTTATTATTATTATTATTATTAATAACAACAACAACAACAACAATAATGACAAAAGTACCAGCAGCATCAACCCCACAAGCCAAAAGAACTGAGAAATGAAAATACTAACTGATGATCCATCATGAGCATTTCAGCTGCGAAGAGTTCATGAAACATCTGACTAGTATTAACAGGCGTATTCCATCACAATGGTTTAGAAATGGAACAAAGACTTCACCAGCACTATCAAAAGATAATTCAGTGAGTGGGTTCTCAGGGTTCAGGTTCACTGTAAAATCAAATCAGTTCTGATCTGACTCTCAATCAATAAATTATCCTGAGAGATCAGTTTTATGAGTTAGTGCAAGACCCCTTTTTTGGACAACATGAGAAGAAAAATGGATTTGATATCCTACTGAGCATTGCAGAAATGGAAGTATCAGGTAAAAGCACTGACTGGAACAGAAAGAACATACAAGCTAGTAAGCTGCCTTTAGAAATTTGGAAATAAGTGTTTTGCAAGCTAGGACAGCTCTTTTCTCTCTGAAATTACAGCAAACTCTTTTTGGTGCTTTCCCTCGCACACCTTACTTGCTGCTAAGCCCCCTAGACAAAAGAAACAAGATACTTCTTCCTAGCTCAGAGTTTCTCAGGCTCCTGGCAGGACCTGTGACCCTGTGGAGAGAGGAGCCTATGCTGGAGCAGGTTTGCTGGCAGGAATCAAGTGCACTCCATTGGGCAGTAAGACTTCTTGCTTTGGGGAGGACTCTTTCTTCAGGTCAGCCAGTATGGATGACGAGGCAGGGAAGAAGGTCAGCCTTACCTGGAAAAAAGACTTCCTTCTACAAAGCACATAGATCGAATGCAGATGCCTAAATTGGGCTAGCTGGACACAGGCTCTGGACTGAACAATAAATATTTAGGCCTTTCATGTTTTCTCCACCACAGCAGACACCGTGCCTGCCCCTGTATTTAGGCCACCTGAAGAAGGCATCTGCTTCCTTTTCTTGATCAGGCAGGCTGTAACAGGCATCTACCACAATTGCACCGCGCTGGCCTGTTCTCTCATCCTTACCCCATGTTGGCCTTCGACCTCTTTCCCAGCTCATGATTTTAAAAGTTCTGAGCCATGATGATACACCCACCCCCAGCCTTCCCCTTGTTCATCTTCTTACAAGTTATGGGCTATGTTGGCTTTTTCAGGAAGCAGTCATGCTTTTGATGACCTGTTCCTGTTCAGCAGCAGATGTGCTCTCATTAGGTTTTGACTTTTGCTTACAGCTACTTTCTTTCTTAATATGAAAGTCTTTTGCAAGGGATGGCAGAGAGCTGGGACAAGGAGAGTGGATCTGGGGGTACTGAGTATCTAGCATCGAGCTGGGGAGAGTAGGGAGGGAAGGGGTGCACAGAGGGTAAGGATACAAGGAGTAGGGTCTGTGTGCTTTGAGTGAGCACAGAAGGTGTTACTTGGAGAGACCAGAGATCTGGCTGTGAGGACCCTGTGGGGCAGGGACTGTAGGTCTTGGGATCTTGACAGTCCATCAGAAAGCACAAAAGGCATGGTCACTTCTGAATAAAGCATTTCTGCCAAAAGGCTAAGCATGGGGGAGCGGGCCCCTGATGAGTAGGTGGGAATGGGCCAAAACAACAGCTCTTGGCTCAGTGCAGGGAGGGACGTTTTCACAGTGGTGGTATCCTTCCTGCAGGCCCTGATCAGGCAAGTTTGCTCCCTGTCTCCCCTGCCCTTACCAAGTCTCACTGCCCTGAGCCATCGCAACTGCTTACACAGCAACTTTCTGCCTTACCTCCTCCCCTTGCCTTTGTCTCCTGTCATCTCCTAGCAAAGCAGTAAACAAGCAAACCCACATAACAAAAGCCTAAAAAGATACAGAGGATCAGGGAAGATATAATTTGAGCAGCAATGAGCCATGGATTGTGTGTCACTAGGCAGTGAGTGGGTGAAGGAGGAATGCATTAGAGGATTCAGGAAGGTATGAAGACACCCCAGATCCTTTTGGAGAAGGGAGGTAAATAGATGGTATCAAGATATATTGGGACTCTATTTTAACCTTACCATTGGATTTATTACAGTACAAAAAGACTTTCTGTGTAATCACCCCCCCCCCCCCCCCTCCACCTCTCCA
>NW_008824473.1:4631961-4659578 GCF_000699105.1 Pygoscelis adeliae
CGCCTCTCCCCCCCCCCCCCCCCCCCCCCCCCATTCCACTGTGTCCATTCCTGGATGCTCAGCATGTTCACAGCCTTCACCAGTGAAGGAGCAGGCAACGTCTGACACCCAAGTGTTACTCTGGATGCCTCATCTGCTAGTAAAGGATGCAGAGGGTTGTGCGTACACACGCCAAAGAAACTGGTTCTCATGGTCTAGATAGAAAGGCTCACCTGGGTGGAAAGGTTATCTGTGCACCAGGTCACATAGTGCACAGCGAAGAGCTATGGTTTAGAGAATTCAGGAATGCTGGTATCAGGTCTGTTACACCATGCTTGCTGTCTTGCTACCTGAGATCAGAGCTTCAGACTTGACATAAGCCGTACATAAGCTTGTACAAATGCTGTTAGTGTTCACCTACCTGTGGGTTTCAGCTTAAACCATTTGGGGACAGTATGTCCAATGGGGACATTTAGCAAAGGAATTTCTCACCAAAGACAGAAGTGTAGGTACCAGTGGAGAGCTACCTTTAATGCAACATCCTGACTTCACTCCTGCAAGTTTTGGATTTGGTCAGCATTCATAAGCCAGGAAGCATTTCCTGCCTTCATAATCTGGTTCATTTCTTGTTCTCTTTGTTCTCTATGTCAAGGAAAACAATGTTTTAAAACAGTTTCTGTCACTCTTTTCTCATAGGTTTATGAAGAAACCTCCTGGCTCCATACCTTCCTTTTTTTAGCAGTGGTTAGCTTCTCCACTTGCAATCACTAAAATTCAGTGTTTCTTCTAGTAGAAAATATTTTGTCACAGAAGGGACAAGATGCTCAATGGCCTTTGGCCCAGTGTCTCAGATGTTCTAATCCACAAAAACTGGGTTTTGTAATTTGACACAAACATATTTCCAGTCAGTTCCACAGCATATTCTAAACAATCTGTGGTATTTTTGGTTGGTTGATTGTTTTGGAGTTGTTTCACAAAATGTACTGTGGCAAATATACTGTCCTAGTCATGGCACAAGATATAGTAATAACCATGCATCAAGTTGTTATTTCTGGCTTTTCTAAAGCAAAATCAATCTCTCTTATTTATCAAAGCTATTTTGTAACTTTTTTCCCCTCTCAAAAATGAGAAAATAAGAAACCTTTACAAATTATTTTTTTAAACCTGGCTTTGTCTTTTAAAATAATTGTTCCTCATGGAAGATCTGCTTATCAGATGGTGTCTGTCATCCTTTATTATAACAAAAAAAAAAAATCCTTAGCAGCTCTGCCTTATTTTCTTCATGTTTAGGTTCTCT
The DNA here is from genome assembly GCF_000699105.1 of Pygoscelis adeliae. Taxonomy (NCBI): domain Eukaryota; kingdom Metazoa; phylum Chordata; class Aves; order Sphenisciformes; family Spheniscidae; genus Pygoscelis; species Pygoscelis adeliae. The sequence goes on from NW_008824473.1 coordinate 4,633,238, forward strand.
GCATGTATTTTTACTTTTCCTTCTTCAGTTATCTCAGAATCTACTCTTTCTTTGTATCCTTACCATCATAACTCCATCCCACTCTCCTGTGATGTCTTTCTTTTTTCCTTCATTCCATATGCAGTTCAAATACCTCATCCTCAGCTCTTAAGTGTATTCATTGTTCTGTCCTTATCTAAATCTCTGTTTCCAGTGAACACAGTCTATTTTTGTACTTTTTTACAACTTTCTGCCTTCATTCATCATTAATGTTAAACACCTTCCTCCATTCTCCTCTTGGTATCTAGAACATCTTTTTGCTTCTAAAGTGCCCATCTCTTCTGTCTGTGTCTAGTGCAAACTGTGGGAGATGCTCCAGTGTGCATAAGCTTACATTTTATTTTGAATTTATCGGTAATCTAGATGAAGCAATTTTTTTAATCTGTCCGTATATGCATTGCGATGTCACCTTGGCACAGTCACATGTAGCCTGATTTTCTCAGATATTGAACAAATTGCATTTGCAGTTTTTCCTCCGTGCTTGTTAGTTGTAAAGAATCTAGTCACTTCACTCATCTGCAAATCAGAAGTAAAAGGTCATTTCCTTTCATAGTAGAAAAAATGCAGGGTACAATTTTCTGGTACCTCTAGGTCATTTGAAAATCATAGCTTTTAACACCTCCCTTAGCAAATATCCATGAAAATGCAGAGTTTCAGTGGAAAAAGACCTTTAAACAAATTATTTTCAGGAGACTTTCTTCATTTTTTCCAAAAGAAGATAATATATTGGGTCTGTTTTTCCAACATCTTCATTTGTGTAGTCATTTAAACCTTGACAAACTGAGCGGAAGTAGGGGCTATCTTCATACCTCATTTCTTCACCTTGCTGACAGAAAATGAAGGAGGCATTTCTCTCTGCAAGAACTGGTTTTGCTGAGGCATACAGATGGGATGAGCATAATGCTAAAAGGTTAATATACTACACAGCAGAGGGAAGCAGGAGCAGGGTAAGAAGTTTGACTAACAAAAAATTGGCTTTTTGTCTGGCAACAAGACCAATGAGATCAGCTTTTATTCAAGAAACCTGTATTAGTATAAATAAATTCCCTTTCTGGTTAAACAAATTGCCCTTTTTTTTCCTCTCCTTTTTCCCAAGCTAAAAACCATGACCACAGTCGATTTCCTCCACTGAAATGTTCTAAAAACATCTGCAGGAGAAAAATACAGCTTTAGATCAGATTGCTTTAAATACTACTTGCTAGTTAGTGGCACTTCAGGGACTAAGCCAAGTAATAAAGAAAATGACCTCATGTGAATTGCCTGTTTACCAAGAATGTGGCTACTGAGCATTGTCCTAGAATAACTTAATATGTGCTATTTTCACTAATGTTTGCTGTCACTGGATGTACTCTTCTCTGTGCTCTAAATTATTTCTGAAAGAATTATTTAATAGCTGATATATAGCTCCATTGATGGATAAAAGTATATACAGGCCTTTGACAAAATCTTGTATGGGTAACTCCTAACCATAATTTTATCAGTGTTTAATGTTCAATGCTTCTGGTTGTATTTCTGAAATGGATTGTTTTTTGCAGACTAATCCCCATATTTCAAACCTTCCCAGTGATCAATCTACTGTCTTACAGTTAGTCATGTTCCTTCCATACTATGTTGAGCTGAATTGCCACAGCAATCTTTATTCCACTTACCCTTACTTCTATTGGGAATGACTCTTAATTCTTTTCCATAAACTTATCAGAAAATTATGTTAAGAAAAAAAAGGAAAACACACTGCCTAAGAATTTGGAGCCATTTTGTGATGTGTTTATGGTAACATCTCAGATGTGCACAAATTATTGAAGACACATCCAAGGACAATACCAACCACCAACTAATGCACCATTCTGTGACTTACTATTACACATTTTTTTCCTGAGCAAGGAAGACATCAGTCCTTTTTTATGACTTACAAAAGTTTGTACCAGCTGAGAGTCTATTTGATCATGTTTCATAGTATATTATCGGGTCCTCATTTAGTAAACATTCTTCATGTACCTCCTTACCTTTGGGGAATTGTAACTTATAACATATTTCATACCTGTTCTGAAATACTTGGGAAACATATATTAAAGATAACATAATTCTGAGACTTTTACCCTTAAGCTACAATGTCTAAGGCTGCTTTAAAAAAGAAAAATCAATTCCTTGTCTGACTAGAGGATTAGGATAGGCTTAGGGAATGACATCTGCTTGACAGAGAAGATATCAATGCATCAGCTGTAGAACTTGTTCTTTTCTGAAGCTGATGCATTGAAAATATGTCTACTTAGCTTAAACCATGTGTAAAAATAAGTAACTAGGTACAAATAGCTGCATGAGTGCTTAAGTTGTATTTCAATGCTGAAATACTAAACAATAGTTCTAGTGTTCCTAGAGATCCTTAATATAGGCCTTAGAGAATATATATATATCTTTACCCCAGATAATGAACCATGGTTTATGTCAGTTATTTTGGAAAGTAACTTTCTCATTTGATTTAAACTCACATGTGTGTACCAATGAGATTTGAACAAGAATCTGGATGATGCCATGTGTTTAAAAGACATTGCATTTGCCGGATGTCTACAAGATTGATTGCTTTTTATTTTGATACTCTTTCTTTTATGCTTTTAGAATGGAGCTTATTAAGTATCATATATCAACTATCATAGATATTTTTGTTGTTTTTAATAGTGCTCAGACTGGAAAATCTATGTGCTTTTGTGACATAATCAATGGCATATACTCACAGGTCTACGTAGTGAAAGTACCATGCTTGACTCTGCCAACACCCAATGTTTCAGTCTTCAAACTTACATATACCTGTTCTTAACTTCCCTTGTTTGTCAAGTACTTTTGAGTTCATGTCTTGATTAAATTATATAAGAGTTAAGTTAAATGCCATGAAAACAATGTTTGCATGATTGAGTCTGGATGGATCTAGATAATAAGTGTATGTCTTATTAATTTTATTTTGCTGTTGTTCTGAAGATAAATTAACCTGAAGGATAAAATAATGTATCATTAAAATGTACTCTATACTTCATGTATGCAGCACACAAATGTTTAATATGCAATTCTCATGTATTGTCATATATTTGCTCATATCAACCTACCTATTAACATGAGTGCTGATCCATACCCAAACTAAGCAACAGGTTTGAAACTGATGCCTGCATTGACAAGTGAATAGGTAGAAATTAATTAAAGAAGTAGGATGTACATAAAAATAAGGTATCACATTCATAAAAAATGCACAGGATCTTACAAATGTCAACATTTTAAACAGAACATTCTGAAGAACATTCTGCCTTTTTAGGAGAAAGAAACAAAAATCTGTGGGGTTTTCTCCCCCACTTTAAAAAAAAATTATTTTATAGTGAATTCATAGAGCTTATTAACACGAGAAATAGTAATTATCATTACATAGAGAATTCTTACTAACATGTGAGGTGGGTGGTGCTGCATGTTGCAAAATCCTCTGTGTATTTCTGACCCCTGACTATCGGGTCTTTCCTGACAACTGGTTTACATGGTGATTTTATGATCTCAAGATATGTTTGGTAAGAGTAATGTGATTCATATTTTGTTTTCACTCTGTGTTGATGTGAAAATGTATAGCCAATTTTGTAGAATGGAATTTTTAAGACACTAAACCATGACAGTCTCTTATTTTTCTTTTTTCAGAAGAAAAATTCTGTTGTTATCTCTGGTTTGATATACAGAGAATATTTGAATATGTTCACTTAACCATGTGGAATAAATATCACAAAACTTGTGGAACAGCAGTATTGGTTTTTGTTAGTGTGATAATTCTATTGTTAGTCTTAAGATTTAACTTATCCATCACTAAAGCACATTTCTGGCATTTTGAAATAAGTGGTGGAGCAGGGAGAATCAGAGGAGAAGGAAGAGGAAATGTGTAAGAGTGTTTTGCATCAAATTATTTACATGCACTCTTTTTCATCCCATCTAAATTTACACATCTAATTGATGTGCCTAAGATACTGGCATAGTCATTATAAAGTGAATGGAGGGGGAATATCAGCATACATAAAAATGGATGGGTATCTTCTTTGACTAGATAAGGAGTTAGGGACAATATACTTTCAGTTTAGGTGCTTCATTTTGGTACCTGAAGCTAGGTAGGGTCAAGCAGATGTTGCAGGTCAGACCTGCAATGAATTAAGTAGAGACTCTTATTAGATTTAGTGGAGATGTCCCTTAAATGCATTAAATTTTAATTCAATGCTTTTTTTGAAGGCCTAATCAGAAATAGGAACACTGGGTTAAAAAACAAATAATACTAGTGAATAGATGTTTAATCCTAATTATTTTAATAATCTTTCCCCACTTCTGGATGAAGGTGAGGAATTCAAACTGGGAATTTTACACTTACTTTTTAAATAGAATTTCCTCCTTAAATATTCATGTTTGAGATTTATTTATATGTGTGGCTGTCCTTTCAACTCTCAAGTATATGTTGTTCAGTGAAGACAGACTGCAATTATCCAATCGTCAAAAATAAGTTTTGCTGGATCAGGCGCATCCTCAATTGTCTGTGTTGTTTTAAGACTTAAATATAGTTTACTGGGTTCCACACAGGAGCTGTAACTTGAGTGAGTGTTTCCACACTAAGATTCCATTGAGAACATGGACTTTATTTAAAAATAACAACGATCTCCCCACAGAGATGCCAATTCTGCAAACACCTATCATGCGGCCTTTACGCAACAGCAAAGCTGGTTTAAGCAGTGTCTGACTGGACTCCAGAAGTTCCAGCAGACTCAGATATTACTTGATAGTGTGACTTTTGGGGGAGAACCTCTGCATATATAAAGTTTCAGGAAGATACATTTGGGCAGATACTTGCCAAAAAGAGTTATTTTCATATTATGATCAGAATACCACTGTGTTTGACTTCCGTGATTTGGGACAACTTTGCCTTGTACACTCTTCGGTTTCTCTATTAAGTGAGCAATATTGTTACTGAGGCCAGACAGGGACACAGTAACTAGTAGTGTGATTAACAGACCTACCTATGTTTGTAAACTTAATCCCTGACAAAGATTAATCACAATTCACGTCTACAGTCTTAGAATGCAGAGTATTTGATGTCATTCCATGTTACACCCTCATATACGCACTGTCAAACCTTGTTTGGCAAGGATAAAAAATCCTGGGAGAGACAGGCATCCCACATCTTGGTACAGGGTGAAAGTACTTTATGAAAGGAGAAATGCTGACCACTGGTACAGTTCTTAAAATAAATTAAAAAAAACATGTTTTGCAAGACAAGACCCATGGTAATAGATACAAGCAGGCATTTTTCCAAGTCACTCATCTGTTTCATGGTGAGGGGCAACACTTATGAAATTAGTGTTAAGCTTGACTAATTTGGAGTTTCTATTTCATTTTAAGAAGATGTATCTAGTGCAGTTTCAAAACTGTAGTGAAATTAGGTTTTGTACAAGGAGGTAGTGGAGGGGGCTTTAGATAAAAATTCAACCCCAGTGGAAATGGCATGGCAATGCTCGTTTTATGAAATGTGGGGTAAATCATTCTGTCTGATCCTAATGCAGAAAAAACTCTAAATTCCAGCTCTCCTCTAGTAAAATCCTGCCTAGCTCTACACAGCATTTGAGACATATTTTGAAGACTTAAGTGGTGCCAGTCCCCCTGAGGAGCAAACAGCACTTGTAAATATTGAACAAAGGCACTCTTTAAGGCTCTGAAGCAATGAATAGCTACTCATATGCTTACTCAACTCACATGGATAGTCAAAGGACTCCCACGTGTCAAAAGGGAAGCAGGTGCACAAATCTCTGCAGGTCTGGGTTTAATTCAGCTAAATGTGGCGTTTCTTTTTTTTTTTTTTCTTTTCCCTGCAATATAATGCCATTAAGTTCATTTTATCATATTGTCTACTGTTTCAGTGTTAATTTCACCAGAATGTAATTCTGATTTGAACTTCACATCTCATTGTTAGTAAATTAACACCTTTTCACCTGTATTTCATATTAAATTGTGTGGGCAACTACTGCAAGAGAAAATATAAAGAACTTGAAAATTACATATTGGCTGAAGTGAAAAAAGCAACAAAAATAAAGACATTGTGACAGCTTTCTCCCATTAATGTATTGAAAAGCTTTAGTGTTGTGATTCATGCCTTCGATCCATTCAGACATTCACAGATAAATAGCACCTGATTTCACACAGGTGCATTGTGCATTGTCTCCGTTAGTGAAGACAAAGTTATGCCTCATGGTCCTTATTGCTTATTTATTAATGCATTTGTGTTAATTTTGATCAGATTTGTCTAGCCAATGGCCCATCTGAGCACAAATCTACCTGAAAATATATGAAATAAATACCACCAAAAAATACTGTTTCCAAAGTATTTAAGTAAATGCCACAAATAAAAAGGTAATCTGTATAAACCTTACACTTATTAGTGAACTTTCGTTTGTGCAGAAAAGTCCCTGTGAGGTCAAAGGATCTCTCTGCATGGGTATGACAATACCATTGTAAAGGCTAAGCAATGACCAAAGCAACATCCAAATACGATGTCTGCGTGTTTTGCCTAGGCCTAAAATTTAGGCATCTATTTTTAGGTGGTCATCTAGTCTTCTTCAACAATCAGTGTACAGGAACAAATAGAAGATGTCATCCCATCTGAGACTCTTATACATGGATGGACTGAAGTTTCCCATCCTTCTCCACTTATTATACAGGGAGTATGATAACTATTTAGATGATTTAAATGCAATGGATCACCAGCAATACATATCAAAGATAAACTTTTTATTCTTGTGTGCTTTTACCAAAGGTCCAAAGTAAAAGTATCTGTTACTGACTTCAAGAGTAACAAGAATGTTGTAGCGAACAAGCATACAAGCTAAGTATCTTTCTATTTCCCCACAAATATACACAAAATTATAGTGGTGATATACAGGCATGGTGCTCTTTCAGCCACTGTTAAGAGAGACACTGAGCATCTTGCCTTCCCAAATTTTGCAAATTTCCAAGGAACATTCTGTGCTATTACTTCTTATAACTGATGACAAGCTTGAGGCTTAAAAATCTATTAATATGGCAGTTACTGGTCAGCTGATGTACCTTGCTTACTTAGAAAAAACAACTTCTTTATTCTCTTGCTTTATAACTAATGCATGAAGTCAATGAAATGATTATGACCTGCTGTTTCCGCACTAAGAATTCAGGACTGTTGGGGAGCACTATGCGTGAATACCCTAAAAGACTTAGTCAATTTCTTGCAAACTGCATTTGCAACATAAACATAGAGACCTGCATTAAATATGGAAAAGTGCTGTGAATTCCCCCTTCCTCAGAAAGAGCTTTCTGAGTTACTGTTGCTATGGCATCCTTCACTTACTTCATTCCCACTACTGCAGGAGATTCAACAAAATCCTTATGCGTACAAGCAGGTGCTTTGATTTTGGAATTGCTCACATGCTTTAAATCAGACATCTGCTGAAAGGCCTTGTTGAGCAAGATCTGCTGTCTCATTTTGCTTATCTTTTCAGTTTACAAGAAGAACTATATAATAAATGTTCTTTGTACAAATGGTTTGCAAGCTCTAGTTTACGTTTTATGGGCTGGATATAGGCTGGATTTTGTTGTTACTAACCATGCTGTTTACAGAGTAAATAGCTCTATGTGAACCTTTTGTTAGGACAACGTGATGGCTCAGAATGCATTGTAGAAATTCAGAATTCCTGTACTCCTATGAAATTATTATAGAAAATGCCAGTATCACAGAAAATATGGCTGTGATTTTGAAAGACAAAGTATTCAATAACAATAGTAGTTTAAAGTGCATCTGCTTTTAAAAAATACATTTTTTTTAAGATTTGGGGTTTTTTCAAATTTCTGTGTGTTTATTCAGAGTATGGTCATACAAACAGTTGTGCAAGCTAAGCCGGGGCTAAGGAATGGGAAGGAGAAAGGAAGAGCAGAGGCAGATAAGCAGAGCAGGAAGGCATCAAGGTAATATTGCTGCAGGTAATTTTGTGAAATCACAAACTAAGGCTCCAAAATACCTAGACTTGTTACTGAGTCTATTCCTTTCTTCAAGATAGGATCGTGGTTGACAGATGTTTGTCTAACTTGTTTTGAAGACTTGAAATGGTAGAGATTTCAAGATTAGTCTAAGCAATCTGTTCCTATGATTATCTTCATCTTCATGTAAATATAAAGAAAAATTAATATACATAAAATGCTAGTACTATTATTATTACTACTGTTAATAACAATCATTATTCCCTTTCCTTTGACTGCAAGAGTTCTGATTTTTAAAATAAGCATGAGAATTGGAACAGGGAACATTGCTAATTTTTTATACATAATTATATATAAACTATAGTGATCCATTCCAACTGAATAAATAAATATTTGCCCTACAAAATACGTATATAATAATTAGGGAGCACTCATTAGTAACCTGTATATTTTCTGGATATTCTTCTTTTATTTGCTATAAAAACCAAAAATCATATAATTCAGCTAAAACCTCATAAAAAGTATTGTGGGCTTTAGAATAATGTCATGTGGCTCAAGACAAGCCATTTGCATCTTGCCTGTAAAGCATATATATATTCTTACTGCATTGGAGACTGATTCCTTTCAACTCCAGTTTCTGTTCCCTATTACAATTCTTCAGTAGTAAGTGTTATTTCTTAATCTTCTCACTGGTATTGGCTACAGCTACTGTGGCATTAACAGGAGCTTTCATCCCTCTTTGTGTTTCTTTGTCTGAAGAGAAGCCACATATCTGGAGGAAATGTCCAACCAATAAATCGTGGCATCATGTGATAAGCTACAAAACCAGGTGAGAAACTATGCCATGTCTCTTTGCTAAGGACGGTAGTTAGGCTTATGCCAAGAAAACTTCTATCCCATAAAGTTACTGATGCATTTCGCCTACAGATTTTGAAAAAAACTTATTTTCTGTCAGGGGTTTGGCATTCCCAGTGTGCAATTCAGGCCTACTAGTGTACATATCATCTCTGCCAGCACTGAGGAAATAAGGACTGTCTATATTAACATATCTTTTAAAGAATCACTAAAACTCTGAAGCTCCCAGAAGGATGAAAGAATTCAATATGTCAGTGTGTTTTACTAGTTGGCAATTGCTTTTGATGACTGGCTACCTGTCAGCTTGTTGTTCAAACAATCATTAATAGCACTGTCCTGTAGCTCAGAAACTTCAGATATCCAGGGATTGGCGACACTCTACAGAATGAGTGTAGAAGTAAGGTCGGTTTTCCAAATAAACACCTTAAATCTACTAGCTGCTTGGTGCCTGCCAATTTGAAGAACTGGCTATGAGAAAAGTCACTTTTGTGTAAATAAGAATATGTGAAACTTGGAAAACATTAGTTTTCTGAACTCAGATCCAGATAACTTACAAGATTACATCTGAAATATGTTGTTAAAAAAGTAAATTTTAGCTCAATTTTAAGGATATTTTTGACATTATCATCATGATCAGATTTGGATTCACAGGATTAAAAAAAGACTGTTGAGGAATGTGATTTATATGACTTTGCCAGCTATTACTTTTGTAACACAGTTAGGAAACGAATTGGTGAAGAGGAACCTATAAAAATAATTATTCTTGTTGCACATAGTTTTCATTTACAATTTTCAGTGAACTGTCACCCACTTTCTACTTCCCCTTTGTAATTCTATATATTCTTATCTTCTTAATGTAACTCAATTTGCACTGTGCTTGACATAGGCTAAAAGGCAAGGTCTCTTTTGCTATAGGTGGCAGCACTAGCTTATTATAAATGTTGATGGGCTTCCCTCTCTTGAAGGAAATAGATATAAGAGTACCTGGGCAGCATATGGTTTCTATGTAAAGTAATTGTGTTTAAAATTTAGAGATCCAAAATACAACCACTTTTTTTCTTATAGGGAAGTTAATTGTACTATTTCCCTCATGTACATTTTCTAATGCCTAGTTAGGGATTATTAGACTGAAACCATAGCTGCAGTCTTGGCAGGATTAATTATAAAAAAAAAAGCAATTCATAAAAAATCCACTGAAAATTAGAGCACATTTGTAGGTTTGTGGAACTGTTTGCTTTTCTAATGAGAAACTCTCCTAAACTCAACTTCCAGAGCATCAGTTTCTAGAATATTGAAATTCTGCTGCACTTCAGGTCAATACTCCAAACAAATTCTACTGAAGAAATACAATCTCTAGTCCCTTTTGTTTTTCACTTCAAGTTTTGTTACAACAACACAATCTTTCCTCTGACTGTCCTCACCTAGTCACCTGTGAGAGGCTCTTCATTTTATTGGAAGCTATTTTCATATAATAGAGGAATTAGCTTTTTCACTGTCATTATCCTATATCACCCACATTCTTACTTTCCTCCTTAGGCATTTCAGGTAAGAAGTATAATGGAATCTTTAACTTTTAATAAATACAGGACAACCTGGAATACATACTGTACCACACCAGTGGCTACTGTTTTATGAATATTCAATGGGAAATAATTCCTCCTACTACCTTTGATGATGCTTTACAAGACTGGAGAGCTGACCATCAAAGCCAACCAGAAAAATTGTGAGGAGCATGCCTTTCCTGAGTCACTGCTTGATAGGGAAGGAAAAAAAAATATTGTTTAGTTGCCGGACGTTGGCTTCCATCATAAAATATGATTTATAGGGCTGTTAATTTCCATTACTTTTCTGCATCAAACTACGTTTTTCTGCAAAACAAATACATTAATAAATTTGCACTCTCTGCTCTTCTTTCATGTGTAGCTGTGCCTGAAATCGATGCCATACTATACACTAGCAAACCTATGCCAAAGGCATAGTAAGACATTGTTGTCACAAAATTCCCTATAAAAAGGCATAAGAGAAGACTGCACAGCTAAAAGCAAAAGTTTTCAAAATTAAATGCCAGTTGTTAGACTTCTATGTTCTTGTTTAGGATTTCAAAATACTGAGTGTCAACAATTCCAATTAACCTCAATTAAAGTCACACTAAAGATCTAATGTTCCCTAAAGGAACAAGACCTTTTCCAGGAGGGTCCCTGTCATTTCAGATATTTGTAACATTGTTTTTATGGTTGGCATAGCTCAGTTACAGTCCTCTGTAATTGCTAAATATGATGATAAAAGGTCGATGAAAGCAGCAGATGAAATTCAAATGTTCCCTTTTTTTCTCTCCCTTCTTTCAATTTATTGTTTCAGGCACTAATGACAAAAAAAAAAAAAAAAGCAGAAACTTTAGGAGTTCATTTGAAAACTCACCCAAAGATCTGCAGCTTTTGATGCAAAACAGTGGCCAATTTTAATTTCAAAGAGGATGGTTTATTTTTTCTGCGTATGTATGTGGTGTATGCAAATTTTGCTATTAAAATCTGAAATAGAGGAATTCTCTAAATACATTCTGGTTTACTGTAGTCCTTGCCAAAATTCTCCTTTGCAGCTTTGTACCAGGCTGCTGCTGGATAAATCTTCATCTTGCCTTCTTTCTAAGTATCTATGCTGTATCAGCTACACCCGCTTTCCTAAACCCTTTGACTCTGCCCACTACTGTGACAGTTCTTTTAATCACTGTCTCCCTCTTAAGCTCGAAGCAGCTTTTATCTTCCAGAAAGTTTAGACATTCCTTTCTTTTTTCCTCTATATTTGTCCTAAAAATCCATCTCCAATCCCCTCTGCTATAGTAATTACTTGAAAAAACAAGAGTTAAATTTAGGAAATTATCATGATCATTATCTACGGCTTTACTTAGGGAAGCAGGATGTTGGAAGGAGATGACATAGAGCGCTGCCAAAAATCAGTTAATTAAAAGTGGACTAAATACTGCATTAGGACTAACATGCAATTGCATTTTAGGTCACAAGTGAAAATATGCTGAATCTCATTCTAGCATGTATTCTCATACAGATATTTTTTTTTCAGCCTCAGTGGTTTTGTCCAGGAGCTCTGTAAAACATGTTCTGTTGACAATTGGGCAAAATGTGATGCTGGAGAATTGATAGTAAATTCATTCCCCTTGCCTTTCTATATTTATTCTTGTTGAGGTTACAAACACTTAGAAGCAACGTACCTAATATCTCATATTTCTCAGTAAACTACTATTCAGATTTAGAGTACTGTAAAGATCATAATCCTATGGAGATCCCCTTAAAGTGATTCTTCAGAGAAACATTGCTGGGGCTTTATTTTGACAAGCCGTACCAAAACCACATGTAAGCAACTTCCTTCTCTTGCCCACCTTTCCTCTTTTTCTTGTAGCAGCTCATCATAGGCTGGAATTCACCCCCTTTGTGATCACAACATGTGTCCATACCACCTCGTATGCATTCCTAGGTGACTCAGAGAGAGGGGTCCCTGCCTCCCTTAGGGAACTGTGTACCCCAATTCTCCTTCATGGCAACTACTAAGGCTGGAAAATGACCCTGTGTTGCTACTCCTGCTTCATGTCAAAGAGGCAGGAACACTTTTTACCCCTCTTGCAAGCTGGGAGCCATCTGAGACCTACTGGGTGCCCTGTATAATGTTACTTTCCCCATATTCTAAAATAATAGTTCTTGTCCCACTAAATTTCTGAAATTTCAGTGGAAGTCCTATTCACAGCCAAAATAATAGAAAAACTCTTATTTTCTTCAATGGAGCTATGATATTATCCTGAATCAAAAAAACTCTGGAAGTTCAATGGCTTGTCTAGTAGGGAGAAATGAACTTTCCTTGGCTGACGATCACTGTGTAGGTAACTCATCCCTTTAGAGACTTGGGCTACAGTACAACAGCACTGGAGCATTTCAGTTAAAATCAGTTGTTAATTCAAGTGTGATAGCAGCCTGAACTAGAATGCACCTGTCTCGGTCCCTTCCAAGGTCTTTCTTCTCATGTTTGTTAACTTTCCTGATGTTATATTAAATATTCATCATTATGATAAGCTTCAACTCACCGTTTCATTAATCATCACCTACAAGCAGTAATCTTGATCACTGTAGAGTCTTTTATGCTCACTTTCACAATGCGTGGAAAGAAAGGGAGGGTTTCGTATTTTTGTAATGCAATATAAAGTGTGATACAGTATACTGAATTAACCTTTCAAGTTTACTCAGTATAACCTTGAAATTTCTCTTCTTGACCTTGTTCTGTTTGTTATCTGTCCTCAAAGGTTTAATGCTTTTCTCAGGATACTCCACCTGGGAGTGGGATACAGATACATAACAGCCTAGCATTTCTATTTCATATGGATAAATAAGAATCAGATGGGTGAACTGCTGAGTTTCATGATTTTTAATAGGTCTGCAAGGCTATACAGTCAATGTGGTAAAGAAGGAGCCAATCAAGATTAAGCAATTATACATTTTGATCAGCTGTTGAGATTGATGAAAGACAGCTGAAAAACTGACATGAAAGGAAGGAGGTTTCACTAGCCACTTCAGAGAGACTAGAAGGTTACTGATGGCAAGAAGGGGGAATAAGGGAAGAGCAAGACACAACTAAGGAGGGTGACCTTGTACATCTCAGAAGACCTCTTGAGAAAGCCCCATACAAGACTCAGAGTGAGGCAAATAAAGAAGAGGAGGGTGTGTAGTTTTTCTGTTCTGTATTTTTGTTCTGGATGTAGTTGTGAAAACAGTAGTAGAAATCATTGAGACGCTTGGCTTTCATGAGCTTCAATTACTCTGTATCCTTGGAGAGGTGTATTGTAAATCATAGTAATCACATGCCTGGACTTCTGGAAAATGAGTGTCCTCAGGGTGTACATCTGGAGAGAGGCATTAGTTCTAGGACCTTAGCAGTCAGATTAGAAATTCCTAGTCCTCAAGACTGGTGTTAGACAGCGGACCTTCAAGATACTATATTTAAAAGCCCAAAGACAGACTCGGTGATTGGACTTCACTGAGACTCAAAAAGCTTAAAAATTCGCATGTGCAGTGGGAGAGGGAGCCAAACAGCAGCCTCCTGAATGATCAACAAAGGCTGCTCAATGAGGGCTTGAACAAGACAATGCAGTCAGATACCTTCAAAGCAAAGCACAACAGAAATATTATTTTAGGGTGAAAAGCAGCAGCTTAGCCCAAGACAAAATAACAAATCCCTTAAGCTTTGGGCAGACACCAAAGACCCCTGTTTCATTTTTGGGTTATCTTCATTTTCTTTACCATAAAACCAGCCTGTCTTCTTGTTTCTCCATTTCAGCTGTAGATATTTTAGAAATAATTCCCTCACATAAATCTCTTCCTGGTGTCTATTTTTGCTCCCCTCTTCCCCTGTCTGCAGAACCACAGAGAACACTTTGATCAGCTCATTATGTAAAATAAAGAAACAAAACCACATACTTATTTTTCTGATCACCAGTTAATAAAAACTTACATTTTCATCATCAGGTAATATCTTCTTTTATGATATTACACTTTTCCCTTCATTTATCAAACCTGTCATTTATCAGGGTCAGTTTTGGTGATAATATAAAATAATGTAAAGCAGCCAAGCAGAAAGATCATAAATAAGTGTAAATGATAACAAAAGTGTTTACATGCAACATACTGGTTGCATGACCTTTGTAACTGGTTACATTTCTACCTCATGTCAGTGTGATTTCTCTTGGTTGAATGGTAATGTGTGGGGACCGCGAGGGCTGCAGGCTCCCGGGGGCTGGGGTGCCAGGGGATGCTGGCCAGGGTCAGTCAGGGCTGGTCATGCCCTCAGGGCCCTGTCAGGTAAGCAAGATTAGACTATAGATCCAGCTAAAATTTAAATAGACCACAGAAAGAAAAAAACCATCAAAACAAGCAGCACTTTTTAAGCGATTATGTTCCCATAATCTCGGTCCTTTTGTTTATACAACTTTAAAATCTGTTTTCTGAATTATTGCTGTTGCCGCAGCATATACATATATATACTGCATACAAATACACAGTTGAAACATATTTCTGAGCACTTAGAGCCTGCAAGGAACATGTACTTTTGTGTCCTGAAAAGGATAAATATATAGGGTAGGTGAAGTTATCATATATAGATGCTAAACTTCAAAAGCCCAAGCGATTCAAAGAAGTACCTAATAGTCTGATTCTTTGTGCTTAAAAAATAAAAATAAACATAAAAAAGAACTTTGTTTTTTTTATGAGATTTTATGAGAAGAGATTCTCCTGGATGTCTTACAGGAACAGACTTTCTCCTGTGTTTCATTGTTTCCTGGTTGAGTCTGCTCAGAAAATTCCATGACAGAATCATTTCCACTGTATGTCTGCCTGTGGCTCTTTCCTAAAAGCGGAAAGCACTGCAAAGGCACCTAAATGACAAATAAATAAGAACTCAAAACATACACAAGTTTCTCTAACCCCTGGAAAGTTTTGGGGTTACTCTTATGTTAAATGTGTGGCTTTTCCTAGCCCAGGTGATAATTCCTTTAAAATATTTTAATGTGAAATAAAGAATCAGCAGTCCATTTTCATTTAGGATGAGGAATTTTCAAGGCAAATATCAGAGCTATTTGTACAAGCTAAGCAAATATTAGAATGTATAAGAAGAAATAAACCCAAGGGAATCAAAGTTAATGTCATGAACCATTACAAATCTGAAGGGAGTAATGAGGGAGAATCTACAAAAGCTAGTTAAAGCGAGAAATCCTTTGAATGTACTTTTGTTGGACCCTAATTAGTCTTTCAGAAACACTCAGAAAACTGTCATCAAGCTATTGTAAAGAAGAACAAAATGTCAAAAATATCCTTAGAAAGATTAAAAAAAAAAAAAAAAAAAAAAGGTTAGGAAAAAAAAAAGGCTGTGTAAATGCATTTTAAAAAATTCTTTTATAAACCCAAGGGAATCAAAGTTAATGTCATGAACCATTACAAATCTGAAGGGAGTAATGAGGGAGAATCTACAAAAGCTAGTTAAAGCTAGAAATCCTTTGAATGTACTTTTGTTGGACCCTAATTAGTCTTTCAGAAACACTCAGAAAACTGTCATCAAGCTATTGTAAAGAACAAAATGTCAAAAATATCCTTAGAAAAATTAAAAAAAAAAAAAAAAGCAAAGTGCTAGTTCAAAGTCTAACTTATTAATAGAGTGCCCATGACCCAGACTTCACCAAAATCTCCATTTTTACTAAGCCACTTTTACTAAGAGCTGCACTTCAGAGTTGTGTTCATCTTGAAAGAGTATGTGCAGCTGCAGACGTATAAGTAAGAAAGGCACTGGGGGTATTTAAAGCTTTTATGTCACCATGGTTATTGTCTTTCTGGAATAATTATACCTTACATTCCCCCTGACATTCGCAGTCTGGGTTTTGGATCAGCCGCGGAAGGGACCGTAACCACAGAACTCTTTTGTGACTTGACCAGGCCTATTTTAAGACTTAGGGAGGCGGTCATCAGCATCCCCTTTGAAACAATGATTTGAGGGGCCAGAGATTGCACTTAAGATAGCTCTGTATTTTATGCTGTAGGTGTATCTTCAGGATTTTGTAAATGCTGAGTAGGTGTCTGTATTTGCATCCACACGTGAGTCATACAGACAGAGCAGTGCACAGCATGCACACTCGACGCAGGCTCTGCCAGTAGAGCTCATGATGACAGCAGACATCCTGTTGCTTGCTCTCAGTACTGAAAGATTTTGCATTTGAACTGAAAAACTGGATTCAGTCCCTCACTCCAGCAGCCCAGGGTGACAGAACTTAGGATTTAGGCTGCAGCCAAAGGAACTGGGCTGAGACTTAGAAAACAGTGTCACAGTCCTTGCAGAAGTTATTCTCAGACAGGGGTCTCAGAGCAAGCCCAGACTGCCCAGAGGGAAGGCATCATCACAACCTGCCCTGGAGAAAAAGTCTCACTTTGTATCATTCCTACAGAGCTTGGACTGAATTGAGCTGCCTTTTGTATTAGGACAGAGTGTGACCAGCATGTACCCCTGTCCTTTCCTGGATTTAACTCCCACCATAGGACAACTCAGATTCTGGGCTTGTAGGCATCCCCTCCCTCTGTGTTTTGGTGAGTGAATTTACATACTTCCTTTATCTTGACTCAGCTTCAATAAAGGAAAAGAGATCTTAAGTTGATTTTAAGGGTGGACTTAGATGTGGCCAGCTCTGAGCAGACAAAGAAGGCAGTTATGGCTATAGTAAACTATGCATGGAGGCAAAAAATCGTAGATATTTTGTCTGGTTTTGGGTCCTGGAAGACCAAGCTGACTGTCACTGCAGCTGAGGGAGCAGTTAACACATGCTCTGGCAGCAGCTATGGGAGAGGAGAAGGGAGCTCCTTTCAGGAGCAGAAGTCATTGTCTTCACTTCTCCACCCCTGGATCTGCAGACTCTGATTGCTAAGATGTTTACTTCTTCCATTCTCTTCTGCTTCCTGGATACAGAGTCTACCTTTTGTCAGATGGCAATATTTAGCTGTGCATATTCTTTTGAGAAGGCTTGGACTACCTATGAATTGGTTATTTTTGCCATATAAACGATTGGCCTAAGACGTTATCTTGGCTCACTTTGAGCACAACAGAAATAAGCCATTCCAGAGCTTCTATCCAGAGCCCCACCCTGGGGATACTCTGTGGGCTATCCTATACCAGGGTCATAGAATCACAGAGTAATTTGGGTTGAAAAGGACCTGCAGAAGTCATCTAGTTGAACCCCCAGCTCAAAGCAGGATTGTCATTGAAGTTAGGCCTAATTGCTGTAGGCCTTGTCCAGCAGAATTTTGAGTATCTCCAAGATGGTGCCTAAGCCAGGTGGAAGGAAAGTGCTATTCTCTGCCCCGTGTTTACAGGGATCCTAGACAGCTGCCTCGAACTGTATGCTAACTTTCAAATAGCTGAAAAAAGATAAGAAAAAAATCCATTCCAGATTTCAAACTACTGTCTTTTACCCCCTTTTCTGGCTGAGGCAGTGCCCCTGAAGAGTAAAGAATGAAAATGTGACCTGGAAAAGCAAAGCTTAGAATCCCCATCAGGAGCTAGCACTTTGCTTTAATTCTGCCTCAGTTGTGAAAGGCAAGATTTCAGCCATAGTTAACATTTCCCAGTGCTTTACTCTGGGTGGCTTCCCTTGTGTGAGATTTGTGGATTACCATTTTCAAGAATCTACCTCTCCTGATTCTCCTTATGTAAAGGGTCCTGGACACTTAATTCAGGGATCAAGATTCTGCTCAGAGGCATTGCAGCACTGATCTGCAGAGTTGCTGACATCTTATTATATCTAACCCTTGACTATGAAAGATTACAGTCTTCAATTCTTAGCTATCTATTTGAAATTATATCTTTTATCAGGACCTCAAACAGCTTTACATTGCTACTGTTGTTTTATTATCTCAGAGATTTTTTAAAGATGTTTTAATGCTATGACAATATATTTTATTCCCTAGTGATGGATAGTTTGCATCTTTACTACAGCTCAAGCAAGCTAGTAAGCATTAGAATGATTATTTTCCACTAATCTATTCCTTTAACTTTAAAGTAATTAGCTGAGTTGGGCAGCAAAATGGAACATTTCCTACAAGAGTCAGTAAATGGACTCTGTGTAAGTGCAAAAGCTGATTACTTTGATATAAAGAGAGCCATTATTCTTTGCACCTCTGGAAAGCTGCCTAACTTGAAAGTCTTATAATCTGATTTTCATAAATCTTATTTAACACATTATTATTTTCTTTTTAACAGGCAAGCACCTAAAGCTATATCATTCTTCTCTGATGTTACCTCTTCTTTTTCATAACAGAATCCCACAGTCTTACTTATGCATAATTTGTGTAATTGTCACCAAAATGCTATATTAAATCTAATCTTTTTACATTCATTTTCAATCAAGAACAATTAGAGTCGAATGGCATACAGTTTACATTTTTACAGTCATACTGACTCATATTTGTGTCAGATTTTAAGGTCCTTGCTCTAGAGAAAATCCAATTCTTCTATTCCAACAACTCATGCCTCAATAAGATTTCAGTAAGTTTAATCTTTGACCTGAAGGGAAGTATGATGAAAAAGAGAGAAACTGATTAACAGTTCATTTTGGCAAGGTCCAGTGAACTGTGTTGTAATCAAGACACAAAGGACAGGCAAGACAGAAAAAACACACATTAAAAATAGAGATTGATATGAAATTAAAAAGGAGCAATTTTTCCCAGCTGAAGAAATTTTATCTGATCAGAAATCCATCCTGAAAAACAGTTTCCAAGGGATAACTCCCAGAGCTGCTTTATCCAGCTATATTTTTAGTGTAATAAGCAAATGCATTTCCCCAGCTTAAATTTGGTACTATTATACAGTCTAATGAAAATTAATGCTAGCAAGTCCCCCTTTATATTCAGTATCAAAGTCCTTTGCTACAAGAGTATAGGACTCACAGGGTCTTCTAGTCCAGCATCTTGTCCGGTTTGCCATTGTCACAGGCTTCATATAATACCACACATAAATATAGCAAGCTTCACCTTGAGAAGAGTAGACCCTCTGGAGCAGGGATACTTCTCTGTTTGAAGGCTATTGGAAAACTTGTCTCATCTTTAGCTTCATTCTTCTTTCCAAATCTGCTTATTGGTATTTGTTGTGCCAATATTGTTCTTGAGGCATGTGAGTTTTCTCTCCCTGGTGTTTACCTTGCTGTAGTATTTTTGTCAAAGTAAGCAAGCATTGCTTTTCCAGGCATGTGGCTGTGAATCTATTTCTTTTGCCTAGCTAATTAAGCAGCAACTCACATGGCACTTTGTCTACACTAATATGATCTATCAGGGACTTATTGGCAACAGTCTGCTTTAGTTTGGGCACTTTGTTAGACACCATCCACTGCAGAGAGACAGACAGACAAAGAGACACAGAGAGGCAGAGGGAGAGACTTCAGCTGTCAAGTTTGGAGAGTGAGCAGAAGACCTCTGGTCTTTACCTGTCCTCACATAGCCAAAGGTACCTCTTCTACACCTTCCTCCCTATCTCCCTCCCAATTTTAGCCTTATTTCAAAACAATTTTTCAGACTGAACCCTGGTTTTATTTTTATGCCGACTTGTGAGCAAATTTCTGCCTGTGACCAAAAAAACAGAAATTAATTTCTCCTAGAAAAAAAGAACAGAAGAGATATGCAGCAATGTTCTGAAACAAGGTCTGAGTTTGCACACAAAAAGTGAATCTTAAAGGTATCACTTTAGAGCTGATAGTGTTTGTTACTGTTCCCAGCCTCCACATGATTTTATGATAGTTTCCTCACACTGTACAACTTCCTGTTGCACCGACTGAAAATTCTGTGAGAATAATCCACGTATTGGAGAGGACTTCTCGTGAGCTGAAAATCACAGTTGTCTGGAAGCATATCCATTAGAAGATGGAGTTGTAGATAGGTTCCTGAAAAATGAAAAAGTTGGGGTAGAGGTTCTTCTCTAGGTTCTACTGACTTCTGAGATATGCTGACTACCAGTGTGACTGGCACAGAGGACTTCTGTGCAGTCACAATGCCTTCTTATTCCTCTTCCTTCCACTCCATAGCCAAGCAGTTGCTATTCTGTAAGTACTGACTAAGAATCTGTTATTGCCCTTTACTGAGACCTAATTATTGACTAAAAAGTGAATACAACCATTATTAAATTACAGTGCTGTTTTTAACTCTACTTTTTAAACTTTAAGTTTGGGGTTTTTTTTAATTATTTTTATTCTACTTCCCTGCTCATACTAAGGACAAAGGTAGATTTTTCATTAACACTAGTACAAAGTGGGCTGGGAAACGGCTGATTTTATCATAGCAGATATTTCATTATTTGTCTTCCTGATGTGGAATGGTGGAGTAGAAGATCAAAGTCCTGCATTGTGAAAATAAGAATTTAAAAGTCCAAAGGGTGAGTGGTATGGGAAAACATACACTTATTGATTTGAACAAGTACAAATTCCAGTGGCTGCATCCAGTGGCATCATGTCCTTTAATCAGCAAAGTAAAAAGATGGCTGCTCCCTTTTACCGCCTGCTTCCCATAATAGCTCTTTAAGTAAAGAGCTTCAGCATTCCCTATTCACTTCATTCATCTGTTAGAAAAAACTCAATTGCTCACATATGAAAATAATTTATGAAGATAAATTTGTGAGTTAATTGAGCAAAATAAGTGGAAAACTCATCAAAGTACTATTTAAGACGAAAAAAACCCACCTCCCCAACTCTGAAAATTTTACCTTTAAGAAAGAGAGGTGAATAATCTTTCTTGATCTTGAACAAGTATGTAGGTTGTATAGCAGCCATGCCTATACCCAGCTTCTTCAGTGAGCTGGTTTCAGAACAAAAAGAAAACATTTGTTTTCCTCCCACTCCTTGTTTGCTACCTACAGGTATTTAGTGCCTCCTCCATTTGCTGTCTATTTAGTGACATTCATCTAGTCGTCTTTAATGTTAATCTTTTTTTAATCAAATCAGCCCATATGTCAATTATTTATCAATTCTTTAAATTTTCTTCTGAGCTCCTTCTTTTAATTTTTTTGAAGAGTATTTTTGTAGGAGGCTTAAAATAATTACACTTGTATTCACCAGCTATATTCCTAATTAGCAATGATTCCTTTTCTAAGGTCTGTGGATGACATGCTGCTGAGTACAACAGCTTTCACATTTAATAAGAAAAAGGAGCCACTAAAGTTTAACAGGTTTTTTTTGTGGGTTGGATTTTTTTTTGTAATATATTATCAGAGCAGACTTTACTTCCATTTTCCATCCAGCTCTAGTAACTGTAACATCTGGACTTGCATACACTTACACAAGATAATAGTTTTATTTCTGTGACTTAAGCTACTATGTGCATATATTTGTACCATGGAAAACTTAGATATATACTACCAAGTTTTATGATCAAGATTTGAAAAATATATGGAATTCAAATTTATATAGTGTTCTGGTTTTTTTTTTTAAATGCTTATTTCTCAGGATATTATTTTACTTTGATGCTTAAATGTGGATTATAAAAGACAAAGATAGTTATTCAGAATAAAGCTGTTAAAAGAGAAAGGATTGTGAGACTCTCACCTGAAACATTCGCTTTTTCTCTAATCTGAGCTTATCTAACTTCAACCTCCTGCTGCTGAAATTCTTTATTTCCTAGATTTTCATTTTCATCTGTACACATGTTTAAACTTTGAGATCAGCCTTCTCTAAGCAGACTGACTCCAGATATCTTTCCCTTCACGTCATGCATTTCAATGCAATTGCCATTCTTGTGGTTAAGGTCTGAAAACCCCATAGTTTTTTCACCACTTTTCTTGAATTTGCAATGCAGTGTAGAACTGAAAACAGATTTCAGGACTAATCCAAAAGCAAAAATAGCTTCTCCATTGTTCCTTAATAACTGCCTATAAATTCAAGGTTTAGCTGAGCCCATTTGGTCCTGCCTAGCATGGGGAGCTCATGTTCACATAACTTTGAACCATCCCAAGATATTTTCCTGTACAGAATCTGTGGGGATGGTTGCATAGCCCATGCTTGGAAAAATGATGTGGATAACAATGCCTGCTAACACGGGAATGTGAGTGCATGTGAGTGGAATACCCAAAACTGTCTGAGGGGATGTTTGCTCAAAACAGATTGCACTGAAGAGCAAGACAACCATCAGCCAGATTAAAAAGTAACCGGGGAATTACCGACAGACTTTTGAAACAAAAAAGTCAGCTTGAAAAGGAGCTATAAAGGAAGCTCCAAAATTTTTAACAGTAGAGAGAGACCTTGCAGTGGCAATAACAGTAGTCAAACCCTGGTGCTGCCAGAAGTTGCCCCACCACCATTTCAACCTGTCTAGGCCAGATAGGGCTTCCTCCCTGCTGGACACCAGGAGCAGCATCCCAGCCAGCTGACCAACAATACGGGGTGAGACAACAAGAGACTCACACCTGGGGTGTGCATATGTGAACTCATGGAGTGCTTCCGGGCTGGCATGTGCATTAGTAGATAGTAGGGAACATCTCCGTACAGAAAAAGCCGGAGCATCCACATGTCCAAAAAGATGTGTTGGGTTTTCTTTTTACAAAAGGTCCAGTCATTTGCCCTTTTTATTATTAATTTTCCCTGCAGCGTGTTAACTGTCAAACATTTAAAGATACAAGTTTGTATACATTCTAGGAAAACAAAAACAAACAAAATCTACTGCAGAAAATATGACAATTTATCATTTTTTTCCTTTGAATGGTAAACTTCTAAAAGATTCTGAAATAGACTACCACTTGGCAAGAAAGCAGTGATGTATTAACTCATCTAAAGTTACTAAGTGTGACTGTAACTGCATCCCTAATCGCACTACATGAATGCCTCCTCTCCACTGTGTGAACTCTGTTTGCTTCCTCTGTTTTTAATGATTTCTTTTGTTCTTCCTTGTGTGCCTGGACAGCATTCTCCCAGTGACTTCTCATCCCTTTCTCGCAAAACAGCTGCAAACGCAGATGTTCTGCAAAGCCTCCCATCTGTAGGGATCTCAGGGCAGATTCTCAACCGCTGTAAATTGCCTGAGAACCACTTAAGTGTATAAGACTTGGCTGATTCACACCATCTGGCCCTTTGGGCCACTCTGTGTTTATTTGCATAATTGAACATATTGTTTCAGGCTCAAGCTGTTTAACTGTAAGATTTCCTGGCCAGAGGCTTTCATAATAGCATACTGTACAGTCCTGAATAAACCTAAAGAGCTATATAAATAATGATTGTGATTGTCCGTTTTCTTTTACTGCTTCCTAAGCCTACCCCCAAAAGAGCAGAGCTTTCGGTAGCTGAAGTTAGGTAGGACAGACTTTGGGCAAGTTCCTGGAAATACTAATAGCACAGGCTTTCTCAGACTTAGTGCCTAACTTAGCTTCTATAGGCAAAAGAGTTAATACTGTAAGACTAACTGAGGTTATTGACTTATTTTGTTAAACTTCATGCTTTGCTGTTATCTTTCCTATTCAACTTGGTTAGATCATTGTTTTACTGGATTGTGCCACCTTCAGTATCTTTACTTTTTCTAAGTAGGCATGGTGGTGTTGGGTTGACAGTTGGACTCGATGAGCTTAGAGGTCTTTTCCAACCTTAATGATTCTATGATTCTAAAGGGCTTCAGAGAGTTTTTACTACCCAGTACAAAATTAAAGAAGAATGTAGCCCATTACCATTAGCTGATAGAGTGAACAGCCCCCACCCTAGATCTAGAGAAGATGAGAGTCCTATTCTTTCTGCCATTTTATACCAGGTGAACAAAAGGAAAAAGTATCAAGAAGAGTTGGATTATAAGTTCTTACTTGGCTTATAGTTTCTTAGCCTTCTTAAACAGGGAAGAAGCAGCACTGTTAACCTATGCAAAGAGAAAAAATTATAAAATCTGGGAGATCTCTTTTCTTTTTACTGCAGAAAATTCCTGTATGGTTTATCCCTTATCTATTCTGGGAGAAACAAAAGTACTGAATGAGTATGCCACTGTCTTATTCTCTTTTACATGGTAACCAAAAATGTCCCACTTTCTCCCCTCATCATAGGAGTCTCTGTGTGAGTGTCTGATTGGTACCAGGAGTGGGAAATATGGCTGGAGGAAACCTCATGCTCCTTATATTCGTTTCATACTGTGTCCCCATGTGCATTCCTAGGAGGTAGCCAGCCAGACTCCAAACTGTTCTCCACATGAGGGATTAAAACCCACAGTTCCCTCAATTCCCTAATCATTGGACTGAAGGAGTAGAGGTATTCTTTTTTTGTCTTTTAAATGTCTGCATAGAGCTGCAACTCAGCTGTTACTAAGCATACTCTGCTCAGAACAGTGCTTTGCTGTTTCACAATGTCTTCATAGACTTCTCATTTGTTCCTTCCTAACAGAAATATTTCCTTTTTCTGAATATAACTTATGTAAACAGTCTGGATTTTTTTATTTTGCTTCTATTGATTAAAAGCTATTTTCTGTGGCTTCCTGTGAGGCATCCTGAACCCTGAATTCCTGCATTCTTTTCTCTGTAATGTCTGTGACAACATAAGATGTCATAACAGAAGTAATTTCACATTGCACAGTGTCAATCAGACTGATAAGACAGAGTTATGAGAATCGGCAAATTTCTCCTCAATCTATTTTCCTAGAAGTTTTAAAACTATCTTTCATATCTAAGGCATAGAAGAAATATAGAACATCTAGACATGAATGCGATATGAAGAGAAATAACAAGATCTATATAAAGTAAGAATGCTACTCTTGCCCTTCTAAATGTTTTGCAGGAAACAAATTTATTCTGTTAATATTATGTAAGGTATTTTAGTATTATTTATAATACTGCAGTATTTGATATCTACAGTGTTACGGTATATAAAACTAAAGCTGTGATTTTCCAGTAATATGTATTTATATGTACATATGTATTTTAAATATTTATTTTTAGGTAATGGCCAGATAAGAAAAATCAGAGCAATACAAAATGATTTATAAATACATTTAAAATAAAACTGAAGTAATTTTCAAAACAAAGTTGTCCTGAACTTTTAAAAATAGGGGTATTGCATAAATTATGATAAAATTTTCCATATTTAAAAAAAAAAAAAACCCTTACTAATCACCAGAGATAAAAATGGTGATTTGGGAGGGTATGTTTGGGGTTTTTGTTTCATTGGTTTTGGGGTATTGGGGTTTTTTTTGTTAGAGTAGCAAATTCTTTTAATCCAACAAGTTTGGCAAATATAGGAGGTATTAATTAAATATTTGGTTTGGTTTGGTTGCATTTTTTTGCCACAGTTTTTTTGGCCAAAATATTTTTTCTATGTCAGCCCAGAACTCCATATTAACACCACAAATCCTAGTACTATAAGAATGTGTATGTTTAACATGTAATGTATGAGTAGTTTTATAGATTTCAACAGAACTCGCTTCATACAGTTTTAGTGTGTAAACTTCTGCAGGACTTGAAGATAGTGAAGAAGTTTCTTTCCCAGGAGAATTCATTCAAGTTGAATTAAGTTATCCTACATTGTCATTTTCTCTGTAAATGAGGCAACTACAGGCTAGTATCATACAATGGCATATTCCAGACAACAGGAACAAAAATGTTCTTCCATCTCTATATAATTAATGTTCCACACAGCACGTGGCAATTGCATCTTATTGCTTAAGCTTTTTTCATGTGCCACAATTTTTTAAAATGCCATTTACTGAACATAAATGATTTACAAATAGTAACCTGTAATTCCATTCTTTTCACTGTTGCATCCGTTATTAATTTTGGACATAACCAAAGAAAACTGGAGAGAATGCCACTCAAAAGGACACAAATTCCAGGTGTGTTATTATTCTTTTTTAGCCCACTTGTGCAATTCACCAGGTATAGCAATGTCCTGCCATACACATTTCTATTCCTTCTGCTTTTG
>NW_008824473.1:4659591-4663691 GCF_000699105.1 Pygoscelis adeliae
AATAGAAATTATTGCCATGGGTTTTGAGTCTTAAGATAAAATCTTCCTTTGTTAAAATCTTTTGGAGCCGTGATTTCAATGGTTTAGTTGTGCCACTAAGTTTTTTATTGTCCCATAAAGGCACAGCTCTTCGTAATGGGCACCATAGAAAGACTTCCAGCAACAACTTGGTGTGAAGTGGAAGAAAGCAGTAATGGCATTCATCTATGGGCTGTAGCAACCACCACATCTGTGGGCTGCTGCAGAGGATGTTCAGAGCAGGAATCCTTCACACCACTGTTCCCTTTTGGATATCCTGACATTCATCATTCATTTCAACATTTTGTTGTTGTTGTAATTTTTCTAATTGTCTTTGTTCAGTGACTCTAATGTTGTCAAACAATACAGACTTTAAGACTGTAGGATTATTCCTTTATCCCATCAACTTTTTCCTTAATGGGATGTTGTGGTTTAACCCGGCAGGCAGCTAAACACCACACAGCCGTTCGCTCACTCCCCCCTCCAGTGGGATGGGGGAGAGAATTGGGGGAAAAAAAGTGAAATTTGTGGATTGAGATAAAGACAGTTTAATAGGACAGAAAAGGAAGGGGAAAATAATAATAATAATAATAAATAATAAAAAACAAAGTAAGTGATGCACAATACAATTGCTCAGCACCCACCAACTGATGCCCAGCCAGTTCCCGAGCAGTTGTCACTACCCCCTGGCTAACTCCCCCCAGTTTATATACTGAGCATGACGTCATATGGTATGGAAAGCCCCCTTGGCCCAGTTTGGGTCAGCTGTCCTGGCTGTGCCCCCTCCCAGCCCTTGTGCACCTCCAGCCTTCTCAGTTGGTAGAGCATGGGAAGCTGAAAAGTCCTTGACTAGTGTAAGCACTACTGAGCAACAACTAACACATCGGTGTGTTATCAACATTGTTCCCATCCTAAATCCAAAACACAGCACTGTACCAGCTACTAGGAAGAAAAATAACTCTATCTCAGCTGAAACCAGGACATGAGACAAGATGTAAATGTTTAAAAAATGGTAGCTGCCTATATAGCTCCTTCCAGATATAGTCAGCTCAAGGCCAAGTTGCTGCTTCTCTTCCTCCTGGAGAAGAGGAATTAGGATGCAGGTCCTGTAGAGCTCAAAGATACCAGTGTAGAGTGGGGAGAGAGGCGTACAGTTTGCTGCTCAAAATCCCAGAGCTGTCATTCTCACGGCTACTGGAAAGGAGAGAGGAATTCCCAAAATCTCTTCCAATTCCAAGGTCGGGCTACTACAAGGCAAACTAGCTTTAGTGTCTAACTGGTAAAACAAATGAAAAGGATATGTCTACTTTAGAGTTTTTACTTGAATCTGGAGCACACTAAAGCAAATATCCTGGCTGTCCCCATTTGCTGGGCTTTGGTTATTGCATGGACGACTGAGAGCAGACAAACTGGATTTCATTTGGGTAAAACAAACCAGAAGGTGCATTCCCAAATTACATCTAAAGCACTTCAGCTGCTGAGGACACTCAGTGCATGAGACTAGACTGGAGACAGTTCAAAGCAAAGCATCCTGAAACACATACAGCATGGACAAAAGGTCCTCAGCACCATCTGGTGATTTCTGCAGATATGTTCCAAATACTTCCTAATGAAGACAGAAACAATGAGAGATCATCTGGACCTCCCCTGTAGCTCGATAGAAGGACTTTTTGTTTTACTTTACCCTCTGATTTACTTTCTTATTCAGCAATATGCAATACAGCTGAGGAAATATTGCCACGCATCCATATATATTATTTCTAGATTTCTCTTTTTTTTGGCAATAGAAAAGGGAAGATAATATTTAAGTGGAAGCCCTGTCTGCAAGACAAGATGTCCAGATTCTGTTCATAGGTCTGTAAAACTTTTTGGGTGACTGACTAACTTGTTTGACAGCAGCAAAGTTTTTCATCTATAAAAAGGATTTTAATACTTGTCTACCCTATAAGGATTCTGGGAAGATGAATAAATGAATGTTGAAATGACTTTAATGAGAGACATAGTAAGCCCACACACAATCAAAATTTAAATTTTATATTTATCTTTCCTCGCGTGTATTTAGGCAAACTTGAATAGGGAAATTTCTATCTGCAGAACTGTTAGAAAAAATCAGATACTTCAGATGACAAGAATTTCAAAGAGAAGAACCACTTCTGTCAGGTTATTATGTAGAGATAATAGTTAGAAGTCCAAAAAATAAGGGATGTTCTGGAATTTATGAATATGGAACTAACTTTTTAAAAAGAAAACAGTGAATACTGCTTAGGTATTTCATATAACAGTTGTCTCTACCTTCAAGAATGGATTTTGGGTTCTAAAATTGCATAACATGGAAGTGTCTACCTCTGTCTTACCTAAGTACTGGAATTGTGCAGGATTTCTGGCACAGCTTCTAGTGTATCTTAACTATCATGATGACTGGGACTATTCCAACATGAGGGCCCAAACACTTCTCAGACATGTGACATGTGAGAGGTCTCCTCATGGACAAGTGCAAGCAGTAGACCGTGCTCTCCAGTTATGTTGGTGAGACAGAAAGCAGAACTGTTGAAGAAGCTAGTTAGCAAGGTTTGCACGATGCTGTGTCAGAGGTTATACGCTCTGCAGTGCTCAGAGCTTGGCTGAAGGGAATAGCTGACTGTCTGAGGCAGATATAGCCATACACAACTACCATGTGGGTTTTTGATGCTGCTGTGGGCCGTGCTCTTGAAAGCTAGGCACAGTAGTGTCCAAAAAGTACATGTCAAAGTTTTTCATGAGACCTAGCCCCTGGACACTTAAGTAAATGTATCTTCATGAAAACAAAAACTGAAGAATTCCTGACCAGTGTTAAAAAGTCAGCAATTACTACTGGTTGAAACACAATTGTATTTGGGATTTTTTTGGGGTGTAGAGTATCTGCTCTTTTGAAAGCAAGATGTATCCGTTACATAATAATATTTGACAAATGTCAAGTTTCTGAAGGCTTCAACATTAAGACCCTCTTAAGAAATTTCTTCTGGGTGTTTTTTTTTTCTGATACTGAAGGAGTTGAACAGATGTTCTTACTGTGATACCTTTGAGCAACACTCTTACTTATAAATAAGCTTACTATTAACCTCTTTTCTCTCCTTTTGTGACTCTGGATATAGTTTTCTCTTTTGTAAGCAATAAGTGTTGTAACGTGCTGGAGGCTATGTTATGCTATAGCATTTATATAAATCAGCCTACACATATGGAAACATTCAAGACCAGCTCCAGTTCTGGGGAAGCCTGGATATACAAGATAGTGTCTTTTGGAAAACTCATTAAAGTCCTGTCATTAAGAAGTCCTTACTGATGTTGGACAGAATCAGTTCAACTATCTATCACTGTACAGATGAGCACATCTAGCTCTGGAACAGGCAGGCAAGAAGGGCAATAAGAATGGCTTTTTGCCCTCTGAAGGATATTAAGACCTTCATTACTTTATGGGCAAGAGGCTTTTACTTTGTAACTCTGAAGACTGAATATCAGCAGTATTTGAGGTGGAATAAAGGCAGTGATGCTCTGCTATCCCCACCTACCCACACACCCACCCACACTTTTCCAACAGTGTTTAAAAGGAGAGGTATCACTGTTACCTAAGATCGTCTGGGCATGCAACTAGGTGGAATTCAGCATCCTAAAAGGTGTTCCATTTCCTACTTTGCTTTTAGTAAAGTCCATACAAATCTAACCATTATTTTGTTCCTAGTGGATCTTGAAAATTCCACCCAGAAATTATCCCAATCAGCATATAATAAATTTTAATAAAACCGAATGGCAGATCTTAGCTGATAAAAATAAATCTTCTCTTTACTGATAGCTAATTTTTAATTTGTGTCACAAAATTACTTCCTAATTACAAGTTCTGTTTTACAATAGATGTAGTGTTCTGACCTGCTGGTATCTGGCACACCGTAGCAATCTAGTGTTTTTGCTGAATTTGACATGCAATCACTTCAACATCATAAGCTGAAAATGTAGACTCCTGGAAGACTGTAGTATATTATTCTGATAACTGTAATATATTTTAAGTGACAGTCTTCACAGGACCACAACTAAAATATGCCTTTGACTTA
>NW_008824473.1:4663730-4685541 GCF_000699105.1 Pygoscelis adeliae
CATGAAGTAATAAAGTTGTGCTGTAGTCTTTTGTGACGTGTCAGAATTAGACACCTTTATTACCTTGGAAAAACAGATAGATTCTTACAATAAAATCCATCTGTCTTTGAGTACTAAAAATCAGTGGATATGGAAACTACAGGTCACCATCCTGGCCTGCTTATGGATTTTGGCTGCCTCATTTTCTTTGAACAACAAAGAAGTAAAAGAACCTGTTTTAAAGCAAAAAGTATTTCAGTGCCAATACTTTTTTGCTGATGTTAAAATAACAGATAGCAAAGGAAAGTTGTGTTCATTTAAACCTCAAAGCAATATTAGACTCATGAAACTGCGTGTAAAGCCTGTTAAAATGGAGGAAGAACTGCAGTTGCTTTTCAGCCAGTGTCACAAAAGAATAATTTTTAAATTGCCCCAAGTATGATGATCAGAAATATCCCCTTCATTCTCTTCCACAGTGAGAATGTTGATTATAATTTCATGAAAATAAAAAAAGCCTAAATGTTTAATAAGACCCAAAGGATTTGTTTTTTAATTGTTTAATAAGGCGAAAATAATGTGAAGGAAGAAGAGAATTCAGGTCTTGCATTTTCCTTATATCATGCTGTTATTGAAAAACAATGAATAGCTTGCATTTTGTTGGAGGAGCCCTGTATTTTATTGGAGACTTATAGCAGATGCATTATCAAAATTAAAAAGTTAGACATGCCAGACACACTTAATACAATTATTTAATATTTAATCTTGTCATGTAATACTGTTAAACTATTTAAGGCTGAAATTTCATCAGATCTTTAACAGGATTATCTAAGTATTGGTTGAGAGATTAATAAGGAGTCCTTCCCCACCATTTTCATCCCCAGAAAAAATGTTGGAAGTTAATGATTCACTAGGTGTCACTCTTATCTCTATGAAACTGCTGATAGAAGACTATTCCAGCATGGCAGGAGACAACATTCCCTGCTGTAAATGCCATCTCTCAGCTGGAATATAAAGCCATAGCCCTGGTTACTTGTAATCATTAAGAAGTCCACACCCTTTTTCAAATGAGCAAGAACGTTGTTAACCATAGCAAATTGCAAGTTGTCATAATTGCATTCTTGCCGGCTTAAATATTTCTCTGTATTTTAAATCAAATATTATTCACATTTCTTTCTAAAACCAGTATTGGCATATATAGTCAGCTGCATTATTCCTTACTCAAAGGTACTTATTTTCAGTGGTTAAAAGCTTATATTGAGAGAGACTGTACCTCATTTAATAAAGCATTAACATATGTTACCTTCTGAAAATGAGAGATGGTATGTAATAAATATTGTGTAGGAGACTGCAAGCATATATGAATATGCTTCATATATGACACATACATGCCCCAGAATCTGTCCATGGTTGGAATTGTGAAATTGTGGTGGGGTACTTTTTTCCTCTCGGCAATTAGTTCTGAAATTTGTAGCAAAATTAAGTAGAATGTAATTGTTCACTTATGGGCTTCCCCCCCAAGTAAGAAAATGTTTCACTATCCACAAAACTCCTACAGGAGGAGGCGGTCTTGATTTAACTAGTAGGTCTATTCCAAAGGACCTCATTCACCACCAGAGAGACCCAGCTCAGCATCCCACCTCTCAGAAAAAAATTTATTCATTCTCACTGTCTTCTGCCAGAGCTGTTTTTCTTTGCATGAATCCACAGAGATTATTTCTCTACCTCAGTTTTCAGAACCATTATAAGGAAGATAAGGCAATGTATGCTTCAGTCTGCTCTCCAATAACCCTCTGAATGTTAAGCAAGATTAAGAAATACCCAACCAGAAATGCATTCATCCATTGGTTGAGAAATATTGGACTTGGGGTCCAGTGTTCACATGTAGGGTTGAGATTTCACAACTGTGAATGTCATTAAGGACTGATCAACTCTGCTCCTATTCTGTGAATTTAGCCTCTTGTTTATTTGGCCAATATTAGAACTCCAATGCAAAAGATTTTTCCCTGTAATTTTCATGAAAAGAAAACTCCAAAGAAAAAATTATTTCTGGCCCATTTGTCTCGCTCTCTCTATTTTTTTAACCAAGATGTAGAGACAAAGACAGGTTAGGTTTGACATTAAGGTTGTCTAGTCTATTGTTCATGAGGCTTCAGACAGAATATCCAGCTTTATATTTGTTCATTTTTAAATTGTGACATGCATTGGATGATTTTTGGACTGAGAAAAGGGATTTCTATTAGGTTTTTACAGGTTTAGCTTATTACTTTTTCTAATCATGGATCATGTTCCATTTCTGTGATAGGAAACAGATTTGTGGAAGAAAGCAATCTACATAATAATCAAGGTAAGACAGTATTACAGGAAACTAGATTGTTATTTGTAGAAGTCTTCAAATAACATGGCTGCATTATTGATTCTATAGAGATAGTATCCACAGAACCATACAAAGATTTATGTTTCTGTCTCCTGTTTACTGCAAAAGCTTGGTAAGACATAAATCTTCTCCTCAAATGCTTAAAACGTATAAAAAGCTTAAATAGAAAAAGGGGCAGACAGGTAAAAGTTCAGAATGATGATGGCTACATGTCAATTTAATTCTGGCTTCTCTTATTTATTCTTTTAGGACATGCCTACAAGTCAACAAATAAAAATGTAAAGACCTAGAGTTATTTTGCTGCTGAAATAAATCAGAATATTATCATGGGTCTATCCTAGTCATCCTTTTCCTTTCTTATAGTTTAAAGTCACTTCACTGTTCTTACCGCCAAAAATTCTTCCTGATGTCCAAAATTTTCTTTAGAAACAAGTATTTCAGCAATAACCCAGGAAAAATTAGAGCACTCTATCTATATTCACCTGTTAGAATGGATGTAGGAAAAAGCCTTTATATTTTAGTCTTGTAAGAACTGGTTAAAGAGGATTTTCATAGGAAGAGAAGCTATATCCCAGTAGATGAGCAGGAAGGAGGAGGTAGGAGAGCTCTGTTGCTATGTTACCCTGAAAACTCAAAACCTTGGATTTGGAATATTCAATGAAGTCAGTGATGTATATGCTAAGGAATCAAGTCCTGCTGGAGGATGGACTTCATTAAAGAATGGGGTGATACAGAGGAGTTGACGAGCCTAGCCCACTCTGAGGTGAATCACATCAGTTTGATCCTCTTCAGAGATCCACTTCCATAACGAAGTTGAGAATGTCATTATGAAAGTTTTACTCAGCTGCATCAATTAATATAGCTGTTCATTTAATTAGGTGATCAGTAAGTTCTAAGTTAAATATATCTGTAAAATCTGCATTGCAGATCAGCTAGGTACATGTTTCTGAAACATGGAATGTGAAGAAGTCCAAATTTGTTTAAACAAGTTTGATTTTTTGAAAAGTCCATTTCAAATCTAGTGTAAAAGATCTTTTAAAATAGCTCAGTTAGTTTGATATTTTTCCGTAAGATTCTGGAATCAGGAAAAATGGCAACAATGATAATTTCCATGTACCCAGTTGCTTCTTTCTTCATACTGAACATTTATAACTTAAAAAAGAGATTCTTGCATAATTACTTCAGTTAATAATTTGATCCTAGGAAGCAAATTATATACTAATACCATCCAGAAGTTCAAAGTTGTCATTTGTAAAGGATGTTTAAAAACTGATAACCTGTATTAAGCAGTTGCAACATACCATTTAAATTCAGTGGATGCTTTCATAGTCCTAAGAAGTAATAGTTTCAAAAATGATTGAGGAGCTAATTTGAGACACCTCAAAATAATCTTCAGAAAATGCTGAACACTCGAATTCATAAAAGTAGGCTTTTTTTTTGAGTGGTCTGTAATCAGTAACTTTGAAATCTGGCCCAGAGCCTTTTATTGAGAGAACTTTATATTCTGATCAATACTTCTATACATATTCTTTTTTTAATTAAGTATGAATATTTAAATAACTTTGAAATAAACACAGTATACATATTTTACTTTCCCTAGTAAAACTTTTCTATTTCAGCAAGCTATTTAGATTTTTGTGTACTTAAATGAAGCACAAATTTTAGCAATTTGTACAGACATCTAGTTCAGTGTCTGCTTGTAATAAAACCTTTGAATAGCCATGGCTTGATGCCAAGACAGACCATCACTTACAGAGCAGGTGTGTTCATTTTGCTATGCAACTCATTAAAATTTCCTAAATCCATGCTGTAGGTTCTGATAGAAAATTGGAACAAAAGTAATGCTATGAAGATAGATACCATAAATGGGAAATTAGAATATAGATCTTTTAGGAAGCTAAGGAACAAAGGCTTTAGGCAAATGTCTGCTACATTTCATCACTGATAGCAACTATGATGTTTGTATCTTTAGAGCATGAGCACAAGGACATTCCTCAGCAGAGCAGGACATGGAGCATTTCATCAAAATCTAATCAGCGGTATTACATCCCTGTCTGGCAGGAATGTCTTTGAGTTGCTGAGATTTTGTCAGATTTGGCTGATGAAACCCGCCCAGTAATGTTGTTTTAGGTTCTAATGTTTTCCTGCTTGAGCATATTCTGAGAACTCTGGTATTCTCAGTGTAATGGGACAAATCTAGCACCCGTCCAAATCAAAGGAAAAGTCCTTCCTTGCTGCAGTAGAGTAGTATAAGCACATCATCTACTATTGAATAACTATAGGTATTTGAGATAGGAGGCTGCTGTCCTTTGGGTTCCTCTACAATCAGTGGAGACAGGCAGGTCAGAGTTAGGCATTGCCCTCTCAAAAGACCCTCCTTTAACAGCCAGAGAGAGAGGGAGAGACTTAACTCAGCAGAGAGCTGGAGGGCAGTTACTGAATCTGGCAATGCGAGAACTCACATGCTAAATATCCTTCAGTGGTTTAACTACTTGAGAACTCAATCACAATTTTAGCTTTGGAATACCAATAAACAACTGATGCCTACCAAAGGAGTGGTTTGATGAGTTTAGCCCCTTGATAAGCTTATAGATAATGCTTTCAGATTAACTGTTTGCTTATTCAGATTAGTTACATTTAAAATTACTGATAAATACATTTGCAAATCTCTTACACTGCTCATTTATTGTGCTTATTTACAACTGAGGGTGTGTTGGTTGCCTAGAGAATGTCTACAGCATAGTTTTTCTCCAACACTTGGATAATTGCACAAACAATGTCTTAGCTCAATATTCATATGTGCTAAACACTTTTGTTCACATAAGAATCATTGCTGTGATTTGAACTTAACTTTCATTGAATGTTTGTGACAGAAAGTTCACTGACAGAAAAAAAACTCAACAGTGTAATATAACCAGAGTATTCATTAAAAATGTCATTTGAATACTGCCAGAAACATTTTCACTACTTGCTTATCTTGACTGAGGATTCAATAATGTTTATTCTTATGGAAAATATGCAGGTTTCTAAGTGTTTGTTGACTATTTGAACTATTTTATGGTGCAGTTTCTGGTCTGATAAAACCCTTGTGCTGTGACTCACCAATGTCTCAAACAGCTGATGCATTATGGTCTTATATACTGGTGCTTGTTTTCTACTACAGAGGGAACAGTACACTATATAGCTTTTAATGGCAGTAAACCTTTAATGGTTGAATCTGTTCCTTTATCTTTCTTGATTTACAATGCAGAGCGCAGTTTGCATTTAATAGAACAATAGGTATTGGTTTTTTGTTCTCAGAATCAGCAGCTTTGCCAAGAATATCTTGATGCTATTTTAAATCATAGTGTTTTCATCCTTTCTGCTATGCATAAAGTGCACCTCTGGTTTCTCATAAACACAGTGGAGAAGAAAGTATGTCACTAAGACACATGGTTACTAGAAATTTAAAATATTGTTCATGTATATTTTCATGCAAAAGTTGATTAAAAATATAAATACTGATGCAAGTCCTTAACTTCCATTTTGCAAGTACAGTGGAACCCAGCTAACTAGCATATTAAGAGTAATTTCATCCAGCATATCCTGGAACTCACTAATTTGAACAAGTTGGTTAGCAATAAACTAAATTACTGCCACCTTTGCTCCTCCTGCTGGTGTGGCCAACAAAATATTTTTTTGTCTCAAATATAACTACTTAAAAGTTCCTGATTTTGCTTTATCTTATGCTAAAATATTCACTGTGAAAAAAATCAGTAACATACACATGCAACATGTAATTACACTCTTAAGTACTGCATTGCAATAAGACAAGCTCGTAGTGATCTGAAAAGTAATGTAATTTGGGTAAGGAGGTAGAGTTATTTTTTCAAGAGACGAGCTCACATCAGTAATGTTTGCATCACTAGAATAATATTTTGCAAATAAGTTTCACTGGGTATTAAAAGCCTTATTATTGTATAAACAGGTGACTTCAAATTTCCTCTTTTATTCCTGATTATTTGTTTCTCAGATTAGTTAGCTATCTTCCTAAGAGGCTGGACTGTATGTGAGTTCAAAAACTTGGCCAAGGACTATGAAAGAGCAGACCAGATTTTTGAGATTGGACTTGGAGCAGAAAGCTGAATTTTCTGTCTGAAAATTTGTCTGTATCAGATTTGCCTAGAAAAAGGTAAAATTTACCTCAGTCTAGGCTGTGATGGATGGTATTACTGTTTCATTTGTTGGCTAAAGGCCTATATCCTGAATGCAGTATGTAAGCGTTTAAAGCACAGTGGCTGGCGGCAGAGCAGAAGGCAGCCCATTTAACGTGTCTGAGTGGGGCAGATGATAACATGAAACAAGTGTGGCAGGAAGGGAAGGAGGAACAAGGGCAGAGACTTACACCTTGAGAGGAAAGAAGGATATATTGCAAAAGAACCAAAAAGGACGGTGTACAGCTTGCTTCAGCTGAAAGCTGCTTGGAAAGCAAGACTGGAAGAAAGCAAGACTGGCAACAATGCATTAGTTTCAGTTCTTTAAAGCACTCACTTTAAAAACAAGATTTGAAGAGTTTCAACTCAAAAGCTTTGGCTGACTTAAAGTCCCATCACAAAAGCTTCTGACGATACCTATACAGCACTTGGATGATTCTGCACCAGGGTTATACTGGTTATTGGCCCAGAAAGCATAGAGGAATATTGGGAATAATGGTTTCAAGGCTCCATTCTGTTAGAGTAATAATTTATAAAGCATTGTAAAGCATTAAAATTGGCATAAAATAGAGCATAATCAAAAGGTTTATTTACTCCATTATACATTATACCATATTTTAAATAAGGAAGACTGAAATCTGCTCATACCTTTTTCACCTTATTATGCTATAAGAATATGTATTTGCTTTGAGATAGAATGCATATGCCCTGAAGCAAGAATTGCTGTGCATGAGACAAGTCTTTACTAAGTTACTGCTTAAAGAATGGATATTTTAGACATAACTAGTACAGACAGACAGGCATATAACAGGTCTAGTAGAGAATCGCAAACTGGAGGGCCTTCAGCCTCATACTGAGGGAAGATGCCACACAGAAGCAGAATGGCAGCATCTTGTTGCTATAAGTGGTAGCATCTGTTGGTTATGTGCACAAGTGCACATAAACTCTTCTTTAAAAGAGAAAATTACAGTGTGATATCCCACTTTTAAAGGTTTGCAAGGCCCTGGAATGGGCCATCATACACAGACAATCCCCACTGGAATTAAGTAGAACTGGAGAAAGAAAATCAGGCAAAACAGAAGAAAATGTTATCCTTATTTTGTTTTAAAAATGCATAAAGTGGTTATTCGACCAGAACAAAAAATGAAATAATACCTTCATATGGCCAGCTCAGGATTGTCATAACAAGAAAGACTTCTTTTTTTTTTCCCCCCTATCTTCTTCTGGTCACTCTTCTCCATCCTTGTAATTCTACATATTTGCGTGGGATAATTGTAATGCATATGTGTAGAACAGGGATGGATTTAGTTATGGTATCCTGTGAAAAAAAAAGTGGGCTTTTAGAGTAAAGGCTGAGATTGTAGAAGAAGAAGAAAATCAGGATTCCAGTAAAGTTATAAAACATATGTAAACCCAATCTTGATCTTTAACTAGGTATTGTATACCATGCTGATAAAGTAATGATGATGATGATGATTGTAAGGCAGGAGCTATGAACAAAGCACTTCAGAAGCATCACAGAATAAAAGTCCCCCAATCAAAGTGATCACTTTTGGCAGGAATATTGTTATTTAAAAAAAAAAAAAAGACTAGGGTTATTGGATCTTTTCTTCCTACTTATTGTATTAGGCATAAATAACATAGTTCACTCATCTGCCTTCAGACTCTACCTTTCATTACAACTATTTTTCATTATTATTCATTATCATTTTTTACATCCTAAATTCTAATTTTTGTTGTATTTTCCCAAATAAATAAATAAATTTTAATCATTTCAGTGCAATCAAATGGTGAAATATTCTAAATTCTCAAGGATGCTCTGTGTTTAAACAACTCACAACTTGTGAAAAGGTGACTGAAGAGTGAACAA
Organism: Pygoscelis adeliae; assembly: GCF_000699105.1. Lineage (NCBI taxonomy): Eukaryota > Metazoa > Chordata > Aves > Sphenisciformes > Spheniscidae > Pygoscelis > Pygoscelis adeliae. The sequence continues at coordinate 4,672,147 of NW_008824473.1, forward strand.
AGGAGATAGGCTTCTTTTTTAATACTTTTATTTCAAATTCCAAAGGGATGATATCATTTAGCTATGCTACCTTTTACCTATTTAGCTATGTTATCATGTACTGTCTGTTATCATTTTTACTAGGATTTACTGAACTTTATTATTCCTGCCATGAATGAAATCTTATTATTTGTTTTCATTCAACGTTAGGAAAAAAGCTGAAATAGTAATAGCTTTTAAGAAGCGTTTGAAAAATCATGATGGCATTTGCATCGGTATTCTTGACAAAAAGTACCTTGCTTTCCAAATTACTATATTTCAGTTTGTTGAACAGACACACAAAAAATTTGGCTCAGGTCAACTCAACACAAATTTAATTTTTTGTACTGTGATTTATTGGCTGAGAGTAACTGTATGCAGTTGGGAAACACTATAATGTTGAGCTGGCTCCAAACGAGGTATAAATATCTATTTGCTTTTACACTGTTCTGACATCATTGTCTACTTCAAAGGCTGCTTAAGTGACTGAAATGTTCTCATTGCATTTAATGAGGCCTGGATCAGGGCTTACCTTAAGGAAATGGGAACTGCTGACACCAGCATGTTCTACAACTAATTTTCAGTGCAGAGTATTCCAAGAAACTTGTGCTTCTGGATTTTATTAATATAACCTGAAGAGAAAAAAAACCAACAAAAACAACCTTTGGGGAAAAAAACTGATTTTGAAAAACCTATGAGAAGAAAGGTAAGAATAATTTTACTTCAAATAGTGTATGTAATATCTTTTAGCAAAACAAGGTAATTTTGAGTTAAATTAAATATAAATACATTGTGAAGTCAGGTGTATTTATCAATATAATGACTGTCTATAATGGGCTTTAGGGTCTTACTGCTTGTTACTACCTTCTCTGAGAGCCGGCCTTAGAGAAGAGTCTCTTCTTGATGAAGAGATGTGGTATGATTAATTTAACAAGTAAATTATTGTTGATAATTTGATTTTTGGAAGTCTGACCTTAACTGTCGCTGCATTTCTGGAGGATCATTATGTTTATGCTAAGAATTTCTACAGAAAACACTTTTCTCTTTCTTTCTTTTAATTCCAATGGTTCTGACCAGATAGAAATAAAAGTTTAGATATAATTTCATTCACACTGAATTTTTAGATTTTTCTCTTTTAAATCTACAATCAGACTCTCATTTTAGGGACATACATATGCTCACAACCTAGTGTGGGTAATTCCACTGAAGTAGGACTATTTGTATATTTAAATTAAATGAAAGTATGTACAAGATCATGTATTAGAGATGATTTTCACTGAAGTCATTCACAGAGACAAGTTTGGATAGACTAATCAATGCTAACTGAAGACTAAGGAAATAATTGTCCATCTGGGTATCCACAAAAACAGCTGAAGTAAAGATCAAGAGCTACTTTTACTTATACTGAGAAAGTCATTAATTCATGAGTCATCCTGCTGGTTTCAGTAAAGCTTTTGCTGGCACGTGATGTGAGCAGAGGAGGCAAAATTCTTAGTATGTGATTCAAAGCCAGAGGCAATACCGGAATGCTTGCTTTTGCTGAGGAACTTCTCTGGAAATTTCCCTTCAGCATTATGATTTAAATATTTTGCCATAATCAAGTGAGACCTATAAGTAAATAGATTTAGGTCCTTTTCCTCTAGTTCCAGATCAATTTTTTTGTTTTTCAAAAATGCTTTAGCAATATTTGCATATCTGTTAACATACAGTATCTATCAAGAGCTTGATAGATGGCAAGATGCAATTGGGCGTTATCATTAATTCAGTTTTTTAAATCTGTTGCCATTTCACAGGATGCTTGGCTTATGAAAAGCAGTTACAGTGCACTCCAGTATAAAGCCAGGCACAAGTATGCAAATTGTGCAGCCATGCATTCTCTTATACAGGATGAAAAAGCAAGGGCAAGTCCTAAAACTTCTGGAATGCAGGAAGAGTAGTAATATATTCAAATCTAGTGCAATCTTAAAAGTTTAGGAACTTCTGATTCCCCATGAGAGTATGTAGTATGCTTTCCTTCTCTTTGTTATTGATGAGTTTAATTTTTATTTCCTTTTTCCTTTCTCTTCTGGTTCTGATTTCTCTAACCAGGATTGCTATGCACATCTCTACTTCTAGACTTGGACACTAGTCAGTGATCAGAGGGTGGCAGCCTGTCCCAAACAGTACTATGCACCACAGTCATGATATGTTATTACTTACTTTTCCCATTTTGGGCCTCTCTCGAGCAAATCTGAGTGTGAGGTCCTGAGATCTAGTTAACAGTGGGATTTATGTGGTTGAATTAGGATGACATTATTAAAAAAAAGCCAAAACAAAAACAAAACCAAAAAAAGAGCACAAAAGCCCACCACAGTTGACAATGAGCCTATGAGAAGCAAAACCAAAGAAATAATATTATTGAATCTTTGCCAAACAATACATTTCACAAAGCTCCCATTAATGGAAGAAAAAAAGAATTGGTGCTTTTCTTCCCTTTTCCCTCCCTCCTTTTTGTTTGACAAGCAGTTCATAGATGCCTCTGAGCATGTATTCCTATTTTCTCCCCCACACCACTGTGATGTACGGTATTCTCCTGAGCCCCAGCAGGTTAGAATTAGGACTGGCAGGGGATGGTTTCATCACATAATTTCACGCATCTTATTTTGCCGCTTCTTCTGTCTCTCTGGGCTGCCTGTATAACAATGGGGGGAAAAGAGCTCCTTGAGAGGATGCTTCAGTGCAGAAACCCAGCTGAATGCTCTGAATGTCTCTTTGGAGAAGCTTGTCTATCCATTGGCTATTTTTGGAGCCTGAGAAAACGAGATTGCTTCTCGTATAACACACTACTGCCTTATCTTGAATATATAATATGAATAATATATTATTCTATATAGAGAATATATATTATAATGATATTTTATTCTATATATTCATATTATTCTATAATATTCTATAATATTATCTATTCTATATTAATTCTATATAATATTCTATAATAATTCTATAATATGCTATATTATTCTGTAATATGAATACTCCCCAGATCATGAGAAACCTCATTTGAAGACTTAGACACATGCATCGGAGCTTGATTCTTACCTGGGATAAATAAGCCAAACTTCATAGCAGTGAAGAGAGCTACAGTGCAGTATTACTGCAAAGGATTCGGCAAAGTATTTTTGCCCCTTTCTAGGCACTAATTAACCTGCTAATTTAACCAATAACAGTGGAAGCTTTTCACCATGACTGTTGTTTCCAATAAATATTTCAGGGTTCTGAAGTGACTAACAAGATTTAGACCATTATATGCTCACATTTGATACATACCATCTAGCGTTCATTACATCTATCTTCTGTTTGGATGGCTACTAGGAGATCTAGAACTTGGTGCTGCTTGACAACAGGTAAGAAGAGCTACATGCAGTAAGAGATAATGTAAGATCACAAACTATGTGCATTTTGAAAATAATTCTGCCAGATGACATCAAAAGATTTGACATGAAAATACTATATTTTTGTAAAAACCCCATACCTAGTGAACTGACTTGCAGGTTTGACAATTAATTTCTTTATAAAAGAACACAGACATGTTTCACAAAACCTTTTAGAAAATATTAGTGTTTATGACATTTGAAGCACAGCTGCTCTAGAGGCCAACATCTCCCAATATTAACAGGCCAAATATAGCCTTTATTTCGTAAGATTATCCCCACAAATCCATCACCAATTTCATTATGGACAGGAAGCAGTTAGGTCAAGTCACATTTTTTTTGTGGCTGCTTAGGCTATTTTATAAACACTGCCCTGAGTAAAAGCTGGCAAAGCCAATGGAAACTGTGATTCAGAGCTATGATTCCACAGATTACTGAATCTTCTCCCCTTGCTGGGTTTGTATTTTTTTACACATCAGAGAAGTGTAGTGGGCATCTGCAACAGCAACAAAATTACAAAGAATTTACCAGGGTTGTTCAAAACCGGTTTGATTGCTGGGGAGCGCAAGTAAGAAGCCAGGAAAACTACAGATGATGAGGAAAGGACAAAAAGGTTGTTGGAAAGGGGCCTGTGGCTGTTTAGCATGGAATGTGCACATCTTTGTAATTGTGTTTAATTACCATATTCTTATGAGCATTCTTTTTAGCCCAGAGAGTAGAACTGAATTTTGAAAGGCATTTGGATATGGAAAGGAATGCAACTGAAAGACAGAGCCCTCACGGGCTGCAAGCATACAAGATTAGGCCCTATTATAAATAGCTTAAGAGAAGGCATTTGGGCCTTTGTCCAGTAAAACAGTGATGTACATGCTTAATTGTTAATGCTTTTTACCACATTTGTACCTTCCTGCAATTAATGTCTCGCTCAGATGAGGGGAAGTAAAAGCTTAGGATCATGCACACGTTTAAATGTTTTGCCGGGTCAGAGTCAAAGATGGTGAGTGTTTTAGACCAAATCTAGCACAACGCTTCAGCTCCAATGTTTGACTTAGTAAGTGTAGTCCCACTGAAGGCAGACCCACACACATACTGAATTCTTCGTTTGGCTGGTGCCAGAATGTGGTACTCCTTCCAAGAAAGAGGTAAGAGTGCAAGAAGAAAAGAAAAAAAGAAAAAAAAAAAGTGCATGGTTTCTGTGGTGCTTGGCAATATCTGATTTCTGGCACTGTAAGCATAAGTCCTAAAAAGGAAAGGACAAGAGTCCAGCTCCCAAATGTAACCATCTTGGGAAGCACTTTATATGCAGCTTAGGAGAACTGTCTTCTCATGACCTCAAATTTTAGCTCTGTCCTTCACATCTTCTACACAGTTATCTTTCTCCTTGTTCTCTTAATAGCCAAGATGATGTTTTTTCTATTACTAAGACATGTGCCATGCAGCAGAACAGGCTGATCAGTACAGCAGTTTTGAACAGTCATCATTAATTTTTAGAACCTGAATTTTGATGTTCCCAACTCAAGAGTCCTCAGGACTTCCTGACTGGCAGTAACTGCGTCTCTAAGTTCAGGCTCACTGCACATTTCTTTACACTTTTTCAAAGACAAAGATCTTTTGTAGGCAACAAAATAGCTAGGAGACTGAAATGACTGTGTATTCATTGCCAAAACAGGCTTCTTTTTTCTTTGATGAAGGAAAGAAATGGAAGTAATTTCTGCTAAAAATAATTCCATTACATTTACCATTGACCTGTTAAGTCAGCCTTCTATAAAATGTCTAGACAGACAAACTGTATCTAATGTGTTCAGTATCACTCAGCCTAGCAGGAGCTGTTTAAATGATATTATTATGTTTATTGAGTACAAAAGTTACTCATATACTCTGCAAAAGATTAATGTAGCAAGATTTGTGACCGCCTCTTGAGATAATAACAATTAGTTCCCTTTCTCTCAGGATGACTATGAAGTGCAAATCTGGATCCACACACCGGTAGATGAAACCTTCACAGCAAGCCTGGGTTACATGTTGGGTCTTATTAAAGAGATTGCCACAGCTGGCTCCCAGGGCTCAGCAGCTGACACAATGCACACAAATCCCCTGGCTGATATGCCCAAGGGAAATCTGCATGCCATGCATAGAGTCAAGCCCTGAGCAGATTGTCATCAAAGTTCCTGAAAATTTGAAGATGTTCTTCTCCACAGCATTAAAAAGCAGGTTCAGGGAGTCATGAAATTATGAGGACATCCTCAATGGGACTTAGAGAGAGAGGCTTTTCCCCTAATAGTAATATGTTTGATACCTTTCTTAGAATGGAATGAATCACTGTTTGCATTGACAACTTCAGGAACCTAGAAACTAGTTTAGGGGAAGGAATGAGTACTTATATGGCCAAAAGTTCAGTGTTATGATTTCTATCTCTTATACTGAAATATTGGCTAAATTCACCATCACCTGAATGTGAAACGTTGGAAACAAATAAGCAGGCCTATTTTTGTGCCATATGGCTCTACAACTGAAGGAAGTATGAGAAATCAATCTCAGCCTTACTTCTTCAACCACATACTGGAATCCAACTTTGACAACTAAATAGCTGCAAATCACCTTGAGGATATTGCACAGCATCAAGACTAGACTGTCACAAGCAGGCAGACTATTTGGGGCTTCTTAGAGTTGTAAGGTTATTCTTTCACTTTTACTTTTTGATTATTGTTATTAGATGACTCTTTGGATAATTCTGCTTTCTGCCAAATTTTTGGGCTTATTCAACCTACCCCTATTCTATACCTGGACTTAATTTTTTTCCTTAAACAGTGCTACGAAACTAGCTAGATCTGACCGTCACCTCCTTTGCACAACTGTCTGTGCTTGGGACACTTGAGAAAGGAAGGCAACACAAACAATTTCCTAGTCCTATTTCTGCCCTTTCCACCTGTGTTGTGATGCAGCTAGCAATTTATGGGTACTTGTGATGACTTTGGCTCCAGAGCAAGTTACCTGAATGCATGTACATATGTGCTAGTGATAAATCCAGTAATCTATGTGTCCAAGGCAGATATGTCAGTCAAGGCAGATATGGGGAAGGCTTCAGTTCCCTAAACACTGGTGTTAATGCCGTTTGAGATGGCAGGAGAATCCAAGCCACAGAGCTACCTGATGCAATGCAGGGCTTACAGGAAATCTGCACATTTGTGAAACAGCCTGGAGGTGACATGATACATCCCACAGCACCTGTAATGCCACCAGCTGAATCTGTTTAGGCAGCTGAATCCCACTCCAAGACAATGGACTGTAATTTAGTTCTCCCTGAATAAGGCATCCCTGGCTGCTCAGGTGAATTGCCCTCTGGGTTCCCCTCGCTGTATTGTCTGGACATCCATAGACTATAACGGCTTATTTTGCTAGCTCACCTAGCTTATAGACACCTACATGTACACCTATGCTTAAGTTTTTCAGTCTCAAGCTGAATGCCACTGTAGTTGAAGCATTGACCTGGGAACAAAACCTCGCCACCTGCAATTCATAAGCCAACTCTTACTGTATCAACCCATGGTAGTTGTGCTGTCATCTTGGCAAAATCATAAAACTCTTACTTGTTTGTCAGATTATTTTTTTCTCTGATTTTATGCTATGATTCTTTCAGGGGCCAGAAGATATTCCATAGCAAGCAAAGCACATTTTTTCTTCTCTTCTTTTTGTTCAGTTCTTCCTTACACATAATGTCTTTAAAATATATATTGCCGAACATGATGTAGCCAGGCAAATTGTAGTAAAAGTTTTGCATATTTTAAGTCATAGAAATGTTAACTTATTTTTTTTAAAAAGGAATTAATGTACTAGTAGTTATGCATCCAATGCATAACAGACTGAAAGCATGAAACATCTATGCACACATGAGCACAGAAGCCCATGTGATAAATGTTGCTTCAGCAAAGAGAATTCATTATCTGAATCCAGAGGAACTACTCAGGTGTTATTTTAGTTTACAATGCCTCATAACCTTTTCAACATTCATGTCTGGTACCTAGTCTTAATTATAGAAAAATATATGCATTTGGTTGTTCCTTTTCTGTCAGCTAAGCCTTACAATGGAAACTTTTAAATAAAAATCAGCTGAACCAGCTCTTTGTCATAGGTTATAGGCTTTTTCTCACTCATCCATGCAATAACTTCACTAACCATACTTCTTCATGTCCAAAAAGCACTGAAATGTATCCATTTAAAGGGCTGTTTTCTTCAATATTGTCAATTTTAATGACAACAATGCTACTTACGTACAGTGCTGTGAACAAAAGCACAACTATTCTAAGCAACATCTGTATTTATTTCTTTATTTTTCCTTATAGCTCTGGTAAGTGATTTTGACTGGTTATTAAAAACTGTTCTGTGATCTTAGAACTTACTTGTCAAATCCAGTCAGCAGCAAAATTTGATTGTTGCTTCACAGAATTCATGTAAAAACTGCAGAGGTTCCTCTAAAAGTTAAGTGATTTATTGGTTTAAAATCAGAAATAATCCAAATAAACTAAGAGAAGACAGCAGACAGGAGGACAATGAATATGTCTATTTTTCAGTCTTCCACACTTTTATGAGCTCAAAGTGAATTATTCCATATTGTGAATTCTTACCAAATACCTGTTGGCACGTCTATTCCCTTACAAAATTGGACATTTGGAATACACATGTTCTCTTATGAAAATAATTCAGACTAAAAACCTGTGGAGATTTGCACCAACAATCACATCACTGAAGCCATTCTTTTCTGTCCTTAATTATCCATTGATTAATTTTCCCACTACTACTAAGGGGCAAAGCATCCAACCAGTTTTTACTTAGCACTATGCCTTATGCATTATTATTATTACTATCATTATTATTATTATGCCTTATGCTCATGAGAGTAAGTTTGAGGTCCTTTCACCAATAAACACTCACACAGCATCATAACAGGTTAATCCTTTGTGAGAATGAGGACCAGCAAAGTTATACAGGATGCCTCCACATTGCATTTTGAGCTTAGAGGAGAAATTTTGGATCCTCCCTAAGGTCTTTTGGAACATACTTCAGGATGACTGGAAGCTGTTTCAATCTCCAGGGCAAAATATGCACATCCTTTCTCCACTGTCCTTATCACTGCAGCCTACCCATTTATTCCCCATTCTGCCCTGTGAGAATCCTTCCTGTTATCCTTCAGAGAGGTGGAAATTTTGAGATGAGACATAATGAGAATAGGCAAATGGCACATAAAGAAGTTTGCTTGAACTGATTAGCTTCTCTCAGCCCTCCAGGCTCTTTAATATTGTGAAGTCCCCCATGGAAATATGATGGCTGTCCTTCCTATTGGCCCACATACACCTGACAGCATTATGACAAACACAAGTCCCTTCTCAGAAGGCTTTCTCCATGGCCAGTTGGAGCATGCTCTTTCACAAGTCACTGGGCTGAGTGGGGTCTTCTGTGGCAGAGCCCAAGATGGACAGCAAGAATGTTTTGATAAGTGCCCTTGTGCTTCCTCACCCTTGCGCCTCACAATTATTAAATACCCTTCATGTTGTTCTTCTTACTGAAGACAATAAAAAGAAGACATTCCAAGTGATGAGACGGAAGACAAAAATTTCTTATCAAGATATTTTGGATATCTAACAGCCTCTGTTGATATCATCTAGATCAGGACAGGCTAGGGACATGAGGGAGCAAATCTGCATCAGAAGAGAAGAGAATGGAGGTGGTGTTTCTTAATTGAAATGATATTTATTTTTCTTGTTTGCTTTTAGTTATCTACAAACAGGTGAATGTAACATGCTTTTGCAATAAGAGCTGTTCTACATATATGTCCAACCTGCATGGGTTACATATTTTTACGTTATATCTGTCACCAATGCAAATCTATCTTCAAAAATAAGTCCATTAAGTTGTCAAAATACAAGTACTCTATTAGAGTTGTGGGTGTGGGGTTTGTTTGTTTTAAATCGCTTTGTGATTCTCAGTTTAAAGAGACTTTATTAGGTATATGCTACATCATTCTAGTTTCTCACCTGTGAAAGCATTCAGACACAGCACTTCCAATTAGGGTAGTAAATCTTTTTCATTGCCCAGTGAATAGTAGCTTCACTGGACTAGAAAGGGGTTTTCACATCAATAATAACTCTGAAGGAAAAGTGGAGGAGAATATGGAAAAAGAGATGTGATAATGACAGAAGTCATAGCTATATGTGGCTTCACATCAATATCAACATCTTGAGAATAAAGAAAGAGAACATTGATGCTACGTCAACCACAGATATCATGCTCCAAAACAACTGCAGAGAAGCTTTGTCACTTATGGTAGGATAAAATTAAAGTAAAAAGTGGTATTAGAAGCAGGCCTGATCCAGCAAACAACTTTGCCAACAAACGTATGGCTTTATCAGACATAGGTGGTCCTGAGCTCTCTGGAGTTGCTTCAGCAAAGATTTTAGCCATGTGCTTTATTTCAATACAACTCTTCACAAAAATTCAATTACTCAGACTATAAATATGTGCTTAAGTGCTTTACTGGGTGAGAGCCAGGCTACTCTGCATCTTTCAGGATCAAGCCCTGGGTACCTACTGCTTTGAGTTTTTGTTGTACTATGAATTATCACATCTTACTGAATGAGCTACACGTAGTAATATGCATACGTACTGCTGTTTGCATAGTAGCTGTTTGCATGGTAAGCTGTCAAAGAAAGAAGACAAAGTGTTTATAACACAACAGCAAAAATCAATATTAAAATGATCTGAAAAAATAAATAATAGATTGACCTATAAAATTTATCCTTATTATAAAATATTTCATAATGGGCGTGACTTGCTGTTTGTGGATAGCTGATGCTTTGTAATATGATATATAAGAATACAGCTGAGAACACTGTAGCCATTAATGGAAGAAATAGGGATTAAGCTAGGAGAACAATAGACTGAAATTTTTGCCTAAAATCTTGGGGACAGAGTTAATACCACATTTTTCTTTCTGCCATATTCCCATATCTCTTAAATTTTCATGATTTTTAAGAACTACAATGCCAGGGGTTTGTGTGGGGTTATTTGCTCTTGCCCTTAAGATGCAGACTCTTTGGAATGACTGATTTGCTTCTATTCCCATTTTTTAAGTAATCCCTTGGCTGCTCTTTGCCAATACCTACTTTGGCAAAGTCTTCTTTATGTTACTTGTTACAGTCAGATTTTATACAGCAATATTTCACCAGTTTTTGAACTCTACAGATTTAAAATTTTTCAGAAGCACATTTAACTTTTCTTTAAAATACCCAGTGTCTCAAACCAGAAATACTTTACACAGGAATTATATTATTTCCCGCTGCTCTCATTGGCTTGTCGTTTTTAACTTTCTGACCATAGCACATTCTTTCTTGGTATGATTTTTATGCAAATCACAAGTACATTTATTCTGGTTTTGGCCACTCTTCTGTGTGTCACTGAACACTGAGAAGTAATTTGCTGCTTCAAGTTATATCTAAAGTTATATTTAAAAACATGCAGGGCTTCTGTTAAATGATGGCATTCTCATTATGACTTCAAATCAGCATACTGTTCATACATATGTGTGACTTTAAGCTCCTGTTGATTCTAATTCAAAGACAGCAGAGAATAGTTTTGTCCTAGAGTAACAGATGTTCTCATCTGAGTAGACTGAGCTCATATATCTGTTTTGTTTATGAATTGCTTTGAAAGTCAAAATAAAGAACCCAACACAATTAAGGCAGCATCTCAAACACTTGCTAAGTTTGGGACAGTTCATCTTCATTCAAGGACTGGTTTTAGACTGCTACTAGCTTAGTTATGGTTCTATCTGATATCAGACTAGTACCATGCCCTGCTCAACTCTAAGTTAAAGGCAGTTTCATTTTTGCAATTAAAACTGTTAAAATTGTATACTGAAAGGTCTATAATGCTCTCCACCAGTGGGTTGTGTTATCCTACCAAACTTATGCTTACGTTTAAACTCCTGACTCTCCATGTTGACATATACCCTTGTGCTGGATAACTCAAGACTTGAGACTGCATTAGACACATGCATGAGTTACTGCTCTAGGCCCAAGTCTGAACTTGTCATTTTTTGTTATGTCAACTAGACTGCTGTTCACAAAGCCCCAGTCTCATGCTCAGGTCGCAGCACGCAGGATCAGTTGGCTGCTGGAAATGGTTCATCAGAGGTATGAAGCTTTGTTTCCTTCCAGAGCTCAAACAGCCACAGGCAACTAACTGATGGTGGGACAGGTCTCACTGCCTTGGAGGAGCAGGTTGGGGAAGGAGTAGGCTCTTTGCAGCCCTTTTCCCTAATGCTAAAGCTTGCTTATGTACAAGTGTGCCTAGGATAAATGACCCATTTTGGATCATTTCACCATTTTGAAAATACATACTTGAGTTTCAGATACCTAAATAACCAAGGAAAAAATAATTAGTACCCTGTTGTTTGTCATCACTGTGATACCTATACATGCTGTGATGCACACTGTATGTGTGTATATGCACATCTTGTGAAATTTCCATTACTTGTTTGATATTCTTCCTATGTCACTGATGATAATAAAGTTCTACCCTCTTCGAAATCAGTGTGAGTCAGGTAAACTCCTTAGGTGTTTTTTGTATTTAATGTTTGGAAAATCCCACTATGCACCTATTTACATGTTTCAGCACCAAAATATCTCCCATCGTCAGGCCCTTACTTTATAAAGTTCATTTTATCTTGTGATCAGAGGAAACTGTCTAGCTTTCCTACAGCACCTTAGTGAGTTTGTCACCATGCTGTTGTCCATAAAGTCTTCCATGTGTGGCTCTGTAAACAGTTTCACAAAACTTATTTCAACTTCTATCAACTTCCATGAATTAAATCTCCTGAAATAAAATTAATATTAAAAATTAATAATATTCAATGTACAGGATAATCTTACATTATCAAATAGTTTTTTTGAGAGAAACCGGCAAGTTCTTTCTTACATAAGGTCTTTATTGCTAGAAATCAGTATGACATTATTTAGCCAAGAGATTTTGCAGGATATAATCCATGACTGAATATCTACTTTTCTATTTTTTCAAAAGCTTCTTTAGAAACATTTCAAAGATCTCATCCATTACAGACTTCTTATATTTTTTTCTAAATGTTTGTAAACTGATCTTTACACAGTGCACATTATAGTGGCACCAGTTCATGGAAAATTCCATTCTGTTTGCACTCCTCCTGATTTCCCAGATTGTGGTGAGTTTGTACCAGAAACATGACTCAGACATAGGGGACTTTTCCAACCCCAGAAAATCAAATATTTATCCTCACCTCAGCAAAAGATGCTTTTTAGACATTTCACTTAGAATATATACAGATTTTTTAAACTTTATTGGGACCAGTTACTCATATCTGAAGTCAGAATTTGGGCAACATATTAGAAGCAATAAAGAGTACAAATCTGATTATCCAGTGTCTCATTTTTGCTACTACTAAAAGTCCTGATCATTTAGATGTACTTTCACAAAGTGATTTATGCACTGTGTTTCTCAGCATTATGATGCCTTACTTTGAAGCATGTACTCTGAGACTGGAATCTGCAGTCTGTGGTAAATACCAAATCTCCTAAACTGGGAAAACACATGGGACTTCACACAGGATCACAACAGTCAGTTTGTCAAATTGGGAGCTACCAAACTTGGCCAAGAGGAAATGCTCAACATAAGGGTGAGTTTTAAATCCTATCATTACTGGATGCTTAAATACTTATCTTTAGACTGCAATAAGACAAATATGTCATATTGAAATTTACAGATCCAGCCCCTTTTAGCTCATTAAGGCCAGTAATTAATTTCATTCAGTAAAGCTTAATGTGAAATGCATTTGAAATCCTTGAAAGGTGAGTGTTCTTCTTCCAGACAAGTGCTTGAATCACTGAGCTACAGAGCTTTGACTCCTCTTGCTTGCTCAGTGGTCCTGCAAGCTACTGAATTA
>NW_008824473.1:4685718-4688019 GCF_000699105.1 Pygoscelis adeliae
TCTTTCCATCACCCACCTTAAGGGCACCATGCGAAGAATTCCCATCCCATCCTCCTCCAGATCCATTTTTCTGCTTCTCATTGGAGGTTACTCTCCTCCTTAATCTGCTAGTCCAGTTGTTCATCTGACAGTTCTGTTTAATGATCCATGTTAAATATAAGAACCAGCTTTTGAGGAGAAGCTTTATTTTAAATTGGACCATTCCACTGGTCCATTTTACTGTATAGCCATGCAAGCAGTTGCACTGGCACGGCTGAGGATCCTGGGCTGCATAAAAAGAAGCGTGGACAACAGGTCAAAGGAGGTGATTCTGCCCTTCTACTCCGCTCTGGTGAGAACCCACAAAAAAAAATGATTCTATGATTCTTTTGGGATTGTTTAGCCTGGAGAGGAGAAACCTCTGGGACACCTTTCAAACCTACTGCGGCCTTTCAATACTTAAAGGGGGCTTATAAGAAAGATGGGGACAGAATTATTAATAGGGCTTGTAGTGATAGGACAAGGGGTAATGGTTTTAAACTAAAAGAGGGTAGAATCAGACTAGCTATAAGGAAGACATTTTTTACAATGAAGGTCGTGAAACACTGGAACAGGTTGCCCAGAGAGGTGGTGGATGCCCCATCTGTGGAAACATTCAAAGTCAGGTTGGACGGGTCTCTGACCAACATTATCTAGCTGAACATGTTCCCGCTTATTGCAGGGGCGTTGGACTAGATGACCCTTAAAGGTCCTTTCCAATCCAAACCCTTCTGTGATTCTATGATTCTATGATTCTATGATTCTATGATTCTATGATTCTATGATTCTATGATTCTATGATTCTATGATTCTATGATTCTATGATTCTATGATTCTATGATTCTATGATTCTATGATTCTATGATTCTATGATTCTATGATTCTATGATTCTATGATTCTATGGTTCTATGAATAACGAGAGAGAGGACATCATTAATAAATGGGTCTGGGCAGGATGGAGTGGGAGTTTCTTAAAAAATCTCTCCAGGTGAAGGATTTACAATGTGGAAATGTATCTGAGAAGGTAACAGAGAGTCTTCAAAAAAAGTATAGACACAATGACATCTATGTCTATCTAGATGATGGCAGTTCTGACCACGTGAAAGTTCTACCTACTTCAGCCAAATAAAGTGTTGAAGATAGGGTATACTGCTGAAATTAAGCCCCAAACATAGTCTACTGGGCCTTCTTTTAAAAGTTAATACATTAAATGTTCGATTAGAAAACAGTGTCTGAAACTGAAATGTATGTATTTCACTCTTCCTTCTTTGATTTTTCTGTGGACTGAGATAAGATGACGCCTTGTGCTATCAGGGATCCTCCTTTATACTGTAGAAGTCATACAACAATCCTTCAGTGCAACTTTGTTCAACAGGTACTTTAGTGACAACTTTACCAGACCCTGCTGCTTACTTACTGTCTGACTTATTCTCTGTCATCAGTTCTCCTGGGTCACTTCACATCAGCTTGAAGATTTTTCCCTTTCAGCTTTTGCCAGGTTTTCTTATTGCTTCATATTAATTAGCTCTACCCAGTCCATTACAGAACTCAGTTCATTAACTTTTAGATAATCATTCGTCTTTTCTCTTCAGGGTAGGTTCAAAAACTCTCCATTGCAGCATACATCTTGACACTTTAAAATGTCAGTGGTTAATTAAAAAGAAAATCGTTGCTAAAGTTTTTATGCTCTTATTTTAAGCAAATACAAAAAATACATTCCGGATCTAGTTTTTATACTAATTTTGTACCTTAGCACACTGTATATGAAGAAAACTTGGTAATTTTAGACTATGCAGCATATAAATAATGGATAAAGAGTGGTTAACTTTTCTAGTTTACTCTGCACTCAGAGATCTGTCAAGCAGGATTACATATGCAAATGAGAAGGGAAGCAGAATAAGTAGCTGTATATAGCAATCTTTTGACAGAATTGCTCTGAATTGCAAAAGCTTTCTTCTTGTTTTTATGATTAGTGCACAGAGACAAATTAGAGGTTGTCTTTTACATTCCTGTCTATTGGATATCCATACAAGTGATATAAACCAAAGAAAGGGAAGCCAGCTTGCTTCCTGTTCCTATGAAATCATTTTTTAACTAGCTGCCACAAAACCTTGAAGCTTACAGTGTCCTTAAACATCAATTATGCATTAAAACAAAGATGTGATTCCTTAAACTGAAATCTGTAATTCATAATATAGACTATGGAGATATGGATATAACTAGGGCTGAATGTTGAAAAATTATCACAACTTTAACAACAGGCATAGGGAGATTTTGCACCT
>NW_008824473.1:4688055-4693121 GCF_000699105.1 Pygoscelis adeliae
CTAGGAGCAGCAAAAGGATAAATTGGCAGCAAAAGAATAAATTGGCCAAAAAATTACTGTGAGCTATGGGTCCAGAAGAAGGATGGTCTGAAAAATGTCTGTAATGGGATTTTAGGAGGTTCAGATGAATTTGGGCAGTGTCTGCAACTCTATATTTTATAATCAATAAGGATTTAATGAGGAGGCTTTCTTCTAGTTACTTAGTGCTGGAATCCTCTGCTGGATGAAGGTTCAGTATGAGACCAGTGTTCAAAACAAGCCTGTTCGTCCTTTGCTATGTAGTGCTTTTAGATAGTTTTCTCCAACACAGGAGAAATGATCAGGTTGTCTGATCTTTCTGCTCAACCCAAGTGGTTCCATCTTACAGCCACACACGACAAATACCACAAACACTTGGAAAGCAGTGGAAAAGAAGACTAAGTAATTCTTGAAGAACCAACCCTGACCAGGGTCCCAGTTTGCAGGCTGAACCTCTTTTGAAATGTTTCTGAGTGAAATACTGCAGTGAGTTCAGTCTCCAAACCTATATGCTTAAGAGTTTAGAACAGAGTATTTGGGTCCTGCCAATTAAAAGGAAGATGATGTGTAGGTCCTGAATCCAGAGTTCAGATCTAAGTTTTATATTCAGGCCTACTTATTGGAGATACGTAATGTAATATAGCTAAAATATCATTCAGGTGATAGTTCTTTAGGCAACTGATTGCTATTTGTTTAAATGACAGGGGCCTACCCTTTTCTTACATGTTTACATGTGAAACTGCTGATGGAGACAGAACAAAAGTACATGGTTGTAAGAAAGACTAGCAGCATGTAATATCATGTAATTTTATGCAACATTAGTTTTTAATGTCAAGAAAATATTGTACCTAGTTTGGCAGATAGATAGCATTTCTTTGTCAATTAAATAATGTCAAAATTTAAAACAATGTGTAAAATTTTATTGTTTTTCTTGGAAATTCTTTTTTACTCTTCATTCAGAACTTTTGATTTTACAACCCTTGCAATTAAATAGTGCAGTCCATATTCAGAACAGATTATGCTGCATATATAAAACTCTTACTTCCTGGCAACATGACTAATTCCTAATTTTACTACCCAGCCTACTGCTTCCTCAAGAGGAAAAAGTCAAAGCATTAATGATGTTGTCCATGCAGGAGCTTAATGTACACTACCGAATGCTGTTATTAAGGCACATAAAAATGATCTAATTACCAAAATCGGCACCAAATTATCATGGCTAGCAGAAAACAGGCCCATGTTTTAGGGAGTGCTACAAAAGCGAAGTCAGTATGCACCTTTTATAAATTGCATGATGTTACATACATCTCTCCTTCCCTCACTAGGGAGGCAGCAATAGCAGGCACAAGGCATTGGACGTGAACATTTTTGCTGTGTCCTCATTGCTTTGTGAGTTCATAAACAAACAGATAATGTTTTGCAGCCAGCTAATCAGTCATGGAAACTCCTCTGCACACCTCTCACCATGAAGGCTTTTGATGAGAGTGGGTTTTCAGGGGTGGCAGAAGATAACAGCATGGATTTCAAACTACCAGCTGTTTTCTACTGGCAACAGCTATGGTGGGTATGCCTTTTGGGACAATTTGCCTGATACATAAGATTTCAGCATAATGTTTTTTGCAAACATGGGATTCAAAAAGGTCAGGTAATGCTCAGAAACTTTTTTCTCCCACTTCATAAAGTAGGCTATCCACAGGTGAAAAACACTTCTGAAATATAAGACTTTCTGCTTGCTGAGCAAAATAATTAGAAATTATTTTCAATGTTTATTAAATGTATATATTTTACAACATTTGTGCACCAGCAGCCTTATATTACATAACCCATTTCAGGAAGCTTAAAATTAATTAAGTGGTTTTTTGCTTATTTTGTTTGGTCTATTGCGATACAATACAAAAAAGAAGCTAATGAGCTGTGGACGGGTTCCCTCTTCAGGAGAAAAATCTCAGACTTCCACTGGGAGCAGATTTTGTGATACTGATATAATGATCTGAGTACAGTTTAAATACATACTGTTGAATACATTTTTCGAAGCAGCCCATTTCTGATGGAAGCCTGAGGGTCTGAAATATTGGCAACACTATTTCCCCTGTGCTTAATGGCATGAAAACCCCATACAAAATAGGTTAAATGTAGGTAGTAAAAGGCAGGGGGATTTTTTAATTTCCCTTGAGATACAATTGGTTGTTCCTCAAGGCTGTTTGTAGTTTCGTCTGTGATTTGGAAGGAGTTCTACTGTTTAATAACAGTAACTCTAGTCAAGACATGGCTTTGTAAAAATATATACGCAGCAGTGTACACTACAGGAGATGAATAAAGAGCTGAAGAAAATTGGCTGTATATCAAAAATGTATGGTAAATCCATAGCTGAAAATGCTTACCATCCAGATGGGAAGGTTGCCACGAACATGTTTCCAAGGCAGTCTCCCTACCTGCACATTTTCTAAGGTATCATTTAGCACTGTAAGTTTTCTTTGACCATCTGTATGGGATTTACAGAGTCCAGGCAGCTTAATGAGCATAATGGCAGTAGTCCCAGTAGTCCCAGTAGGGGCTAGAGAAATCTGGGAATCCCAGACCATACCAGTTGTACCTGAACAGAATTACACTCCACTGTGTGCAAGGTGAAGTGATGGATGTGCTTGTGTGACAAGCTGGGCTAGATGTACTTGGGTAGCAAGGCATTAGAGAAGTGATTCAGACGTGATAGATCGCATATACGTTGGACTCACAAGTGCAAAGCGGTTGCACAGCATCTTTGTTGGTTTCATACATTGCACACAAACATCTTGTTGACCAGTCAGAAACATGGAGGCTACATCTTTTTACGTGTCAAATGTTGACGGGTATGTACATGCAACCTCTAAGGTGTGAGGGCTAAGCCCACACTGACAGCAGGGGAGACTGAAGGAGCTTTGGACTTCACAGGCTGAAGTCTGTACCTCATTGGCAAGGCTAAAAACATTAAAAGGCTGACAGGGTGAAAAAGCTGCTGTGAGCAGGGAGGAGAAGAACAAGAATAGAAACAAACATAAGGCAAGGTTAGAAATGCACAGAAACAGAGGAGCAGTGCTGTAATAGTTGGCATGTGCTTCTCTTAACTGTAGCAAAGTAATGGACCAACTCTGCATACCCTACACAGGCTGAGCAGCTCCTATCTGCAGTTCAGCATCTACTAATAAAATTCTAACATGAAGTTGAAGAAATTTTAGTCCTTTTTAAACTATATTCTTTTATCCCTTATTGGATATCCCATATCCCTTATTTTGGACACCCCATATGCCTTATTGGATACCCCACCCCCATCTGAGTTTCTTTTGTACTTTGGAAATAATGCAAAAGGCAGAGAAGTTAACTGTAATGGGGAGCTGGGATTTTTCTAAAATAAGGAAATTCTGGAGCAACAAAATACTTCATGGTTCACCTCATTTACACACAGAACAGACTGAAGGTGTGGCTGTGACCCAAGATGGTGCGCCAGATGACCTGAATTAAATGCAGTCAGAAAAGACAGTTCCCATATATGCCAAACACAAAAAAAATTCTATTAATGGTTAAAAACTTGATTTTCATTCAACACAGTTGGCTTCAGGATGTGGGATTCTTGTATTTCTTTCTTTCTTTGAAAAGCCTAGCATATTTTTAATCCGATTTTTTTTTAATCTCCTGTTGAAGACTGAAAGAATTTCTGCTGGTGTGAGAACTTTCTGTGTAGTAGAACCTCCACAATCAAGGCAAAAAAATATCTTTTTTTCTCTTCTCAACCTTAAAATATTTTCTACATTTCAAAGGCTGATACTAGAAAATGTTACTTCCCCCAATATCTACACAGGACCTAAGTCACAATGCTTCCCTAAAGATTCTGAAGTAAGTTGCATAATTGTATAAGTCCCTACTGTATTTTCTTCCATAGCTCTGAGACAGAATTCTGTTTTTCGGTCAGCTGGACAGAACTTGCGCCTGTGTGAATGGGAGAGACTCCACTAATTGTATGCTTCTACCAACACTTATAACTTAATACAAGCACCAATCTACCAAACCTTTGGGAAAAGCAAAACGGAACAAAACACAACAATGTGAATTTTCTAGAAATGGACCTAAAGACCTAAAGTTCACAAGGAAGCTACAAAAATATGCAGATAATATTAGACTGTCAAATCTTCTTGCAGCTGAAGTGAATTGTATTTAAAAATAAGCCATTGAATTTAGGGGTCTTTGTGCCACTATTCACTAAACAGTGCATCTGGAAAGACAGAGACTTTGATCTTCAGAGTCCTGCTTGACTGCTGGGTGTCAGGACAACAGTTCTATCCCCACACCATGTGCTGTTTGGCAAACTGTAAACAACCTATATCTCCATTATTGTATTCTTGTATATGTTCCTTTGCAAAAAGGATGTGATGCTTCCTATTACATAGGGACACCAGTGTAAACATCACTCAAAAAAAAAAAAAAAAAAAAAGAGAGAGACAAAGAAACAGAAAGAAATGTTTTCCTGTTTTGGAAAAATATATATGAAATTCTTAGGTTGACTTACTTAACATTAGAGAAAAATATAGTATAAGAAAAGAAAATATTGTTTGTTCTCACAGAGACATCTAGGTTAAAACACATTTGAATACCACCTCTGACAGCTGTTTAATTTCTTTACATGACAGGCAATAATTTGCCCTACTGTGCAATCCATTAGTGATACTGTGAGCTAGGAAGCACAGATTTGTAATGTGGAATATTCAGAGAATTTCTCTATAAGATATCTATCAGGAGACAGTCCCTATGGTCTAGGCTCTGTATCTTTGTGCAGGTTGAAACTGTCATTTTTCTGCTTTGAAAAGTTTATCTTCACAATACAGTTTCAAAATTTTAAGCTTCCAGATGAGTAGGTGTCCTAAGTGGCTAAAGAAACTACTGAATGATACAGTCTTCTGGGCACAAAGGAAAAGAAAAACAACTGTATATTTACTTACAGAGTAAAGGAAAATGCAAAGTGTTTCCTGAGGGGCTTAAGTTTTCTGATATTACACACCTGGGAAAAGTCAGAGGGAATA
>NW_008824473.1:4693169-4717662 GCF_000699105.1 Pygoscelis adeliae
CTAAAATGTTAAAAATGAGATTATTTACTTAATACTTTTCCTGTGTGTCTCATTAAATTCTGTGGTAATTTCAAATAAATCCTAATGACCATAAGCAACATTCATTTATTTTTAATAATCTTGAAGAAAATGTTTCCTTTCTGGCCTTACTTGCAAACCATTCCAGATTGTTGAGCTGCATTTGTAAGTTTCTTTTCATTGGTCATCCTAAAATGAGACTTTGAGGCAGATCTCTCCAATTATGTGGCCTTGAGTCAGATGATGAAGCAATCATGGAGGTTTTTCTTATGAGTTTGTACAAGAATCTGTTTATCAGCCTTATCATAAACTTGTAATTGCCATAATTGTCAGTGACAGCCTGTAAATATATGATCAGATTTGGCAGGAAAAAGATTGCTTTGAAATCCTCTTCTCGGGTGATGTACCAAACCCTGTTATATTAAGTTTCTATACTGTAGTAAAAGCCTAAGTCAAGACAATGTCACTCTGCTTGTGCCCTGGAAAGTCAAGTGTTTATTAATTAAAGATGGGACAGTGGAACAACATAGGTTTGTATCCAAATTGTTAAGACATGTCATTATCTTACCAAGAAAGAGAGGCAGATTATTTAAAGTGCCGTAGAAGAGTTTACTTCTTCACTTCTTAGTGAAGAAATGCTAAAAAAATCATTGCTAACTCCCTTCTGTTTTTGTTATGTTGCCTTCTTCTTTGAGAGGGGGGAATTCTAAATAGATATAGATTTAGGCAAATGTTGAAATGAAATATGTACTTTTGTATGATGTATAACATAAATATAAAATGTATAAAGATATGTTTCATTTAAGAAGGAAGTTTGCCAAGTGTAAGGTTTGAAGTTTCTCTGTCCCACCAAAAGAGGGATGGAGCAAGTGGTTTGCTCTCAGACACCAGGGTGCAACAAAAGTTACAGGACTTTCAGGTCAGGTCAGGTTATGGTGAAGGACACTTCAGGAAAATGCCTCTCATGGCAGGTTACATTATCAGTCTTCACACATAAAATAGTTAAAGCCTCAGTTAACCCCCAGGATAGTGCCTTAATTTTCTCATTAGAAGGACCCACATGTTTCTCATCTTAGTTTCTAACATAGCTTAGTATGAAATCACTCTTTGCTATACTTAGGGGCTCCTTATTGCAAGTGTAGTCACACTCTCTGGCCGCTAAAACTTGTCTTGCATGTACCTTCTACCCTGAGGTGGAAAGTCTCTAACCTATGTCCCCCCTGGGTTTGTGCGTTTGACCTGAAATGCCACCTCTGCCCTGTTGCTCTGTGACTTCTGTCACTTTCTACGCTGGGAGCTCACACACTGTGAGTGCACAGAGAAAGGCACCTGGTTGTCACATGTGGCAATGCTGAGATGAGCAATGTCCCCTACACCGCAGAACAGTGATATGCCTTTGATTCACCTTCTCCTGTAATACCCTAAATAAGGGATACTAAAATTTTACAAATTCAGAACTTTGAAATCACATGGGCTATAATTTATTTTACACAGGTGCTCTATGACTTCAACAGCTAGTAAAAAGTTATCCTGTGAGTTGCATTAAATATCATTGAAATGATGACAAGAATTACCTTTCCCTGAGCTGAAAGGTGGAGCATTTAAATATCCCTTAATAATAAGCTAAAATCATAAAGTTCTTGGTGAGATCAGAAGTAAAGACAGATCAGAACTTTGAGCTATGGTGGGTGAGGAGTTTCTCAAGGACTGATACACCACATGTAGTGGGGAATAAGAAGAGCTGTTCTCTAAAAACAAAGGTTTCAGTTGTTGGCTCAGTTTTAAAAGGAGCTTATATAAGCATTATATAAAGTTTTTCTTTTACCAAATATGCAATCCAAGCTAGTAATGAGTCTTGGGAAACAAAACTAATTTGCTGTCACAGTCAAGTGATAGACATAAAAGTTGATGAAAGAGTTTACAACAATTGTTTTCTTTTCTATATCTGGACTTTTTTTTTTTAACAACAGAAATATTTAAAAAAAAATCTCATTGATGGAATTTCAGTTAGAAATATTTTTATAACATGCTCTTTTATAATGTGCACAGAAAACAACTGAGAAATCCCTTTCTGTTTAAGCTGCAGGGAACATTAGTCATTATTGTCCTCCTTCATGCAAAAATTATAATCAGAATTGTAGAATAATTCCAGTTGAAGGGGACATCCAGAAGTCATCCTCCTGCTTGAACCAGGATCAATAACCTCTTCACAACTTCTAGAATGTACAAAGTCTTTTCCATCTAGAAACATGTTTTAGGGTAGAATGCCCCAGTTGTAGTCACTGTCACTGGAACAGTCCTTACAGACTGGGAAATATCAGTACCTTAGAGTATGATTTCTATGGACTCCACACATCCTACCTGCTGGTCCATTATGAGCTCCTTGTAATCAGTATTTATCCCACAATAAACATATGGGATAAAATCATCCCCTACATTCTAAAATATTGAGTATATAGGCGTCAATTTGCGGTTATTTTAGGCAAATTAGAGCTATTCTGGAAGTATATCTGAAGCATCACTAGTGCTTAAGTGGTTGCTGAAGGTAACTAGACTTTTCTTTATAAAGTCCGTAGGAAAAACTAGACATTATAGTTTTAAAGGTGCTTCATAGTTGCATACAGGAGTGACACAACCGTCAGGTAGCTCAGGGGTCAGTTGCTCAGAAGCTAGGGGGAAGGGAGTATTCCCAAGAGTTTTCTCCATCATTCTCACTTTGCCTAAACTCTGGCCTGGTTCTTGAGTCTTCAAGTGGGGGTCACCTTGAGGGACTGATGGCTTCATCCTCAAAGAAGTTCTCACCCATTCCTTGTTCTAACTTCAAAGTTTGTTTCAGTGTCTGTCATAGGGCTCTGAAATCTTCTTCTGATGAGAAACTAGAAATGTGTTCAGTGAAGCCCCGTAAGGGCATGAAGCCTGTTTCCTTTATGGGCTGCAAAGCCCGGATGAAAAATTGCAGAAGTCGGCTGTGGCTGTCCATGGCCTCCTAGCATAAGCTGCTTTGAGGCCATATTTTGAAGCCTTTCCAAGCAGAAAGGAATCACTGAACTTTTGTAGGAAAAAACAAGAGAACTCATATGTAGTAAGCATTCATACTTTACATAGCTACAGATTAAGTTCAGCATAAGTTCTTTTTCTTTTTCCCTTAGGATACCACTTCCTTACCTGGGTTATAATGTCGACGTTAGATGTAATATCACATTTCAGCAAACATAATCTCAAACAGAAAGCTATATTCTTAGCTTTTGTTTTCCGCATGCTGCTTAGTGCACTCTTAAGATGGTGCAAAAGGAGAATCTTGTAACTTGTTTTGTGGAAAGACTAAGGTTTCTTCAAGGTGAATTCTATGCTGAAAACAAGGTTCATTCAACAAGCACATTGCTCACTGTTCATCCACAAAGTATTGATAGAATGACTGAGTCAGTCTTCCCCTCATTCATGTGACAAATAATTGGACTAAGAGATGTAGAGTCAGTTAATTAACCATTCTTTTTGGGCTAATAGCATCGCACCAGAAAACACAGACTGTCTTGCCGGTTCCTGCTTTTGACTGGAACAGACCAGGAGGCTCCTGGGTGAAAGAGGGAACACTGTCATTTTCATTTGTGTTTCTGGTATTTACCTGTTAGTTAGGGCAGGAACATTGCCTTCAAAGGCCTTTAAAGAAATTTAAATTCTGGGTAAAGTTTCACTGAATAAATATAAAGGAGAATAAGGGAAAATAAAACCAACTACAGCCATTTATTGTGACTTTTCTTGAAATATAAGAGCATGAGAGGAATTACATTTGAGTGTACAGTGACAACAGTTTATCATAGAGGTTACTGATTTGCAAAGGCTTTTACCAAAGAATATAGTGTAGCAAATGAAAAAAAAAAATCAGATGTATGTCAGGATTTTGTTTTATAAGTCACAGAAGAAATAGGTGACAGTCAGCTTGGTGTAGGGACTTCTGTGGTCATTATATTGACAGGATTCTCCACAGCTGAGCTTGCTGGAGGACCAAGGTAAAAAGTACGCCATATCAGCACATTAAAAAGTGTGTCGCATGAGCAGTCTGAATGGTACCATGTGAGGTCTTCAAGATTTACCTTATTGAGATTTCCCATATATAGAAAAGGGAAAAATATGTGCAGTACTGGCCCATATATTCATGGAAAGGGGAGTAAATATTCAGGGGGTTGCTCCCAAATTCCTGCAGGAAGTTGACTACAAGCTAGGTATATAAATCCCAGTTCATCAAGTTACTTAAGATACAATAACACTATTTATGGTTAAGGAATCAGGCACTGTTCCTATGCTATCTGAACATGAAACATAATTTCAACACCTAATTCAAGATCCTACTACAATCAGTACCATTAAGAAAAATTTAAAAAGTTCAATTAAAAAAAAATGCCAGGCTTTCATAACAAAAATCCTCTACTGGTTTTGGGTTCCTGCCATTTGTTTTGACACACATGGTACCATTTTGTGTGACTGGGGTGGCAGAACTCAGTGCTGAGTGTGAAACTCACCTCTGTGGGGCTTAGCTGACTGGGAAGCAGAGGAAAAAATTTGCAGCATTCTTCTAACGGTGGATTAGTTCCCCCGTCCAGTCTCAGCATTGGCACTGAACTTTACGTGTCATGGAAACATTTCCTAAGCTGACACACTGGAGCACTTCTCCAGGGCTGTACTGACAACGTGGAACAAAAGACTGGATCTCACATGGACCCCAGGAGGAGCTGGCTCCTGTCATGCCATAGGTACAGGCTATTAAGCAGAAGTAGCCTGTTCGAGTTAAAGGTAATAATTACAGGTGTTTTGAGCTTGAGTTGAATAAATATTGAGCAAAGTAATTAAGCATCAACCTAAAAGCAAGTAATTTTTTCCTACCTTTATGAGTATTTTTGTCTTCATAAATGCAGTAGGTACAGAAAAGCATATGCTCTACAATACTGAAGAGACTGCTATAGCTTGAAGCAGTATGTCAAGTCAATTTTTTGCTTTTGTTCTGTTTTTTATTGCTACAACTTTATTAAATAACTTGGGTTAAGAGTTCTGTGATGTTTTTCTGTAACAGGAGGCTTTCAACACCTCTCATGCACTGCAGGGTGTTTGCTTGCTAGGTTTGTTTTACCTTGGCCTATTTTAGCCTTTTTTCTTTTTTTTTTTTTTTTAAACATGAGTCACTGTATGGTGAAAACTCATTAATGGCCTTGGCAGATACTAATTAAAGGCAGTTTAATGGCTCCCAGGAAAATAAGCCCTTGCCCAATTTCTTTGGCTCCAGATGAAGATCATCAGTCTATTAGAAAACAAAATTGTGAGTGTAAAAGACTTGTGTGTATTGGGGGGGAGAACTGAGAGAATCATATGAGCAGTATTAGTCACAGATGGGGTTGATTGTAATATGATTGAAAACACAAAAAATTATTTCACAAAATCCATTCCTATCATTGTTTTATTTCAGTCAGCCTCATGATTCTCAAAGTAGAAAACATTTACATGATTAACTGGAATGATATCTCCTAGTTCTACTGAAACATTTAGTCCAAGTTTTCCACAGTAGGTAAACATGAGTCTAGACACAAAAACCTTCTTTAGCTGAATAAATCAAGATCCTTATCTTAGATAAAATTTCATGTTCAGTTACATTGGATATCAGCATTTTAATAACAGCATGCTTTTTGCCATAATGCTGGCTTTTATGTTTACTGCATTAATAGACATATAAGAAAACTCGTTTCAAGAATAATGACTAATGCTCTAGTATTAGTCCAGAGTACTAGAATAAAACATGGTATGATGGTTTCTATCCAAGTCTTGATAAATAATAATAAAAAATCTTTCTATAATCTCTTATCTTGTAGACTTGCTTTAAAAATATGTTAGAGCCTTTAGACAGGTATGTCCAAGAGGTTATACATTGGACATCCAGGTACCTTAGTCATATGATCTGACTGCTGTTTCAAGGCAAATTACTTCTGTCCTAGGACAGGTACATTGCTCACTGAGCCTAATAGCTAATTTTACACTACCTATGCTAGTGATGTCAGTACGCCAACAGACACATTAGTAAATGTGAAAAAAGAGTGAAAACAGGGAGAGCTTTAAAAATAGTGTTTTCTTTATCAATCGTTATATTCTAAACACAAAGAACTGAAAAATTGGCTAGTTTATCTGGGAATTAACTACAGCAACAGTATAAGATATTCACCAGGAGGTAATCTCAACATAAAGTGATTGACCATTTATAATGGTTCTGGAGCTCCATTTGTAAAAGGACTAGTGTGGTTTAGCATGACGTATTTCTCATACAAGCTCATGCTCATGTCCAGCACAAAACAGTTGTCTGTAACAGGTTCCATAGCAAACACAGAGCAAGAGAATTTAACAATGTGACTTATGAATTTACAATGGTCCCAACAATTAAAAACTGCACATGCACAGCCTCCGTGAGTGAACTAGAACAACCTTGAGGCAAACCGTCTATTGGGGAACCTGAAATACTGGAAGTTAACAGCAGAAGTGATCAGACTCCACAGATAGAAGAACCAGTGCTCTTTGCCTTTTCCTCAAGACTTGGAAAGTCTGAGAAAAACCCTCTACAAATCTTAAATTCTCTTCAACCTGTTGTCTGCTTACTGATTATTGTGCCACAGTGCATAATGTTATCATAATATTACAAATAGTCCAATGTGGGAAAGAGCACCCATGGTGCAATGCACTATACCATATGAAACAAGCTAATATTTCATAATACAAAGGTAACAAATGACAACAAATAGCTTAAGGGCATTCAGGAGAACAATGATAACATGATATCCTCTGATTTTAGTACTGGGCACCAAGGCTGGAATTCATTTGACCTATTATAGATATCCGGAAAGGTGCCCTTTGTCTGAGAGTACCACAGACTGCCTTCATTGTCCATGTTACAACTTATTGAATATAAAATAGGTGAATAAAGTAATTCAGATGAATCATGCCTAAAAGTGTCTATATTTCTCTGTTGACAAAACCAGTGCCATTATAGCTCATATAATACATGTACATATTTACAGTTAGATGAGACAAATCCCACTTCAGTGACCTAAGAGTTCTGCTGCTTTGTTTTGGTTTTGGAGTTGGTGGAATGAATCACAGAAAAGAAGAGTTTTAAGGATTAATGGAAAAGAAAATAATGAATCTTATAGCTGGAATGATGTTTGAAGTCCAACAACATGATAGCAACACACTGGAGCATCGATAAGAGTAATTCTTACTTTTTAATGATCAGAAAAGGAAACTGACTGAAATATGTTCCTCTAAAGGAGATTTCATTTGGAATTTTCTCTGGGGATTGAAAAAAAGACAAAACACCAAACTGTTTTGTTCTGACAACTTGTCTCTAGAGTGTTGCTCCTGTTAGGCCAGGCCACCATGTAGGCCACAACATTAGTGGTGGCAGAAACTAAAAGGCTAGTGGAAACTCAGCTGATAATCAGGCACAAAACCTTCCTGGGACTAAAGTTTGGAATACCACTGTTTAGTGACGACCACATATTTTGTTAGTATACAAACCCTGATATATACTTTTTCCCAGTTGCCCGACATTGAATTGCCCACCTGAACAAGTGACATGCAGTCAAACACAATAATCAGCTGGATAACTGCTAGGTGTCCAGATCTCACATTCAAATTCATAGTTGCTTGTGTTTCTGCCAGTAAAATCTGTTCTTTAATATAAAATCTGTATTCTACTTCTTACCCAGCCTGGAGTGCCAATCTCTGTTCTGAACATGAGAAACAACCTGAGAAGAGGAATAAGGCATTGCTGGGTCCAGAGAAAGGACAGCTGTACCATCAGAGGCTTACAGTAGAAAGAATCTGTCTAGAGAGGAGTGAGAGGTTTTACAGAAGATGAAATAAAACATATCCCACTCATGAAGAGCCAGAAAGCCCTCTGAGACAAAAGAGAGTTTTAAATGTTAACAGAAAGATAGCAACATAGTTGAGAAAGTTAGGAAGGAAAGATTTATGTGGGAGAGATTAAGAGAGATTTTAGTCAAGTTGAGCTTCATCTGACAGCAAATTTATATAAGATAACGTCAGAAGGCAGCCAAGATGTTTTTGGACACAATTCAGCCACTAGTTGATCTCACAGATAGTTCTTATTTGGAGATACTAACCTGAAATGATGTGAAACAAGGATAATAGGTTCAAAGACAGTGGCCCATGAAACAGCCGCAGAAAATACAGGGGAAGTAAGGAGATCTTCAAAAAATCTAAAATAAAAAGAAAAAAAATTAAAAAAGAACTAAGCCAAGGGAAGACCAGAGTTCAGAAGACTCTCTGTGTTGGTACTACACAAGAAATATGACACACAAGTGTATGATGTTGAATGGCAGAGGCATCCAGATAGCACATTCATTCAAAAAAGGAAGGAAGCAAAGGAAAGAAAAAAGATGGTACCATAAGATGCAAACAAGGTAAACACACATGGTAAACCTTAACTAAGAGTTTAGAATATAGTTTTAATAAAATCCCTTCCTATGTAACATAATTGACAATTCACAAAATGCTGTTCAGCTTGTGTATACTAAGTGCACACACAATATCAGGTTATAAACTCTGCAGTAGATATTCCACATTTTCATCTGCTGTTTGAAGTATCAGTGTAAACTGCTCTACAGTGGAAACATATAAAAATTATATAAGTAAATAGTAACCACTCTTTCACTGTAAGCCATCCATGCTGAAATAAACACTCTAGGGAAAATATATAAATCCATTTAATCACATTTGCTTCTTAACATTGATGATCTCATCCTTCTGAACTAGGAGACTTGTCTGTGGTATAAAACTACCACAGATTTTTGTCAGACTTAATGTGTCCATTCACCACATTGTCAAAGCAGTTTGGAAAGATTGTATACTTTTGACATTGGTGAGAGAGTTAATAAAAGTAGGTTTAATGCAAGATATTATGTGATGTCATAATGAAGTCATAAAGTGCAAAAGCTGCTGCTGCTGATGATGATGATGGAGAAGAGGAAGAGGAATGTTGCATGTATTTCTATATGTATATAGGAATAGGATTTTAAATTATGACTCAATTTGTGTTGGCTTCTTTTGCCAAACACTTGGAGTCGAGCTACGTGACCATAAATGGGAAATAAATTAATGCCGTTGGACTGCCAAAATGGCACCTTTGTTTCTCTTTTTAGACTACTATTTTGTTCTGCCAGTTGTGCTTTCTGTTGCATATGTAATGGATTTGCAGAAACAGTTGACAAATAACTGCAGGATTTGATGGGAACAGCAGGTGCTTATTTTTCTGGTCTGCATAAACCGTAGTCTCAGTAAAACTTCACACTTCAAGAAATAATTAACACTGCATGTCACAGTAGAACATTAAAACTGAAAAGAAATTATCACAGAATTAGCAATGGCCTTTACCTGAATACATCTAAAAGCTAGATCAATTTATAATTCTCTTTGGTTATAGCAAAAACAGGTAGCTGGACCACTGTGGCTAGGTTACTTCTGCAGAAGTAATTTTCCATTTTCTGTTTCTCCTACCAAGCCTGCTTTTATATCAAACCTGCCCAAATCTCTAGTAAGAATTTTTTTTTTTCCAAACTGCCCCCCCGAACCTTTCCTCCCTTGGCTATTGCTGAGTGCCATTCTGTCTTACTACTTTCATTATTCAGAAGAGCAGATTACAATACAGAACAGCCATGGGAACACATGAAATATTACCATTATGTCTGAATGAACAGTTGTTCAGAATCTCTTGTGGATGGATGTATTTTAAGAAAATCCATGGTAGTAAACAAAATACTTTAGATAAGAACTGGAGTTACATTTTCAAATTTACTCTTTAGGCTTTAAAAATAAATTAAAAAATGTTTTGAAGACAAGTGTGCTCCAGATTTGCTCTCAACTCAGAAATGTATAGGTACGTGCACATGTGCAAGGGTGTGTATCTTTGTACACAAAGTGAAGATACACATATACATGAAGGGGAGGAATGAAAGTAATCACTTGTTACATATTTTTTCAAATGAGTTAATGAGAAAGAAAATATATACATTCCAGTTTTACAGGGACAAAGATCCACTTCATACAAAGACAAAAAAATTAACTAACTGAATTTCCTGTAAAATACAGATTTATGATTAACACATGATCCACAGTAATCTTTAGAGGCCAACATGATACTATTCATTGGGACAATCACTCATACATGGCTTCCTCTAATACATGAATGCATCAGTTTAATTGTTCCTTACATGTTTGCTTCTCTTTAGTCTACTAAAATTGATGCTGGCAAAAAAAATCTGAAACTCTGGTTATATTCAGCAATTGTCATGAGATCATTGATTTTTTACTAGATGCTACTCTCCTCTTTTTACGAAATAAAGCAAAACTTGTTGATGCTCCTCTTCTGTGTCAGAACATAAGAGTTTGGTAAACATAATTTACTTGCTTGTCATGTTGTCTGAAAAGTTGTTATCCAAATGAACATAACAACCAAATGTAAAACCATAGCACAAGATAAACTAAAAGTGTTAAAGTATTCCCCTTATGAGACTGCGCAAGGATGACACGCAAATTCACGAAGCGTTCTTGTTAGTGTTATCAACATTGTTCTCATACTAAATCCAAAACACAGCACTATACCAGCTTCTAGGAAGAAAATTAACTCTATCCCAGCTGAAACCAGGACAACACTTTTCTTATATTGTCTTACCTGTGATTCTCTAAGTTCCTGTGAGATTTCCTCACTCGCTTTCCCTTTTCTGCAGGGTTTATCCCTTCGTCTTGTCATGGGACATTTGTATGTGCATGAACAGCAAAAGCAGATATTTGCCTGTGGTTATCAAACAATCACAGGGCAAAATCCACATACCCAGATGCCATCCCTCCTCTTTCTTTTTTAAAGATGAGAACAAAGGAGAAAGGTTGACACTTTGATTGTGTAACGTGTCCTACTTCACAGTATAGGAATTATACTTCTGGCATCCATCTTGGGGAACTTAATGCTATGTCCTTTACTTTTGTATACAACCACAGGTCACAAACTAGAAACTAGACCTAATTTTATGATAGCAGAGTGCCCTTCTAAAGAAGTGTTTATACAAAAACCCAAAAAAGCAGAATTTTGGATGCAGAAGATAAGAAGCCAATTTAGAATATATCTTATACCCTAATATTAAATTCAAAGTTTATAATACTTAAGAGATCAGAGAGTTATCACATACTGTTTCAAGGAGACAATCTGTGATGTGGGAAAATGTTACAAATGTTTATTGAAATAAAAAGTATCTATCTTTTCACTAGTGCGAACCTGACAGGCAGGCACAAAGGACATAAACTTTCTTTGCTAGGACACAACATTCTGGAAACATTATCTAATCTGACAAACTGGGAGAATTCAGGGCAGCCTGACAGGACCAAACTGGGAAAATGTGCATGTGCACACATGCATGTCCATGTGTGTGTGAGAGAGAGAGATGACAACTATCTTAACTTTCATAAAGTTCCTCCAGGTACAGGCTTCTGGCACCCAGTAACCGACTAAGATTTGATGGTTTCTCATGCATAAAGAAGCCTAACAACCTCTTTTCTTTCCCTCCACCAGTTGCCTGGATTCCAGAATAGAGCATTCCAGAGTAAGAACATTAAAAAAAATAAATATTAATTTATTTAAATTTATATTATAAAGTAAAGAGAAAAAACCCCAATAACGCCTTTGAATATTTTGTCTGAAAAAATGTTTGCCATTTTCCAGAAATTGAATTGGAGTATTAATGAGTAATATATAGAAGGAAATACCCCATGTACTGGGAGATTGTAATATTGTTCCTTTTCATTTGGGAAGATAATATCCCGATTGAGAAGGAAGTTAAAACTTGAAGAAACGTAAGGCACAGATGAAATACCACCTTATTCTGACACATATATCTGCCAGGAAACACATACAAGGCAAGGGAGCCTTGTGATAGGTTTTATGGTTACTGAAAAAGAAATCTTCCAAGAGAGAGCAGGTAGAAATCATTAACGAAGTAATGGTCATAGAAAGGGTTAGCAGAATAGAAGCAAGACACTGTCATGGGCATGAACACCAATTGGTGCAAAGCCCTTATGAATCACTTGCACTCTACTTACAAGCAGAATCATGGTCACAGGACATTTGGAATAGGAAGAAGAAAAGTAGCTGGGAAACTTCTTGCCCTTTGCTCTGTGTGCTTTCACTCTGCTGTTTTCTGTGCCATATTAATTTGCCTTAGGTCTCCTCTAACCTTCTTTGGCATTTAAAGAAATTCTTTTTTTCGCGCTTACTCTACACTACATTTCCTCCTCCTGTTCCCTGGGCCATCATGGAAGGGCAGGGAGAAGCTTTTCTGCTTCCGCTTCAAGAGCAGGACACAAACCCAGCTCCTCCTAAAATAGTCTCTACCAGCTAAAAGGAGTGACTGAAGAAAAAGTCAAATTTACTCTTTCCGTCCATTAAAGACCTTCAGCAGTAACAATTCAACATAGTGAATAAGCAGCTGGTGCATAGAGGTGGTTACCAGCCACGCGGCCGACCATGAACAGAGATCTTTTTTGGAACAAATTGTATTTTTGGACACATTTTCATACCATTAGCAAAGTGTATTTGTAACTCTAGAATGCCTCATTTCTACATTTCAAAATGTGTAGGTACAAGAGTGTATAATGACATTTTCTTTAAGAGGGGTACATATTGTCTGATATTAGTATCATTGAAATATTCTAGAGGAAAATTTCTAATAAAATTGAGGCTGTTTCCAATTGTTGTCCTGGAAAACTTCAGCCTGAAAAATTAAACTTGAGCAAAATTTTAAGAATCTAAAAATAGAATTTTATGATGTGAGGCATCACATTTTAACTGTTGGCAAGAGCCTAGTTCTAGATGTGGTGTCATTGCATACACAGTTATGCACACACATATGTATATACATAAGACTACGCTGAATTATTAAGATTGCAAGAACAAACACTGCATTAGGAAGTTAAAGAAAGTGACACTAATCTGAACTGCTTCACAGTAAATGCCTTAGAGGATTGTTTCTGTAAACAGTTAACTGAAATCAGCTCATTTATTGCAATTTGTTACTACATGCTCCTTTGTTCGTATGGCTGTGGTCAGGGTCTCAAGCCAGGCTCAGAAAATGAGGAAAACAGATTAGTGGCCATCTTGGGACTGTTTGTCATGCCAACATCATGTGATTGCAGGCTTAAGTGTTTTTGTTTTTTGTTTTTTTTTTTTTTTTTTTTAAGGGGGAGTTAGGTTCTGATTCCTAAAGTTGAGATGGTAATAAATACAGTTTCAGGAATTTCAGGAATACCTAGGTTCACACTAGTAGATAATAAGAATTGACTCTTACTTTTATTATTTCAGCAAAATTAATAAAAAGCAATGAAGAACACATAACACATGAAAAATGCATTTACAACAGCAAATTGACATAGGTGTATGGGTAATAAATAAAAAGGAAAATAAATAATGGGTCAATTGCAAACTTCAGTTTACTTTGAAGATCATTAGTAGATAGTCATCCTACAAGGAAAGAAATGTTACTTAATTTATCTACATTCAGAGATTGAGTGGACTTCAGTTGGTGGATTAAGACACCTAACCAAAGATTTCTACATACAAACCAAGTGCCTAATATCTCCTTTTAGTCAGTGGAGATCTAGTCAATAGTGTACATGGAGTCTAGAGAGTGATCTATCTCACCCTAATCTAGAAATCTCCATTTCATCCACTGAGCAGTTCTAACTTCTTTTTCCCCATTTTTGTGACTAGTGTGTGCAGCTATCATTATCTGGAATCTGAGAACTTATATCACGTTTAAGGGTCTCTTGACAGGTGGCAAGTGTGTTGGTTTGTCACATCAATAACAAAAACTTTGTCTTCAGACCAGGGAAGGGAAGGACAGTTATTTTCAACTGACAGTAATAACACAGAGGCTTTTCTACCACATGGACTTTATTTGAGTAATTTTCATTTTTGTTCTGGCTCAGGGGCCACCAGCATTAATGAGAAAGTATCCATTTCTTCAAGATATTCCTGCCCACTCCCAGTGTCTCCCTTTTAGGCCTTTGCTTGCCATGGGAAGTTCAAATGTCTCTGTTACTTTCCTTTTTATAGTATTGGAAAGGTCATAAAGCTTGTCAACCTCAAATCAGTCATTTTTCCAGGAAAAAAAAGGCAAAAAAGAGAAAAAAAAAAAACCAAACTAGGTATGTTTGCTTGGAAAGATAATTTCAGTCTTCCAGTTGAGGTAATGGACATACGAGCCAGAAAAGGTAAGTTGCATAAACAATGTATAATAGCCTGATTTATTATAGGGTTACTAATATAATAAATTATTATATTTGTATAATATATAGGTATTCCTATTTATTAGAGAGAGAGAGAGGGTATTCCTCAACCTCAAGGAATTCCTCAAGAGGTTATCAACCTTTCTTAAACCACTATAGAGTTTTTTGGTTTGTGTTTGTTTGATTTTTTTTTAACTTGCAAAAATTCAGAAACTAAAATAATTTTGAGATTTATTCCGCTGATTTCTGACTTAGAAACAGAACTTGTTTTTATATTTCATCACAATGAATTATTCACATGATTAAATTACTGCATTTTTTTCTGCCTTTTTTCAAATTAAGGGGGCCTCCTCCCACTGTCTTTGCATTCAAGTTTTGGAGTGAAGTTTTACTTCCACACTTCTTTGGATAACTTTTTTTAAAATTAAAAATAAATAATATTAAAATTATTTAAATAAAGAAACTGCTTAGTATACCAATTTCCTACATTTATTCAGTAGGGTGTTGAGATATCATAGCTACCTCATGACCTGAAAATAAAAAAAAAAAGAGAACCGTAGAAAATGAATGAATACAGAAAACAGGATAAGTGTGAGAAAAATCCAAAAGGCTGACAGGCAGAAAGAGTTTCAGCTAGTAAAGGACATAAAATATATTTTTTAATGTTTTAATAAATACATTTTTTTTTAAAGAAGCAATATTTATTTAATTGAGACTGAACATATAATGAATGAGACAGAAAATATTATCAATGTTTTTTTTCTGTTTTGACACTTCACAAAAATAATGGTCAGTTTTGACCTGATACTATTATTACTGTTAATACCAGTACAGCTGGTGCATCCGGTACATAGTACATCTGTACATCTCTCTGATGGAGAGATAACATTTGCTCAGGTTAGATAAAACTTATTTGTGTTGGAGAAAAACAAGACTGATGGACTTACAGAACAGTTCATTTAACTTTGGTGCTTGAAACAATGTTTATACACCTAAGAGGTAATAACAGCCCACCAACATGGATTTGTCAAGAGCAGATAATGTCAGATCGGTCTAATCCTTTGATGGGGTTACTGGTCTGTGAGTATCAGAGGGGTGGTTGCAGCATCTTGATCCCAACATCCCTCTGGGCATGGTTCTACCCAGCGTTGCAGTGAGGAAGTCAGGGAAAGACAGAAAAGATGAAGGTGTTATTAATTCAGTGCACAAATGGTTGAAAACCTGCATTTTCGATATAGTTATCAATGGTTTGTTGTCAAATCAGAAGGACATACCTGGTGGGATGTTTGGATGATAAAATAGGATACATGCTTATAAAATGTCTGTATGGTATTGACCTGGGAAAGGTTTAAAATGCTCTGAAGGATCAGATTTGAATTCAAAAAGATGTGGGTAAAGTGGAGAAAGAGTGATACCAGTAAGATGATTTTTCTTAGTATCAAGTGGAGATATCACATTTAGGAATGAAAATCAAAGGCATAACTAAAAAAATGAGAATTAACTAGCTGAGCATAATGCTACAGAAATAAAGTTTAAAGTGGTGAAATACAAAGTCTAGAAATATGTTTTCAACTTAGTTGCTTTTCCATTAAAGACAGATGTTGTTGTCAGATGCATTAGTATTAATACAGTAATTATTATATTCCAAGGTCTTTCTTAAAGATCTTTCTTTCATAAAGATCAGTTTCAAGCATTTTTAAATTAATCAGGGGGAACTCAGAGAAGATCAGTAAGAAAGGAAATTTGGAAACAATCTGTATAGCCTGAGAGCACTGGGATTGTTAAGGCTGGAGAGGAAAAGGTAGGATAAGAGTGTCAGGGAGGAAATCAGTGTAAGGAACACAAAAAGTTTCAAATATATGAAATGTTATAACAAAGAGGACAGTAATAAGTAACATTCCATAGTTGTAGAGCACAGGACTCAAAAAAAAAAAAAAATCAGTTTAAT
The DNA here is from genome assembly GCF_000699105.1 of Pygoscelis adeliae. Classification (NCBI taxonomy): domain Eukaryota; kingdom Metazoa; phylum Chordata; class Aves; order Sphenisciformes; family Spheniscidae; genus Pygoscelis; species Pygoscelis adeliae. The sequence continues at coordinate 4,709,461 of NW_008824473.1, forward strand.
TTAAATTTGCTTCAACACTTAATAAGATGAGATATTAGAAAACATTGCTATTGTAAGGATTGTCAAACAGGGAACAGGCTAGTGTTGGAAGCTGTTAAATCTCTGTGCTGAGTGTTTTTATGATTAACATACGAGAAAAACATCTGTCGGGGGCTGTTCAGTTATATTTGACCTTGACTCAAAGCGGGGAAGTGGACTAGCTTAATCTATGATCCTTAAATATTAGCATCCTCAGGATGGGAGCCATGCAGACCTCCAAAAGCAGGGGAAAAAAACCCTATTTTAATTTTATCTGTGCAGTTCACAGAGGAGTCATTTACAAGTCATAATGAAAAAGAACCTCTTTAAAAATACATGAAGGGCAAATGTGTTTTCTTTATCAGCCTCAACAATTTGGTGCACGTTCTAATTTCTTTCTGCTGTAGCTTCCAGGGTCCCATTGATCTTGTGGCGTGGGAGGACTCCTAGGTGGCAGTCTGTTACCCTGAGCAACATGACAGCATTAATTCAGTTGTGCTCTGGGAAAATGAAAGTAGGCTACATGCATATTTGCATCTCTGCCAATAAACACATTACTGCTGCAAGTGCAGGAATTTTTGCCACATTAATCAGTCTGATTCCCCTACTAGTATTTTTTCAGTGTTACTTCTCTTCCATCTGCTTGATAAGAAGGGCAAGGGATCTGCTTGTCGTACGTTTCATGTTGAATGCTCAGTTGGTCTGCTTTATTGCATACATTCATTTTAAAGTTCATAAATGAGAAATCCAATAATATGCAACGAAAGAAACCGGCTGGTTTTCATGCCATTTCAGCTAAATAATTAATTTTGTCTTGCTCAAACACAGAAAGCATTTTTATTTTTAAGAATAATTTTAGGATTTATGGAACATAGCTTGATTCATACTCATTGCTAAAATATTTTTTCTTTGCTCTCTGTGTTAGTGCATCCAATGGCTGTTGGATCCATGAGAAATTTCTAGGTATGCCTCAGTGCAATCAAGTTGGGATTCATCTTGCCTAACATTACTATGTACAAGTTAGCCTTCTAGTCTGAGCTAGTCATCTATATCCCTGCTACGGTCACTGGAGAGAGAAGCACCTTGAGTTGGTGATTCGTCTCACCTGCAGTACTTACTATAAAATAAATGGAAACCCAGAAGTATGGGATTCCTGGGTAGTATTACACTCTGGACAGTCCCCAGCTTGGATGAAGGGCCAAGACATTGGAGAAGTGATAACATGAACCTTTACAACTCAATCTGGGTGCTGTTGAAGTCTTTCTAGGGACAGCTATACAATACTTTCCTAGATGTAATTTGGGAAAAACTACCCTGTTAGAAACTTTCCTCCTTAAAGACAAATTTTAGGGTGGGGGCTGGTTTCCCTCAATTTCAGGTGGGGGGAGGGGTGTGTGTGCTGAAGTGATCCCACAGGAGTGGGAACCAGCCAGGTTTAAAGGTGCACCTTGGATTAGAACTGCTAATTGAAGCATGTTTTCTTCCCACACAAAGGCTAGAAGCCATTGCACTGCAACTCAACAGCTAGAGGGAGTGTTTCTTCAGGCTAGCTTGCAGAAAATATCAGACAGGGTCTAAATGTTCAACACAGAACATCACAGTGAGCATCTCCACCCACTTGTTCAGAACTCTGAACCCTTCCCTGAGGGCAGGTGCTGCACACCAGAGCAGGAGGCAGATTTTTCTATACTAGATCCACATGGTAAGAAGACTTGCCCAGAAATAGACACTTCACCTTTGAATCCTATATGAGCCTCAGGAGTCTTGAGTCCACTGTTCCTACTCTTCCAGAAAAGGATATAACCTCCATATCTCTGCTTAAATGGGATCAACTCGTAGTGCCATTTATGCACTTTTACCAGTGATTTTTTTTAACACATAATCACTGAATTTACTGTGTTATTTTACAGTATTTGATAAATTATTTCTCAATTTCTTTAACCAATGATCTGTCCTGGTTTTGGCTGGGTAGAGTTAACTTTCTTCCTAGTAGCTGGTACAGTGCTGAGTTTTGGATTTAGTATAAGAGTAATGTTGGTAGCACACCGATGTTTTAGTTGTTGCTAAGTCGTGCTTACACTAGTCAAGGACTTTTCAGCTTCCCATGCTCTGCCAGGTGCACAAGAAGCTGGGAGGGGGCACAGCCAGGACAGCTGACCCAAACTGGCCAAAGGGATGATATTCCATACCATATGACATCATGCTCAGTATATAAGCTGGGGGAAGTTGGCCAGGGGGCAGTGATCACTGCTTGGGGACTGGCTGGGCATTGGTTGGCGGGTGGCAAGTAGTTGCATCACTTTTTTTCCCTGGGTTTTGTTCCTCTCTTTCTCTCTCTTGTTGTTTTCCTTTTCATTACTATTATTATTATTATTATTAAAGTATTAAACTGTTCTTATCTCAACCCACAAGTTTTCTCACTTTTACCCTTTTGATTCTCTCCCCCATCCCACTGGGGCGGGGCAAGTGAGCAAGCAGCTGTGTGGTGCTTAGTTGCTGGCTGAGGTTAAACCATGACATGGTCTAATTTGGAAAGTATACTGGCATACATAATATGAGTTTTGGATGAAATGGACTATATATCAAAATGAGCAACTCAAGATTCTTCTGACTTTCTCCAAGAAGATGACAACAGGAACCAGAAGACTTGCTCAAAGCATGCATTATCCAAACTAAACATGATAAGCAGAAGATAATATTGATTTTTTTTTTCTTATATTCATATCTGCTTTAAATTTGAGCAAATGTGTACATTGAGTTAGGAAGTATTTAAAGGTAGTATCTTGCTGCATGTCCCTAAACTTAAACAGGGTCATCTGCATATAGAACTTGTTGGGGTTTTTTTAATTTTAAATCTCTCTCTCTATATTGTAGCTTTACTGACTGTAATGGAGAAGAGTTAAAGCCACCAATTTCTGTTTTCATTCATGATTTTTAATGAATGAAAACAATTGTGTGAAACTCGCAGGTTCATAATCCAGCTTGCTAAAACCCATGTTGTGTTTGCATATGTGTGTAAGAAAGAGTGAGTGATGTACAATGGGGAGTAACACAATGTTGAGACAGGAAACTTAAGACATTATTATCTTAATTTATAAATTATAAATCCCATTTTCCACATCTCCAGCCCCATGAGCCTGCCCTTCAGCTGTGAAACTTAAAAAAATAAATGTAAATAATCAATAGCCCTGTAAACATATTGGCTATGTTTCCTGCCAAGATGATGAGACTTGTAATTTTATGCCTAGTTTCATATCTGATGTTGATAATTTTTCAAAATAATAGGAGTTATTTCATACTGATGAAATTTCCCTTTTGCACAGAGATCTAGCCCTGTTCCTGTTCTATTATGTCAATGCAGAGTTTTGCAGATAAACTGCCTCCCTCCATGAGCTCTAGGACCTGCAGACCCAAGCCAGCTCTGCACTGGAAGTGATACAGTAGGGGTTAGGGTATTATTCAACTAACCAGCCATGATGGGAGGCAAGATATATTAGGTTGGACTCACAACACACTTTTTATATTTCTTTTCATTTTAATATCTCCAGTACTTTTTTTCTGGGGTTTTGTGCCTCTTTAAGCATCCTACAATCTCCAAATTCCTTTTGGACTTGTCCATTTAATTAAAACAAAGAGTCAAGTATGACAGCACCTATTGCTGCAATGAGCGGAGGTGACCTCTACATAAAGCTTACAGAAGTAGCTCTAGTGTTGGTACCCAGACAGAAACTGATTAAGACAGACACCGCTACACGGAAATGTTATTCATTTTAATAATGCCAGACAGTCTCAGGAGTATGATTGGTAATGGATTCCATCTGGTTTGGTTGTCTCTGTTCTGCCTCAGAATGACTTTATAATTAGCTTTGAATCTATTAAGCTCTATAATTTCAATCCTGAAATAAGCTAGGTGGCTTCATAAAAGTTTAAAGGTAATATACAGGCTTAGACTTTAATTTTAGGAGATGCGTATAGGAGGTCAAGGATTAACTTCAGTTAATCATACATTCTGGTACTTGATTTAAAAGACCAAAGAGATGCACTGGATATGAGCTAAGGATAGTGAATTAAATTAAAATATGCAAAATGTCATTTGGATAAAGTAAATCTTAATGGGCTTTTTATCACTGAAAAATTCCTGAATTTTATTTACTTTAAATTGCAAATACAGGACATTTACTAGCAATTCAAAAATAGAAATGTGAGAAGCAAAATTCTTTTATGCCTCTAAAAAGTAAAATAAAGACTGAGAAACTCACTCTGCCTTTACTGATGGTGTTATTAATGAGTTTGACTCATGATGCAGTACTTTTGCATCTCTTACATAGAAACTTCTGGAACAATTTACCCCACAAATGAAACCTTGCCAGAAATCAAATTCCTATGAATGCAGAAAAGACAGTCATTTTTATCATCTTCAGCATGAATAATCATCTAAATTAATTTGAATTGGTATATTGTCTTCAATTATACAGTTTATATACATCGTTCCCTCGTGTTACTATTCAGATGTAACAGGATGAATACTTTTAAGCAAAGTCTTTTCTAATTATGAAGCAAAAGATCAAAGTCAGCTGATCATTGACTCAAAAGCTAGAGGAAATGGGAAAGCTGAATCATAAGCATTAAAGTTACAGTTACCTTTGTAGAGGCCAGTGATGGTAAATCAATGGCACTGATTCAAATTGTTGGCAATGACAAGAGATGTAGACTGGCACCAGCAAGAATGAACTACAATGATTTTAAAATAAACTTAAGACTCCAAGATGGTTCCTCATCACTGCTAAAAATTATGTTGCGATTCTCCACTCATGTTGAAAATTAAACTGCTTCTGAATCAGATTTCTTAGGAAATAAGTTTGCATACAACTGTTGCTAGGCAAAATTCAGTAGCAGCCATTATTGGTGCTTGAAAGTTTCTATCTCACAGCAAAAGAGGAAATCCAAGAAAAATCATAGGAGATGCCACTTCTTAGGTTCTAGTGTGAAAGGCCAGTGATATTTACAGTAGTAGTTGTAATACTATCTACAAGCTACAACTCTGAGACGTTTAATAATGTTCTGTAATAAAAAGGAAGTAAGCAAACCTTACTTTTAGCCAGAGGTAACTTTTTCCCTTTTGAAACAATTTTGACAGAAAGATTCATAATGAATGTTCCTTGTAACACTTTCAGTGCAGTTGTACCTTTTGACTTATTGATATTTGTTAATGGAACATGTCAAAAGTCCAAATTCACACAGCAGATGTGCAGCATTTTCTCAAATTGCAAAAGATATGCATTTAAGCCAATGCTACCAGTACTCCATAGCTGACCTTCATTCATATCTACAGCAGCTTGGTCTCTTTCTAACTTTCTGGGTGTTCATATTTCTGACAGTCTCATAACCAGTATTATTATTACACCTGTAAGGCAGGAGCCTCCAGTCCATTTCCCTCTCGTTCAAAGAATGCTAAACACTGTTTGAGACTGATTTCAATACAGTAGTAAAATGAGATGGGACAAAGATACTGGAAGACTTTAAAGGGTATGAAAAAAATTAAGTATTACATTCTCTTATTCTATCTGAAGATGTCCTCTGACATCTTCAAAGACAGCTCTGATTTGATTTAAAGCAAATTATCAATAGCATCTCTTAAAACATTGGGTCCAAAAATAATTCAAAATCAATCTGGCAAGTCACCAATGTGCCACAGACAGGGAGGAAAATGTTCCTGTATTTCAGCGTACAGTCACAAAATGGGTTGGTCCAGCAAGGATCTCATCACACAGCATAATACAACTCCATGCATTGCTAGTGAATAATCCTAAAAGCAAAGCAATACAGTAAAAATAAATAGATGAAACTATAATGCATTGAACTCCTACCAATCCTGTAACACAAATGTTTGGGTTTTGTTCCTTTGATCTAGCCTTAGGCAATCTTGAAAGGGTAACAATGACGTGTACAATCTTTCACATACATAAATTTAATCATATATATATATACACACACCACCTAAATTAAAACCTCTTATAAAAGCCCAACGAGCATTTAGCTACATCTACTCATAAAAATAACCCAAACTTACTGGTGTCAGAGAAGAAAAAAAAGGAAAAAAGAAAGATTATACATGTATGTGATTGCACTTTTTCTTCTTTTCCAGTGATTGTTGTTTGTTTTCGTTTAATCTGCCGAAGAATTTTCTCATAGAGTCCGTTTTTAATAATTGGCTGAAACATCCCTTTGGCTGAGATGACAGAGGTGTTGTTTACTGTAAAAGTTTACTTTAAATGAAAAAGTAGAACTCACTCTTGCACAGCTTCATCATCGGGATGTTTGTATCCAGCTAGTATAAAGTAAGAGTCAGCTCTGAATTTTAATGAAATAAAGGTGCAAGTAAGATTACAAGTGGGTGAATTATTATGCATAACAATGTGCTAAACCAGGAAAACTACTAAAACTGACACACCTCTTTGAACACATGCTGAATAATTCATAATTCTGTGGTTTAAATACATAGTATCTAAACAGTTTATTTTAGATAAGGCAATGCAGAAGGTTATGCTAAAAAAGCCAAATATTCTGAGGGAACTACAGGTAGGAAAGACGAGGCTCTCAAATCTGCACAGGGAGCTGAATTTCTTCTATTCAGACATCTTGTCTAACATTTGCAGAATTTCACCAGGTTACTTGTGTCAAGTTCATAACTTTATTCACAATGACAGTTTGTCCTTGGAAGGAGAACAGCTTTTGATTTTTAGATTTCTATTACTGAACATCCTATCATATTCCCAGTTAACTTTCACACTTAATGTCAAAACAGTCCACTGTTTTTTAGTTTGAGTTTGTTCAGCTTCAGTTTCACTTTTCAGACCTAGAACAATTCTATTAATTGTTTTTATGCTTTTAATGGTATCTTCTTTCTATAATACTTACAGGTGGTGAACTTGTCACTTCTTCACCCTGACTCTCACTGAAAGCAAAATTCAGCATTGTTACAGTTCTTTTCTAGCCACTTCCAACATTTATCATTTTTCTGCCACATAAACAGGATAGTAACTTTCACTGTTGCTATTTACAGGAAAAATACCACCTTTTAAAAGCTTGATATCACCTAGAATATGCATCTGAACCTCACGTTAATCTTCTTAGCTGAAGGAACGCACTAAGAGCTCAAATGTTTAACTACCATTAATTTTGAGCCTTTTGTAGGATCAGCCCGTATTCCAGTTCTGCTGGAAGTATGATTCACATTTTAGTCCTTTAGTTTTGACATCGCATTTCTAATGCCTGTGGTAAAATGAACTTACTCTGCCATGTAACAGTGATCATGGTGACAACAATTAATAATTGAAACATTAGCCTGTTTCAATTATAATGTAACTGCTCTGCAATATTTTTTCACCCTCCAATTATTACCATCAGTAAAGTTTTCTTGGTGGACAACACAATGAACATGAGTCAGGAATACCCCTTTGAAGCAATTTGTGCAAAACATGTATTGGGTTGCATTAGCCAGCTGACCAAGGTAAGTGATTATTCCCCACTCTTCAGCACTCATGAGGCTGCATGTGAAGTACCGTGTACTGTTGTAGGCCCCCCTGGTACAAGAATGACATTTACAAACTCAAATGAGTTTGCTGGAAGGCCACAAATACAGTTGGGAGAAGGAAGCACATGATGTACATGGAAAGGACTCAGAGAATTGGATTTGTTAGCCTGGAGAAATCTCAAGGAGATATTTCTCCAAAAGAAGGGGAAATTTAATTTCTGTCTTCAACAGCCTAATAGGTTGTTATAGGGAAGACAGACTCTTCTCTAATATGCACAGCAAAAGAACAGGACGCAATGATCATAAGCTACTGCATAGGAATTTCCAGCTGGACATATACAAAAAGAAAAATCACAAATAGGGTAGTTAAGCACAGGAACAGGTTTCCCAGGAAGGTTGTCTCTGGAGAAATTCAAAACTTGACTGAACTAGGTCCCAAGAAACTTTGTCAAACTTTGAGGCTGAACCTGTTTTGAGTAGGACGTTTGTCTAGATAATCTCCTGCAGTCCTTTCCAACATAAATTATTCAATGATTTTATTATAAATGGGTTGTTCAGTTAAAGAAACCAGAAAGAAATATCTGATCCATAATATCTTGCATTATATTGAGGTTTATACTTTTCAGACTGACAAGTGACCTTCTAGAACG
>NW_008824473.1:4717940-4719043 GCF_000699105.1 Pygoscelis adeliae
TCAATAACGACAGTCTCAACCTCGCTTGGTTGCTGAAATCAAGACAAATATGTTAAACCTAGTTTAAAAGAGTAGTAAGTAATGAAATGGATATTAATCTAAACCTCTGGGACATTTTCAAAATGAGTTAAATGACTTCCCTACAATAAATCTTAATATAGCTTTAGTGGACTAAAATTTTGAAGTTTTTATCCTGCACAGAACATTAAAAATAATAGTCCTTTACCATCTGGGAATGGAGGCTATCAAGATTTCATGGTGGCCATTAAAACAAAAGCAATATGAGTGTCTTCTCCTGCTACTCTCCTTTAACATTTACACGTTGTGTCTCTAATTTATTCCTGAAGAATTTTATTGGGGTGCAAAGATAACCACTCCCCCAGCTCCCTGAATATATAATTCTTGAGGTTCTACTTATGCCTCCTAGCACTTTCAGTACATTTAAATCCCTTCCTTCTTTCTCAGTCCTTTACAATGCCATACCCCCCAGCTGAGTTAGCCCAAAGCTTTCCAGCAGAGTAATCCACACTGGATTTTGTTGTTGTTTGGATGGGCCCTTGGCACACTCCAATAATGGGAAGGAAAAAAGAAAAGGAAAGTTGTGGAGCTGCAACACAAAAAGAGGGGTCAGTCCTAGATACTCACATTTCTTAATTTTGGTGCAATCAAAGGAAAGGCTGTCTCCTCACCAGTAGTAGCTTAAATTGATCCTCCTTTATCAACAGCATTTATCATTAATTTCTACAATATCAACGTAGGGAAACTAAGAAGTTAGGCAAGGACCATTTTGCTATCTTTAATAGCTTTCCCTATGCCTAGAGCCAAATCTGGCCTCCAGCTCCATCCATGTCCTCTGCAGTATTCCCACTTTAATTAATTATTATCAATCCTGTTGACTTGGTAAAAGGTAATGGATACCATAGCCGGGTATTGGCTAGGACTGTGCTGTTTAACTAGTCAAAACACATGTTTTGAAGGCCAGGAATGTATTTCCAGATCAAATAGGTAAAGATTGACTCTCCTCTTATCTTTCCCTCTGCAAGAATGCTAGTCAGGTAGATTTTTTTTCCTCAACCTACTCAGTCAGTTCTGCAGAACCGTTA
>NW_008824473.1:4719061-4720987 GCF_000699105.1 Pygoscelis adeliae
TTTATATCAACTTAAGTTGGAATTAATAATCTGCTTCAAAAATTGTTAGGTAGTGGCACTTACACACCTACACATATGGACAGTGAAAACAGGTTAGGAAACCAAGGCTAAGAAAATAGGTTATAAATGAATACATACCTAGAAAATAAAAATAGGAAGAACCCATCATGACAATTACCTTAGTACAGGTTCCCTGAGGGAACAAATGCAAATAGTAGCTGCTCCTTCAAACTGAAGCCTAAGGAGTTTTGCGTTTGGGTGGGTGGGAGATAGAAGGTTAAGACATGGAATTAATGAATTCTGGCAGCAAGGGAGTATTTTTTAGCTGTATTACCAGCCTGAAGTTCAGTACAAAATCTGCACTAAGCAGACTAAAAAGCAAGGGACATTTATATAATTTCATAAAATTAATTGCAAAAATGAATAAAATTTACAGTATGCAAAAAATTCAAACACTAGAAAAATATTTTAAATATTCAGTATACAATAAGGATATCAAGTAGATAGAAATTTCTAATGACTTATTAATAATAACAACAAATAAATATGTTTCTAAATGTGCCTACATCATTCAAAAATATGAGTTGTCATGGCTTGTGAACATTAAGTCATCAGTGGGAAAACTTATTATCTGTGAATTGTAATAGTAGCCTTTGAGTATACAGGACATAGATGGTAGCTTGCTGTTAATAATATAAAAGGTATACTTTGCCCACATTTTCATAAATTACCTGTTTAGAATGCATGGTTTGACTGCCTCTGACCACTGCACTTTCCTTATCAATACTCATCCTAGCTTTGGCTGGGATAGAGTTAATTTTCTTCCTAGTAGCTGGTACAGTGCTGTGTTTTGGATTTAGGATGAGAACAATGTTGATAACACACCGATGTTTTAGTTGTTGCTAAGTCGTGCTTACACTAGCCAAGGACTTTTCAGCTCCCCACGCTCTACCGACTGAGAAGGCTGGAGGGGCACAAGAAAGTGTGAGGGGGCACAGCCAGGACAGCTGACCCAAACTGGCCAAAGGGATATTCCATATCATGTGACGTCATGCTCAGTACATAAACTGGGGAAAGCTGGCCGGGGGGGCCGCTGCTCGAGGACTGTCTGGGCATTGGTCGGCGGGTGGTGAGCAATTGCATTGTGCATCACTTGCTTTGTGTATTCTTTTAGTAGTAGTAGTAGTAGTAATAGTGGTAGTAGTAATAGTATTTTAATCTCAATTATTAAACTGTTCTTATCTCAACCCATGAGCTTTCTCACTTTTATTCTTCCAATTCTCTCCCCCATCCCACTGGGGCGAAGCAGGTGAGTGAGCAGCTGTGTGGTGCTCAGTTGAGGCTTTGACCGTATTAAGTAAATTCAACGTGCCTCTATTGTATTGCTTATGAGTGCAGTAACTGGGAAATCATGTCCAGGAAAATTAAGAAAGTTGATTTAAATTATTTTGTTTCAGCATTAGTTAAGTCTTAAGCATCTGCTTAATCATAAATGCTTAAAACGTACACTAATAACCCCCATGATTTAAATAAATTACAAAATATTTCCTAGCAGAATTCAGCCCACTGTATATGGTAAGAAGATGGTTTACCTACATTCTAGTTACTATCCATGACTGTATTAATCCAGAATAATTACTTTACTCTCATTTAAAAAAAATTTTTGAAAATATTTGTAAGAGTTAAAAGACTATTTAAAAAAAACCTTTTTTTATATGGAGTACTTCACTTTTTCTTTGCAAACCAAAATGTTATCAATTTTTTGGCCAATATAAAAAGTTACTTGTCTTAAAATGTGTATTGGGTTTGCATGGCAAGGTTTTGGTAGCAAGGGGGGCTACAGGGGTGGCTTCTGTGAGACACTGCTAGAAGCTTCCCCTATGTCCGATAGAGCCAATGCCAGCCGGCTCCAAGACAGACCTGCCG
>NW_008824473.1:4721002-4733284 GCF_000699105.1 Pygoscelis adeliae
GTGAAAGAAACAACTCTGCAGACACCAAGGACAGCGGAGAAGGAGGGGGAGGAGGTGCTCCAGGCACCGGAGCAGAGATTCCCCTGCAGCCCGTGGTGAAGACCATGGTGAGGCAGGCTGTCCCCCTGCAGCCCATGGAAGTCCATGGTGGAGCAGATATCCACCTGCAGCCCATGGAGGACCCCACGCCGGAGCAGGTGGATGCGCCCAAAGGAGGCTGTGACCCATGCTGGAGCAGGCTCCTGGCAAGACCTGTGGACCCGTGGAGAGAGGAGCCCACACTGGAGCAGGTTTGCTGGTAGGACTTATGACCCCGTGGAATGGACCCACGCTGGAGCAATTTGTGAAGAACTGTAGCCCGTGGGACGAGCTCACGTTGGAGAATTTCATGGAGGACTGTCTCCTGTGGGAGGGACCCCATGCTGAGAAGAGTGTGAGGAGTCCTCCTCCTGAGGAGGAAGGAGTGACAGACACAACATGTGATGAACTGACTGCAACCCTCATTCTCCATCCCCCTGCACTGCTGGGAGGAGAGGAGGTAGATAATTCGGGAGTGAAGTTAAGCCCGGGAAGAAGGGAAGGGTGGTAGGAAGGTGTTTTAAGATTCAGCTTTTATTTCTCTTTACCCTACTCGGATTTGATTAAATAAATTAATTTCCCCCGAGTCGAGTCTGTTTTGCCCGTGACAGTAACAGATGAGTGACTTCTCCCTGTCCTTCTCTTGACCCACGAGCCTTTCGTTGTGTTTTCTCTCCCCTCTCCAGCTGAGGAGGGCAGTGATAGAGCGGCTTTGGTGGGCACCTGGCATCCAGCCAGGGTCAACCCACCACAAAACTTTTGGATATCTTTGAAGCATAAACCTGTTTTGTCATTGGTTTTACTTAATAGGCAGAAGCAAATCTTTTCTGTCAAGCTCCATAAGCAATATTAATTCATACAGTTCCTTCTTCCATAGATCTCAAAGGTCTTACTAATGCACGCAATCTCACAGCAGCTCTTTGAAGCTGGGAAACTTCACCTGCAATTCATTGTAACACAGAGAAAGTGTAGATTCAAAGAATCTTCAGTAAGCACTAAAAACTTTTTAAGCAATGAAAAAAACCACTGCAATCCTGAAAAGCCCTTCATTATGGCTACCAAACACTTGAGAGCTTTATGCTCTGCCGGCACCAAAATTTTGGATCAAGATATTCTCTAGATATACAAATATAGAAGTCTAAATCTAGACAGACACTCCATTTTGAGAGGTCTGACAATCCATTTCCCACCTAAATTCTTTTGCTGACCAAATATATGCAAAATTGCAACAAAGCATCACCTAAAATAGTAGCAGCCCCTGATTTAGTAGGCATTCTAAGACACACCTCACCCACCTCATTTCTGCACAGAAATGGACAATCCCAGTCTTTTTCATTCAAAGGCCTGGCTTCAAGGAGGAGGAGGGTAGTACTATATACCTTTAGTATCATATCTGGGTAGGTCAGTCACTTAGAAAATACTAAACCTGAATTCCATCCACTTCACTAAATGTAGAAATTTAAATCTAGAACTCACCCATTTGGGAAGTGTGCACTAGACACCCAGGCACAGGATAGAAAGGGAGGGTCTGTTCAAAGGAGATTGGGTAGATTGGGACATCCTTCATTACCTTTACTGCAACATTCATTTCTGCACATCAGCTCAGCAAAATTCACTATTTTGGGGAAAAAAATGAGCAAGCTGAGGCCTGACTCTGTAGCCCAGTGATTAGGGCACTCGGCTGTGTCTAGTACACTACTGTACTTTCATTGCAAGGCATGTCTTTTCCTGCAGTTGTCAGAAAACTTCACTGGTGAGGTTAAAAATTTGAATTAGCTTGCTAATCCATGGAGTATTAATGTACCCTTTTACTTTAGTTTATGTAATTACATTAATTAAAGCCACATTTATGCTGGCCTAGCCACCTAACTGTCCAACTGAATTATGAAATGTATAAGTACAGATATTCTTCAGTGTAACAATGTACGTGGTTCATTTTCTTGTGGCAGTCAGGACTTGGATCACTTTTTGCTGGGAAATCAGGAACTTCAATTCTGTAAAGAAGTTAACATATGCCCAATCTTCAACTTTTACTCAAGTTCATCTTCATTCACTATATTCACTAGATGATAGCTTTGGCATATGTTTAAAATTAAAACCTCACTCTTTTAGAAGAAAGTTAAACACACACATAATACTTCTCTGAATACGAATACCTGATTTCTGCAGCTGTAACAGTACATTGTTAAAGCCAATATCTACTTCCCAGATCCATACTAATGTTAATCTACTATAAGAAAAATGTCGTGCAATATTGAAAGTAATTACTTTGCTTTTACTTTTACACTTTTGCTTCTTTGGCTTGCTAATTCAGACATCATTCGTAAGCGTTGAAATGAATTCAAGCACACAAGCCCACAAATAAAGATGTTTGTGCTTGTGATAAACTTCCTCCATACTGATAAGGCATAATTCGTTATATGAATTATCATACTTAATTTTATGTTTTAATTATTAGGATAAATCAGAAAACCTGTGAACCAATCTTAGTATTTTATTGAAATATTTATCTAAACACATTTTTTCCCTATTAATTTAATTTCTATGAGGTTAAGAATAAACACCTGGTTTGGCTAAAGTCATATGAGAAGCAATAATGTGCTTCTGGAAGTATGAGAAACTTGATGAAGTATATTTAACCTCAACAAATTATTCTCAAGATGTCTTCCTCTTTCAGTACTTCATTGTGTACTATAGAGAATATTCTACTCACCAAGAGCACTGAAAGAGATCTGCAATTCAAAGAAGCTGCATAACCTGTAACTCACTAAAATATAAGCGACATATCTTCTAGTAGAACTGAAAACAAGATGTAGAGCGAACAGATATTTCTGATAGAAAGAAGTTAGAAGTATTCAGTACTTTAACAATGAGCACCATAGAAATCTTTTTTAAATAAATAATGTAGGGGAAAAATGAAATAAAATCAGTTTCCAGGATGGGTGAAGATCATACTGCATCTGCTAGATAATACCACATAATACTGAAATAATTGAATGTCTTGCATTTGGAGGATCTTTGTTTCTCCCAGATTATTCGTTTCATGGGAGTGCTTCACCCAAGAAGCTTGGCTTCTCTGCCAACCTATGCCCAGAACTGTGGGGGACAAATTCAAATTATGTATGCATTTTGAAGAGCAGTGGAAAATACAGACATTGAGCTAGCTCGGGAGCTATAAATGTTCTTAACATGCTAGAAAGGAGTGCAATATGTCTTGCATTATCCTACCTAGAAAAAGACTGGTAGCTGGGGAATTCCATTTGACTGACAGGACAATCTACACAGACGAGACAGGAGATGAAACAAAATTACAGAATGACAGAGTGAAGTGGCTAAGTTTATCTAGCAAGACAATATCATAATAAGGAATAAGACCAATGTCTCCAGCTGATTTCCCAAAACTTCCACTGTCTGCTTGATTTTGTAATGAAATATGAAAGGAAGGAGCAGGCTGTATCATAAACTCTTGGAAAGATTGTGTGGGATTTGCTTCTTTGTTTGGAAATGCTTACCTCTAGCCATGTCCTTTACTTTACAATATTGAGAAAGATAGAAGAAAACCTACCTCATTTATGGAGATACTTGTATCATACATACACACGCATACAGAAGCACATAACTAGAGACTTCAAGTAAGCTTTCAGCAAGGGTTTTAATTCAGGGTCCATAGTGTCATATTACAAGTACATTTAACTAATAAGGAAAATCAAGTTGACTTCATGAAGATCTTGGGGGCCGTGATATTCAGATGGGCAGGAGAATGACACAAGTACTTTTCTTCTTCCCATGAGCTGAAAGTAAATGACAAGGCAATTTTACTGTGACCTAAAGTAGAAATTATGCAGTCATAAAGATCACTAATTCTCTGCACTGGAAAGCTTAATATATTTTTATGTCTTTTCCATGAAAACTATTTTAGTGAAGGGAGTCCTGAAAGGTCTCATGTAAGCTCTCATTGCACTAAGGCTGTCTGAATGGATGTTTTGAAAATGCATTGTCCTTCTTCTAGTAATATGTTTGAATTATCATAACTAATCTCAATGTGAGTATCTATGTGTTTATAGCTATTGGATCACAACCAAAATGTTCACCATGCTGCAGGACGGAGCACAGGTTGGGCAGACAACAGGAGGTGACTTTATTACTAAATGTTCTCCCAGAATAACAAATTATGAATAACAATAGTGTTAGTCAAACCAAGCAGCTTGACATTCCTAACCATTAATTAGCAATTGATAAGCAATTCCAAACAGCACAAATTTGCAAAGATTAGTACTGATAGTGAGAGTTTATTTTGTTCTAATCGAGTGTCATGAATGGTTGATACATTCAGCACCACCAAATTAATGTTACAGTAGAAGACCCACTAGTGTGGACCTTATTCATCAGAGACCTATATGCCATTCTTTCTGGAGGGAGCACCCTGCTGGCAAATTGGGGCTTCCCAAATTTAAAATATGGATTTCCCATTAATTTTACAAGTAAAATAACTGAAAAAAAAAAAAAAAGTGTTTGCCAATATACTTAGAGCATTTTCTTTCTAAAATGGATCAAGGTTATTATATTAAAAACAGACATGGCAACTAATTTTAGTTCTAATCTTCTTCAGTAAGAACTGTCTTTTAAATCAACCATTTTTAACCATGTTTTAAGATATTTAGATTATGAAATGAGTAAATAATTGAGGGTCTTTGCTATCTGTCTCACATTAATGTGTTAACTGGAATCATTTCACATGCAGCTTCTGCATGGTTAGATATGTGTACCATAAGCATGAGTGATTCTTTGCTCCTTTGTGTTTCTGCTTTGTTTAATGTATCTAATAGTAACACTGCAGTTCCTCCTAAATTCTGAAACGATGCTCAGAAAGCAAACATGACTGCAGTAGCTAATCTATTTTCATAAGTAAGGTATCATGGGTGTGTGCGAGGGGGATTCAGTTGTTCTGATTTCTTTTTTTTTTTACTAGTAAACTGAGTTTTGCTGCTTGTGCAATTACTGACTATATCTTCGCAAAGAAACTAAGTGGGGCCAGGTTCAAGCACTGCCCCATGATCATCTGTATCATTTAATTATTTGCATGTTCACTAGAACAGACTTGACCTGAGCCGAACAGCATACTTCCAAACAGCTTAGGGGCATGAGCAGAGGGACAATGTGCTGGTCAGTGAAGGGTATGGATGAAGCCAGCCTGTTTGTTGGAAGAAGGAATTCTAACCAGCTAGACTTGAGCTATGCTCCGCCATTCGGTTTCAGGGTTAGGGAACATTATTTTGCTCTTAGAGATGTGCCACTTAGTTAGAAAGGTCAGGACTGAGCTGTAGTAAGTCTAGGGTAAAATGCTAATATCTGTTCTGGCAAAAGTTGAAAGGAAAATAAGGGGACAAAACTGCTCTAAGCTGTCTGTGACCAGTGGAGATGACTTCTGCAGAGCAAGGTCTATGGAAAATAGCCAGAGTGATCACTAAGAATAGAGTATCAAAGCCTGCTGTCTCTCCTGGGCTACAACTGTGCTGAGTATGTGGAAGGCAGAGTTAACATTGCCTGTATTATGGACGTTTCGGATGATAATGGGATCTGGAAGGTCTATAAACATTTTATAGCCATGCTTAAAGCTTGCCAGTTTTGCATCAATGTGTCTAGCCTTACAGCTATTTTGAGGCATAACTGAAACGTACTTTAAGGAGCTGAAAGACCACCCAGGGATACTCCAGTTCTTATTCTAGATTGGAGGCACTTGCACTCCACTCAAAGTCTGCTGCAGCTTCCTCAGTTTATTTATCTTGTCCATTCTGGAAGGAACTAGAGCAAAGTAGATTAAAGGCAACACAAAACCAGATCTGACTGTTTTAGACCAGTGTATCTACAGTTCCAAGGAGGAACCTGCAGGGCTGTTATATGCATTAAACAAGTACTGAGGAGACAACCTCATCCATTACCAAAAAGTCTCTACTTCTGGAATAAAAAGAAGCATCTCTTTTACTACTTAGATTGTCTCCAACATGGTTAAGGGAAAAAAATAAAAACCATAAAGAATATCACAGGCAGATAACCCACACTGGAAAATGGGGTGAGTGAAATGGAGTTTACAATGTAAAGTCTGACTCAAAAACAAGCATCGGTATTGCAACTCCTGCAAAAAGTGCAGTGAGATCATTAATAGCCAATAGCAGTCAGAAAGGACTGCAGTTCTAAATTGTCTTAACAGTGAGCATTTCCATTAGTTTTGTGATATCCAGCATGTCCTGAGGAGAGTCTAGACACTCACTGCAGGCATGTTATGTGTTGTTTCTTGGATGTTAAGATACTAATTTTCAGATAGTGACTGATTGCAGAATATTTTGAGTTCATCTGTAAATCAAGGTGCATCAGTGTTCATAATCATCCTGTTAAAGTTACTCTTCATCACATAATAGAACTCCTACTAAATAAGTTACTTTTGCCTTCTGAAAGGAAAAGCTACTTTGAGAAGTACAACCTACAAGTTGGTTATATCAGGTACTTTCTCTACAGGTATGCTTAAGAAGTACTTTATATATTTCAGACATCCATACAACACATAATTTCATGTATACTAATGTTGGTCAGTGTCATATATTCAGAATATGTTTTTAGACACCAGTTTCTGGATTTTTTTTTCTTTTTTTTTCTATGAGAAGCCTAGAATTGAGAGAAGAATGTCTTCACTGTAAAGGATATCTATTTTTCATTATTTACTTTGAATAAATATAAGGCCGAAAGGGTATATGCAGCTTAATTTCTGTCACTTATTTAATATTCAGTCAAATATGGTGAATCCAGCTCTACTCAAGAGACAAGAATAAGTTTTAGATTGAAAAGAAAGAGAATTATTTTTGTCAGGCAGTCTACTATGCTTCAGTCAGTCATGTTGTTAATGGTAGCAATTCATCTCCTGTCAATTAGTTCTAGAAATACACCAATGCTCTCAAATTTTTGAGACTCCAGTTAGAATGGGAGATACATTACTTCTGTCGTGTGTACAATAAACTGTTTCAGAGAGATAGCTAATTTCTTGGCTTAAAGTTCAACACTAGAAAATCAGGAATGTCCTGTTAGTTTTGCTTTCACTAGCATTTGTGATACTTTTAGTTTCTATCAACAATTCTTTTCATGGCTATTAAAATAAGAATTATCAGTGTCAACATCTCATGTCTGCATTTAGAAATTTGGTGCCAAAAAGAGTATATTCATTTAGTGTAATAGTAAAAGTCTTCCATAACAAAGACAACTAATTTTAACATGATTCATCATCATTGGAGAAGACAAATTTCTACGGGATTTTCTCATGTGACTGTGGTTAGGGTTCAGTGGGCATTTATATTATAAACCAAGGTCTGTGGCAGACTTATGCATCTCACTATTTTGACTTACAATGAGCCAAGACTGAGCTGGCAGATCACCTGTATTTACATGTATCTACATGGGGCGGGGGAAGGGGGGCAAATTAAAAAATGCTGGAATCTCTCCAGACCATGAATAGGTGTGAAATGCAACTAACACCTCCCCCCAGTGCCAATTATAGACCACATATTGCCTCAGGTCCAACCCTAGTGTAAAAGCTGATCAATGGTAAATCCACCTTCAGTGGTCCTCTTTAATGTCAACAGGGACAATCATTAATCACCAAGTCATCCATTACTAACGGCTGTCCATCATCCCAGCCTCAGGACTACTCTGGGAAGATAACACAGGTGTAGCCAGAGGGCCTTTCAGTCAAGAATGACAAGACATTTAAAGTGTCATCATTCATATTACAGTGATGAAGAAACTCTCCGGGAAGGGGGGGGAAGTGGGGGGAAAAAAAAAAAAGAGCTTTGTTCCAAGTGTGCTTGTGTAACAGACCTGGAAACACACCAACTGTTTTCTAGGCAGCTCCCCACTCTATCAGTACTCTCCTGTTGCTCTGTCCTTAAAGACCTGAGGTTTTAAACAGAACGTGCTTAAAATACACTTGCTTGTCATTCAGATTCACAATGCATGAGCTGGTTTTGACAGGTGTTGGATACCTCAGCATTTGTTCTGATGTTCCTACAGGTAGAGGTTCAGACTTTTTGTCCACAGAAAAAAAGCTTTCTTCATAAAACAACCAAAAGATTGTTGCAGAAAAGGGTTAATTTATGTCAGTTTTAAATTTTTAAACAAAGATTTGAGAAAAGTTCAGAGTAGCATATCTTGATCTCTCAAAATGAAGAGTTCATTTTTTCATGAGAAATAACATTTTAAAAAATATAACTTAGTTTATACTTAGAGTTAAAAGTTTAACTCAAAACACAATGCTTTGAAATTACTAAAGCAGTTCCTTTACTTTAACCTGAAAGGCATAGTGTAAACTTCCGATTTGAGTAAACAACTAAGTTTTTCACTTGAAGTTCTGATTCAGGACTTTTTTTCCTCTTTTATCATGATAGTTTCCACCCAACTTTCCTCTTTGATCATGAGTTGGAAGTTTAAGCAGCAGTTTTGGAAAACCTTTACTCCTGAACATTCATGTGATGACAGTTTCTTGAACGTGAGTGATGCTGCTGAGTAAGAGTATATGAAAGATCTGTATAAATTAAATTTCAGCAACCATGAATTATATTACTGTTTGTGCAGCTCTCCACATTTTTGGTAATGGAACTCAAGTTTGTGGCTAATAACCCCAGTGAAGTCTTTAACCTTTCCTGATGAAATGCCAGCCAGTCATGTTAAACAGAATAGTGGACAGTCATCAGATGAAAATGAATGTGCAGTACACTCCGGAATAGATGATCAAGTTCATTTTAATCTGTGACATCCTAATGGATTAAATCACTCTAACCTGTCCTGAACATAGAATGGGTACTTCTGCAAACCTGGACAATCAAACACCAGTATTTTCAAAATGCCAATTGGGCAATAAAGTAGTTGTCTAAATGAGTTCTCTCCTTATTGAACTTGATTTCTAATACAAGAAAGCACGATTTGCTCCTAAGTAATCCTCAGAATCACTACTGCTTTTAATTTTTAATATTAGTGGGAGTTGATCTGAAAGCAGATCAGAGCCTCAAGGAAGCTTTTGACTGATTTTGATGGGATGTTGATCAAGGATCTGGTATGCTTTCTAACATCTATCTTTCTGCACCTAGCTATATGCTGAAATTTAAAAGCCAAAGACATTCCTGAAGCAGGTAGTGGTACATGAATGTTTCTTCTCTCCCACAGGAGGCAACATTTCTACACAAAAATATACGTGTATTGAGGTTTCTGAAAACAAGAAAAATAAGCCACTGAGTAGATAATGAGAAAACTCTGTACCTTTTGAGGAGGAGAAAAGTATGTGATGATAATCTTTAAATAAGCAAACATTTGAGTGAAAGATACTAATTATTACCTTAGAAAAGCTTACCTACATAAGTCATGTCCATTAAGTTGATGATACAAAATTTAAAAACCAGGGCACTCTCAAGGTTTGACATTTTCACAAATTATTCTTCATAATTTTTAAGGGTTTTTGCTATTTATGTCTTAGGAATATCTTGCTTTTGCTTTGGTTTCAAACAGTGAATAAGGGACTGAAAGAGTCTGTGTGAATCTGCTGACAAGTTGGAGCAGTGTTGGTTTTAATCCAGAATGTCGAGACTGGGATGAAAGTTACATACACTGTTTTGTGTATCTGAGACTTGGGGATAGATCTGAAAGTGGAAGACTCATCCCCTGACATTACTGTATACTGACACAGTTAAAGCACCCTAGAAGCAATCAGTACAAAAACGTTGGCAAGCGCAGGCATTGGGTGCAATCCGTTCAGGCAGCAGAGAGTGTTCCCAGCATTCAGAAACCTTCGCAGTGTTCAGAAATTAACCAATCCGTGGCACACCATTCATGCAAACACACATCCACTATAGAGAAATAAAGAATAGGAATGAGACGGAAAATCAAGGACTTTCCCTTCCATTTGAGTTCTTTACCAAAAAGGCCAACAAATAAAACCATTATTAGGTTGCTGTAAAAGAAACAGTGATCTAAAGGAAAGCATTGGTTGCTATCTAAGGGCAATATGAGGGTAAACGTCTTTATTTGATAGGCTTGGTGACTATTCCTTTTTTTCAAGCACTGATGTCATAATATTCAGGCCTCTAACAGAATGGGCATTGTCAGCAGAAACTGGAAATGTTTTCATTGTTATGAAGAGGAAGATAACTGAAGACACCATGACACTTTTGTGTAGAAGCTCAGCCAAGAAAATACTGTCATCTCTTCCAAAGTGCACAGCTATTTGTCTTCCCACTCAAAAAATAAAAGAAACCAAACAAGAAAGACTGTTTTCCTCACATCATATGATTAAAAATATTAAAAAAATATACTAGCAATGAAGTAGGACATTTTAAATTATGATGAAAATGAGGAACGTTACTGTTGGAATGGAAATGGTCCTGTTAGGTCCACATTAATAATACTACTGCTTTAAGGGTGAATCTTTATGCTAACATTTTACCAGGAAATAGAAATTGTCTCTGCTTTTCTCCTCGGGTTTCTTTCCTTTGCATTACTAGTAAAAAGGGATACTGCCTAAACCTTATGAAGTGTTTATATATAACATTTGTGAAAAATATAGAGTCAGGCTAACTCTGTAGCAAGATTTTTTACACCACTGGGACTATAACCAAGAATTCCTTGTATTGTCACTGAGTTGCACAACTGGACTAAAGAATATCTACTTTAGTATCATAGTCTCTGCAATTTTTTTGAATATTAATAGTTTTAATGGTGTTCATAAGAGTACTTGTGCATCTGTGAGCAAGCGCCAATTAACTCTTCCTGGTTTTTAAGTGAAATCCCAGGGCAAACTGAATAACTTCCACAGTAATAAAATAACTTATCAAGATGCTTACTTAGAAAAATACCACTAAAGTATCTTTGTGTTATGTATGGATGAAAACTAGAGCCTGGAGATGCACAAAATGTTTTCAATTGGATTCACTGGTGTTGGCTAAACTTCAACATGACTAAATCTCAAGTGGTAATAGCTTTTAAACTCAAATAGCTGTGTGGATAATGGCTATGGTATGTCATTTTTCACTGAAGTAGGAAAATGAGCATGACTTCATAGCAAGACTGATAGATGCAAGGGATCTGAACTTTTCAGGTTTAGCACAGGAGGCAGGAGAACATTGGCAAGAGAATTTTGTCTGTAAGCAACCAAAAATTAAATCAATGTGACTTTTTCTGTTTAATTTTCAGCTTCTCGAATGTCTCTGTTCTTTTCTGCCCATGTATTTTCTACTTATGTATTAGACCTTACTTCTTTCTTTCTAAGCGATTACATTAAAAAATAATTGTTGTCTACAGGAATCAACAATATTGGCCTTCAGAATTAATATATACTGCTAATTTTCTTAGTTTCCTTACCTAATCTTTCTACAAAAGGCTAGGAGCTGTTAGGACCAATACTTCTAGCCGACTTCACAGATCTGCTGAGATTTGAATGTGGTGTATCAGGCATTACCTGTTTTATACCATTTCCACATTATTCAACTTCAACTGTTACAGAGTTGGTCACACAGCCAAAACTAATCTTCTCAAGGCTTTTAACCAGGGAGAGACACAGAGGGAGATATATCCCATTTTGAGACAGGTATGAACAGTAAGACAGATGACTCTCCTTCCATTGACCAGAGCACACAAAAACAGTGCAGATGTATGTCTGCCAGTTACGCAGTGAAAAGGAGAACGATGAATCCCTACCCTTTCTGCTAGACATGCAATGATGCATTCCGCTGGCATTCAGGTGACTCCTCCCCAGGCCTTCTCTATGCATCCCTACACATCTCTATACGGCACTGTAGTTTGTCTGCTCTCAGAAAGAGAGTAATACTGACAGAAAGACTCTCTGTTCCTGCAAAGGAGAATATGGTTGGTTTTGCAGCTGACTCCATAAAAACTCTCATTAGCAGAGAGCAGATGAAAGTGATCTGAGGTCTTAGCACTGCCTGGCTGAAATGGCATTTTACATATAAGCATTACACATATATAGATTTCACTGCAATTAAAGGCTTTCTTTTCTCCCATTGTAGCCATGCCTCTATTTCCTGAAGGTGCTGTAAAATGTGTTGTCTTTCTAAAGTTCTTGCAAATAAAGATAACAGTACACTTCAAGCAGCTGCTATTCAATGCTGCTGTTGCCTTAAGTGGGAAAAAGTTGTCCCAGTACTAAGCAGGGAT